>NC_085137.1:224731500-225056500 GCF_035046485.1 Aedes albopictus | reverse complement strand
TAGCATGCTCAAGGCACGACAGTTCATCTATAATGAAAAAAGCAAAGCTGGGTTCACAAGGTAACCTATACAGAAGTTACCCTACGAAATTGAACTTTTTGAAGTAGATCCACTTGGGCTACATACGCTTTTTACGCTGAAAATTGATCTGAGGTTGCCTTGTCGTAGCCACTACCCAAACTAGACAGGATTACACTCTTCACAATCACAGCACAAAAAGGAAACATCAACGACGAAGCAAATCGGTGTCAATTGAAAAACGCCAATGGCGAAAACGTATTAAGCGAAACCATATAGGCAGTAATGTAAGCTAATTAACAACATTTGAATAACCCCGCCCTTATTTAGCCTCAAATTCGAGACTTAAGAAGGGCAACTGATTATCTCGGAGAAACGCAAGGTCCACTGCACCATTGCTCCGGTTAGCGCAGTAAGGGCGTAATACTGTGGAGGACGCCCTAATTCTCCACAGGCTCCGTTTGTGGTTAGGTTTTTATTAGACCCCCCTAACCATTCATTCTTTGGCACGGTAAGCATAAAGCCGCATAACACCATGAATTAGGGGTCACCTGTTTAGTGGACTCTTACCACTGGATCAGGCGGTCCGTAGTGTTATTCTTAGCCAATTGAGACAACCGCTACCGACACTACACAGCTATCTAGGCTGATCGGGAAAAGAAGTTAACATTGATGGTCAACTTCCAAACGAACCCGAACAGCCGCCCTCTTTTGCTTATACGCGAATTTTGACTACCACTTGTAATTTTCCTCAGTATCAATTGTCCACTTTGAAGGAGCTACAGGTGTATTCATGAAGAAATTCATGGATGGATTCCTGAAAAAATATGTGGATGAAATCCTTAAAGATTTCTCGGAGATAATTGTGAAAGAATTTCTGGATGACTTCTTGTAGGATTCCCTGACTCCTGTATCCTTCTAAAATTATCTTAAAAAACTCCAATATAAATCGCTGGGGAAATTCCTCTAGAGATCCTACAAGTAATTAAAAAAAATCTCAGGTAGTTCTGGAAAAAATCTTGGGTAAATCCCTGGAAAAGATGATGGACGGATTTATGAAATTTCTGACCGATCCCCTGTATAAATTTTCGAAAAGATCACCAGAGGAATTTCTGAAGGGATTCACTACCCCTGAAAGAATTCCTGGAGAAATTTTAGAAAGTATACCTGAAGTGAATTCCTCGAGGAATTCTTAGAACAATTATAGGAGGAATTTCTGGAGAAATTTCAGAAAAAATCGCTAGAGGAATCCCGGGAGGAATTCCTATACGAATTTCTGGAGGAATCCTTGTAGGAATTACAGAACAAATTCCCGGGGGAATCCCTATAGAAGAGTTCTTGGAGAAATTCCAGATGGAATTCCCTGAAATTCCTGGATAAATTTTTGGAGGTAAACTTGGAAGAATTCTTGGAGAAACCCCTGGAAAAAGTATTTCCTGAAAGAATTTCTTCAGAAATTGCTGGAGGAATTGCTGTATAAATTTCTAATGGAGTTTTTGGAGGAATGGCTGAATCAATTTCTGGAGAAATTCCTGGAGGTATTCTTAGTGGAATTCCTGGAGGATCCTCAGGTGAAATGCCTGGATGAAATTCTGGAGGCATGCTTGGGGGAATACCTTAAATAATTCCTGGATTGATTCCGATGGTAATTCCTGGAGTAATTTTGGGTAGAACTCTTAAAGATATTCCTTGAGGAGTCCGTGAATAAAATCCTGGAGAAATCCGTATAGAAATCTCCGGAATAACTCCAGGAGAATCCCTACAGCTATCCCTAGAGGCTTGCCTAGAAGAATTCCTGAAGGAATGCCTGGAGGAACCCCTGGAGGAATTCCTTCAGGAATGGATGTAAATATTAATCCTCTAGCGTCCGCAGCTTTTTCTTTTTTCACTCACTCTCGTTAACAAGCACGAGAAAGAAACAGATAAAAGAGGCGGCACTTTGCCCCCTCTTTTAGCTCGTTCTTTCTTGTGTGAGAACAAGCGAGAAAAAAGTAAAAGCTGCGCACACAAGTGAATTGATCCAGGAATTCCTCTAGAATTCCTGGATCAATTTCTGGAGAAATTCCTGACGGAATTTCTGTAGAAATACCTAGGGTAATTCCTGGAGGTATTCTTGGTGGAATTCTTGGAGGAGTCTCTGGAGAAATGTCTGGATGGAATTCTGGAAGAATGCCCGGAGGAACACCTTGAATAATTACTGCTTGAATTCTAGGAGGGGAATTCCAGGAGGACTTCTTAAAGGTATTCCTGGAGGAATCCCTGAATGAAATCCTGGAGGAATGACTTAAGGAAACTTCTGGAGGTATTCCTAAAAGAATTCTTGAAGCAATCCCTAGAGGATTCCCTGAAGAAATTCCTGAAGGAATGCCTGGAGGAACCTGTGAAGACTTGCCTGTAAAAATTCCTGGAGGAATCTTGAAAAATGTTTCAAGAACTTTCTAGAAGAAACCCTGGAGAAACTCCTGGAGGAATCCCTGAAAGAATTCCTGGGGGAACTCCTAGTGAAGTCCCTGGTGGAATCTGTAGAAGAATTCCTTGAGGTATCTCTAAACAAAATCCCTGTAGGAATTCCTGGAGACATCCCTGGAGAAATTCCTACAGGAATAGGAGTAAACCCTGTGGGAATCCCTGGAAAATTTTCAGAAAGAATACCAGGAGGAATCCCTGGATAAATTCCTGGAGGCATCATTAGAGCAATTATGGAAGGAATCCCTGGAGAAATTTCTGAAGAAATCGCTAAAGTTATCCCGGGAGGAATCCCTAGAAAATTTCTGGAGGATTCCTTGGAGGAATTTCTGGACGAATTCTTGGAGGAATCCCAAGAAGAATTCTTAGAGAAATCCCTGGAAAAATTCCTGGAGAAATCCCTGAAGCCATTTCTAGAGGAATCTGGACGAACTTCTGGACAGATTTCTGGCGAAATCCATGAATAAATTACGAATGAATGAATTTCTGAAAGTATTCCTGGTAAATCGCTAAAAGAATTCTTGGAGAAATTTCTGAAGGAATAATTGGAGGCTTTTCTGGAGGCATCCCTGGATAAAATCCTGGTAGAATCTCTGGAGGAATTCTAGGAGGGACCTCCGGAGTAATTCCCGGTAGAATCCCTAGATGTATTCCTAGAGAAATCCGTGGAGGATTTCCTGCAGGAATACCTGGAGGAAACCATGAGAAATTTCTGGAGGATTTCCTGCGGATTTTTTTTATTTATTTATTTATTTTTAACTTTCTATTTTGTACGAGGGAAAAGCCCTTTTATGTGATTTCCAAATTAACATGTTGAAATCGTTCTCAAAAAGGCACATAACCTCTTAATATTTTCAAAATTGATCAAAATCCCTGCAGATATGCCTGGAAAAAATCCTGAAGAAATCCCTGGATGAATTCCAGGAGAATTCACTAGAGGAATTCTGGGAGGAACTCGTAGAGAAATTTCTGAAGAAACCTCTTGAGAAATCTTGAAGAAATCCTTAGGGAATTTTCTAGAGAGATTCTTAGAAGAATCTCTGTAGGAATTCATGGAAAACCCCCAGAAGGGATTCCTAGAAAATTCCTGGAAGAATTCCTGGTGGAATTTATGGAGGAATTCGTGTAATAATTCTTGGAGGTATCTCTGGAGGAGAAATTCCTGGATAAATTCCTGGAGGAAACACTGGAAGAATTCCCGCAGGAATCCCTTAAAAAATCCTGAAGGAATTCTTCAATAAATTTCTGAAAGAATTTCTGAAGGAATCCCTGACGCCCTTTTTTTTGTCTGTATTAACGGGATTTTTAACCCTAGGTTAGTTCATCTCGGGACCCACGCTTTACTTCCCTTCCACATTTTGTGAGTATGTCGGGAGTGGGATTCGATCCCAGGTCCTCTGCGTGATAGTCTTGTGTTCTAACCACCACACCAGGTCCGCTCCACACCTGACGGACTTCTTGGAGAAATTCCTGGAGGATTTGCTGTAGGAATTTCAAAAGGAATTACTGGCTCAATTTCTGGAGAAATTCCTGGGGTAATTCCTGGTGATATTCTTGGTGCAATTCTTACAGGAGTCTTTGGAAAAATCCCTGAATGAAATCCTGGAGGAATGTCTGGATGAATCCCTAGAGGAATTTCTATAGAAATTCCTGGAGGAACTCCTGGAGGAATGCCTGGATGTATTCCTAAAAGAATACCTTGAAAAATACCTAGAGCTATCCTTAGAGGAATTCCTGTAGGAATTTCAGAAGAAATGCCTGCAGGAACCCCGGGAGAAATCCCTGGAGACATACCTGTAAAAATTCTTGGAAAAATCGATAGAGAAATTCCTTGAGAAATCTCCAGAGCAATTTCTAGAGGATCCTTGCATAAATTCCAGAAATCCATAGAGGACTTTCTGGAAGATTTTCGTGAAGAATCACTGGAGAACTTTCAGGAAGAATCTCTGGAGGAATTCTTGGAGAAATTCTCGGAAATTACACTGTTGAAAATGCTTTGACATCCATGTGCACAACAGAACATGTGCTCGATGAACAAATTGAGATTTGAAATTATGAAAAGAAATCCACGTACTCCGGTGAGACTCGAACTCACGACTCCCAATTCGCTAGACGGGCGCTTCTATTCCTTCCTATTATTCCTTGCTCTCGACAATTAAAAATAACTTCCTCTCCCGCTTTGACATACATGTGCACAACAGACAATGTGTTAGATGTTCATCTAATCCCATCCGAAGGGGGTTTGGATTGTGAAAAGAAGATAACCATGTGCGATTGTGGAATCGAGTTCAGTTCTAGGCCTGCTGGCGACGGAGATAGTCGAGTGACTCCGTAGCTTGAAGGAATAGAAGCGCCCGTCTAGCGAATTGGGAGTCGTGAGTTCGAGTCTCACCGGAGTACGTGGATTTCTTTTCATAATTTCAAATCTCAATTTGTTCATCGAGCACATGTTCTGTTGTGCACATGGATGTCAAAGCATTTTCAACAGTGTAATTTCCCACATGGCTTGGTCAGCCAAAGCAAAATCAAGAAATTGACATTTGTAAGGTGCTACGGTCACCCTTACCGTATTCGGTCGGCCGAGGACCGACCCGTCGAGAGTCCGACTGCACACTAATTGCCATACCAATAAGTGATTGGAAGGCAGTGCCCGAAGCTCTCGACAATTAAAAATAACTTCCTCTCCCGCTTTGACATACATGTGCACAACAGACAATGTGTTAGATGTTCATCTAATCCCATCCGAAGGGGGTTTGGATTGTGAAAAGAAGATAACCATGTGCGATTGTGGAATCGAGTTCAGTTCTAGGCCTGCTGGCGACGGAGATAGTCGAGTGACTCCGTAGCTTGAAGGAATAGAAGCGCCCGTCTAGCGAATTGGGAGTCGTGAGTTCGAGTCTCACCGGAGTACGTGGATTTCTTTTCATAATTTCAAATCTCAATTTGTTCATCGAGCACATGTTCTGTTGTGCACATGGATGTCAAAGCATTTTCAACAGTGTAATTTCCCACATGGCTTGGTCAGCCAAAGCAAAATCAAGAAATTGACATTTGTAAGGTGCTACGGTCACCCTTACCGTATTCGGTCGGCCGAGGACCGACCCGTCGAGAGTCCGACTGCACACTAATTGCCATACCAATAAGTGATTGGAAGGCAGTGCCCGAAGCTCTCGACAATTAAAAATAACTTCCTCTCCCGCTTTGACATACATGTGCACAACAGACAATGTGTTAGATGTTCATCTAATCCCATCCGAAGGGGGTTTGGATTGTGAAAAGAAGATAACCATGTGCGATTGTGGAATCGAGTTCAGTTCTAGGCCTGCTGGCGACGGAGATAGTCGAGTGACTCCGTAGCTTGAAGGAATAGAAGCGCCCGTCTAGCGAATTGGGAGTCGTGAGTTCGAGTCTCACCGGAGTACGTGGATTTCTTTTCATAATTTCAAATCTCAATTTGTTCATCGAGCACATGTTCTGTTGTGCACATGGATGTCAAAGCATTTTCAACAGTGTAATTTCCCACATGGCTTGGTCAGCCAAAGCAAAATCAAGAAATTGACAATTCTCGGAAGCATTTCTAGAAGAATTCCAAGACGAATCCCTGTAGGAATTTTTACAGGAATCCCTGCAGGAATTCCCTGAGGAATCCTGGAACAATTCCTGAAGGAACTTCTTGAGCAATCCCAGGACAAAATCCTGATGAATTCCAGGAGGAGTTTTTGAATAAATCCCAGGATTAAGTACTGAAGAAATCGCAGAAGTTCTTAAGGAAATCCTGAATGAATTCTAAAAAGAATACGTAGAGTAACTCCTGAGGGAATCCTTGTACCAGTTGCTTCAAAACTTCAGGAGGAATCTCGGAATCAATCTAAAGAGGCTTTCTTAAGGGATTCCTGGACTTCCTGAAGGAAGTTTTGTATTAATTCCTTGAGGAATTTCTGAAAGAATTTCAGGACGATTACTAAAGGAATCCCAAGAAGTGTTCTTTTAAGCATTATTAAAATAATCCCGGAATTGTTTCTGAAACAATCACAGAAAGTATTCCCGGTGAATCCCTGGAGAAATTTCTTAAGTAACCCCATGAAGAATCCCGGAAACAATCCTTAGGGAAGCAATCGCAGGAGAGGTAGAATTCCTGTTTTCTGGTTCTTGGAAAAATTTCTGCAGGAATCCCTGGATAAAAAAGTGTTAAAGGAATAATTGGGTGGACTCTTAAATGATATTTTGTACAAAATGTTGAAGCAAATCCTGGAAGAATTTCAGGAAACATTCCTGCAGAAATACGTCGAATAATTCCAAATGGAATTATTGAAGCATTCTCTAGTGGAATTTTGGAAGGAATATATGGAGAAATCTCTGAAGTAATACCTTAAAGAATCTCTGGAGGAATACCTCAATGGATCTCTGGAGAAATTCTTGCAGAAAACCGCAAAAACAGCACTAGAACAGTCACTGAAGGAACCTCTAAAGAAACCCCAGGACAAATCCCCGAAGATATGTCTGGTGGAATCACTAGATGAATTCTTGAAAGAATCTCTAAAGGAATCCATGATTGAATCACTACAAAATGCTTGGAGGGATTGCTCATACTCATATGCCACTTAAAAGTCATCTCAAACCAGCACCCCCCCGGGCCCCCTCCAGAAAAAAATCCTAGCTACCCCAATGATTTTCAGTGTGAAAATGTGGTAATAAAATTATATTATATACAGCAAAATTGTTACATATTCGAAGAAGCAACTTTTGATGGGAATTGTTGTTTTATAAAATTTCCCAAAGTTAGATAAAAAATCTATTTGCCATATAAGTGAAGATTACTAAATAATGTCTCAGGCAAACTTGAAGATAGAGAAAAATACTTCCGAAGATGCTTTTGCTCTATCTTTTAAAATAGACGATACCCAGACAACTAATTTGCACGTATAATGAAGTTTATGTATACGTACTTTTATGCGGTAAAGTTACATCGCATAAGATGCAGTAAAAGTGCCTTATGCGTACAAAAGTGGAGGCGCTATACGTGCATTGGCGGAAAAATAATAACGCTATATGACTTCAAGCGATATCTTATGCGATGCACGGTGTGCACTATTGCGACGTAATATAGGATCTTATGCGACTCAAAATATTCAAAATGAAAAAATCTTGTCACCTAAGTATCGAACTAACCTTTGGATTATCGAGCCGCACTTCACACTTAGCACCGAACACTACTTATGAAACACACTGATTAAATTTCATGACATTCTAACTCACCTCAGTGCTTGTTGCAATGCACTTGGTTTCCGTGCGCTGTACGTGTTCGGCAGGCTCTTTGGAAATCAAAGTGATGTAGCATGATTTCCCGCACAGTTACCACTACTCCTCTCTTGCTAGCACCACCCATTGTTAATTATACGGTCAACAAAACAAAAATGATGACTTTGTAACTTGTTTTGTAACCATAATGATGACTTTTTACTTTCTTTTAGCCTTTTGACACTCCAACAGCACCTGTTTCATTGTTATCACATATCACATCGCAATATGCCAACTTTAACGATTCTAGCTTATGCGAGTTTGTATGAATATTTCAACGAGTTTATTTTCACTTTAATGCGATTTAGTTTGTACACCAATGCGAGTTAAACTGACATAATTAGAAAAGCACCAAGCGGCAATTATGCGAATTCAATTGACAATATGCGAGTTCACTCGAACGCTTTTGCGAATAAGCAAAGTTCGTCGCAACAAAACATCAGAATATTGTCTACTACGATGTAGTCATGCATTTTAAAAGTTAATTTGCACTCTTATATGATTTTACCTGATACATCGCAGTAAGTTCAAAAAATGACATCATATGCGATGAAAATTGTCCCTCAGCCGTACATATATGCGATAGTGACTTAAAATAGTACTTTATACGATGTACAGCGTGCATCCTTATGCGATTCCTGGTTGTCTGGGTAGGTACCTATATAAGAAAATTAGTAGTAGACACATTCTACCTCCATAGAAAATTGAATCCAGTGAAATAAAACACATACATTTTGGATTCGAATTTTGATCATTGACTTGACTTTGATCATTTGACATTTCGGGACGTTACAACGCTCGTTTAGTATCAAACAGGGTTCTGCTCGCGATATAATATCACGAAAGTACACATCATGTTAGAACTATCAGCCGAATTTCCCCGAATTGTTAATTTTAACACTGCATTATATTTACCGCTTCAAGATGAACTGTATTCCTCTCGTTTTCGAATATGTTTCAGAATACTTTGAAGAATTAGTGAAAAAATACTGTCACTTAATACAAATTTTCCGAACGCCTCACCCTTCGATAATTCTGGAGCGTTATTTGATAGGACCCAAGAGGTCTTGAGCTTTTTTTTTTCAAAAATGCTTCGCAGGGCCTAACAGCAGTCCGCCCACGCAAGCGTACACCATTATCCAAAAGAACGAAGTTTGTTTTGTCTGATAACAGTATTAATTTTTAAGGATAAGCTGATGGGGGTTCAGCAGCGACGATCGAAGTCATTGTTAACCAATGCTTGTATGTCCCATTTAAATGTTGCTCCAGATTTGTAATTATTTTTCTGCAGAAAACTGACTTCCAAATTCAAAATTTGAGCCAAGGATAGACAAATGCTTTCAATTATTTTTTCTCTCACTATTTTATTTTGTGCTGAGATGCAGGCTCTATCCCAGTTCGGACGTTACGCCAAAAAGAACAAGAGACTTAGTTTCAATATCACCAACATTAAGGGTTAGAAGAGCAATGATGATGAATACGTTTCAGGCACTGCTCCATGTAGGCTGATACACGTCCGCATTTCATTCACACATTATGATGCAACAGATGTTTTCCAACAGGCAATATCCCCCGAAAGCAAAGCACCATCAGCGCTAACAAGCCCTTGAGGCACGAGCACCACCGAAAGCATCGTTCCATTCATCTTCCATAATTATAATTGTTCCCACTTTTTGTCTCTCGATGGACCGACGGACGGAGACGGTATCGCTTGCTTATGCTCGTAGATCCGAAATCAGATTAGAAGCATGATAGACAAAAGAACCATCCATGGCATGGATGAGATGGGACGGTTTGATGGCAGCTCCAGAAGCGCAGCAGATAAACCTGTCTCCGAGCGATTGGTGATTTGTTATGACGAAGAGGAGCTTGTTTAACAGATCTTGTCGTTGAACCCATGACACGTCGCATTAAACCAGTTCAATCACGTTGACATTCAGCTCTAGCCAGCCGTCGCTATCGGGGTAGTGCGATTGAACTTGAGCTTATTATATTTAATCATGATAATAACGAGTCATGTGACAGGGTCAATGCGGCTCTGTCGACAGAATAGTTTCTTGTCACTTTCCGTAGAATCTCTCCGCTCCGCATGATAATGTGAAGTGGCTGCGATGAAAATCATAACATAAACGGCGTGAACTTCACCATCAGGGAAGCCAGATAATTTGTAAAAATTTCTTGTACCTTAAGCTTGTATGTACTGTCAATTAATCAGTCATCGTGCGTACTACAATAGGGGGATTCACTTAACAGCGTAAACTGATTAAACAGATTAAACGTCGCGATCACCAAGGCAATCTTTGATTATTTCATTCGCAAAATCATGAAACATTTCAAATAAGCAGAAAATCATGGCTTACGCAGCAATTTGATCTGTTTAGTGAGTACCCCTAATGACTATACCATCAGTAGGTCGGCTCTAGAGGCACGTTCTCCTCCATTTGGGAAATTTGTGCCATCATGACTATACCATAGTGTGGATTCAACAATGCTTTGTACAGGAGCCGTCTATAAACCACTTACACTTGGTTAAGGGGGATAGGGCGAAGAGCATGATCCATACATTTTTTTTTATATGAGCCAAAGACCACACCGTGTCGAGGGGTGTGGGTTGGTTGGTTTTGTTTTTTTTTGTGGGGTTTGTTGCGGAAATTACCACGTGGTTAAGGCGCCATCCACAAATCACGTAACACTCTAGGGGGAGTAAGGCCGAGCGATACGATCCATACAAAAATTTAAGGGTTTTCATATAAAATAGCTTTAGGGGGAGGAGGGGGGGGGGGGGATAATGACGAATTCAGCGTAACGTAATAAATAAACATTGGATTAAGCAGGACAAATTGTAATGTACACAGAGAACCATGAATTAGCCTTTGCCATATGCGAAACTCAAAAGCTCTTAATGTTAAAACGATTAACCATTGTACCAGGTAAGGACATAAATATTAAATCGATTTTGTGGGCTTCGTGGTCGAGCAGTTAGCGGCGTGAGTCGTTTAGGTGTCTCGTAAGCCTCGGAAGGTGGGTTCGATTCCCGCTACAGTCGGGGAAAACGTTTCGTCAAACAAAATATTCTCCAATGGGCCACTACTGGATGTTAATATGTGTTGTCCATTAATTGTCAAATAATAGTAATGTTCAGTCTGTAGAGGGTCGAAGTCAGTCTTTTTTGATAATCTTTGTCTTTTTTTTTAATCTTTGTTACTAAAAACCGGAGACTTATCCACGATTCTTTCGATTTGTTTTCTTCAAATGGATTTCAAGGTTACTGGGGAGTTTCATAAGTGGCTATGAGATTTTAAGATGACCTCATACTAGGTTCTGAAAGTATGCAAGGAGATTAAGAGGCTTTCATTTCAGAGACGTTACAAAGCGTTTCTGGGAGGTTCAGGAGATTTCTGGGGAGGATTTTCGGGGATTCCTGAACATTTAAGGAAAGTTTATGGGAGTATCAAAAGGATTTAGAGGAGTTTCAAGGTGACAAAATGAGTTTGAAGGGCATTCAGGGGTCGTAACGTTTGAGATCCAAGAGAGTAATAGAGCGGTTTTCAAGAGCATTTCAGAGATTTCATTGGATATGAAGGGTTTCAGGGAACTTGAAGAGAATTAAAATAATTTCACGGGGGACTCAACGGCACTCGAGGTTTTCAAGGCCATACATTTATTTATTCAACATTACATTTAAGACAAGACATAATCAACAATAGCACGCCACAATACTAGGTTTGTGGCTGCCGCTCTCCATCCTCGGTCGCACCCAATGCTCGCTGGGTCACGCTCCACCTGGTCCGCCCATCGTGCTCTCTGCGCTCCACGCCTTTTTGTGCCAACCGGATCAGTAATAAACACTAGCTTTGCAGGGTTGTTGTCTGGCATTCTTGCAACATGCCCTATGCACCGTATCGTCCCAGCTTTGGCCACCTTCTGGATGCTGGGTTCGCCGTAAAGTGCAGCGAGCTCGTGGTTCATCCTTCTCCGCCACACACCGTTCTCCTGCACACCGTCGAAGATCGCCCTTAGCACGCGTCGCTCGAAAACTCCTCCTGCAGGTCCTCCTCGAGCATGCTCGCTCCATGTCACGTGTCCGTAGAGAACCACCTGTCTTCTTAGCGTTTTGTACATGGTGCATTTGGTACGTGGGTGAATCTTTTCTGAGATATCCCTGGAGAGTTTTCTGAAGAAATCCTTGGAAGAACTACTGGAGCTATCTCTAAAGTAATTCTTAGAAGAATTTTAAAAACAATTTCTGAAGGATTTAATATACAATTTTTTAAATAGATAAACTATATAATTTACGAAGGAAAACCTGCAGAAACAAATAAAAACGTAGAGAAACTTTGCAGAGAACTACCAGAGAAATTTCTGAAAAAAAAAATGTGGTAGAGCAGGAGAACTTTCTGCTCTGTTCTGAACCTTGGTAAATTTATTAAAAAATGCGAAGGAATAGATTCTGGGGTAATTTCTAAAGGAAAAGCTGAGAAAATATTTTGAGAGATTTCTGAAGCATCAGCGGAAAAATTTCTGAAAAAAATCTTTGAAGTAAGGGTTCAATGAATCACAAGCAGTCCTTGGAGGAAAGCCCGTGCATAAAGGAGGGGTTTTGGGGGTTAAACCCCTCCCATTGCCTATGTTTCATACACTAGGTACCCCTCCCCCCTTTGTTAAATTAGGAAAAACCCCTCCCTTGTCACATTTCCTGTACACGGGACGGCTTATAGGAACTCTTAGGAGAATCTATTGAGATTTTATTAAAGGAAACTTCTATGCCTGTGACAACCTCTGTAGAAATTCCAACAATAATTTCTGCAAAAGTTCCAGAAAAAAAATCCGAAATTCTAAAGGAAACCCCTAGAAGAATTTCTGAGAGAATCCCTGAAAGAATCTTCAAATCTCTGTGGAAAAATGTCTCCCAAAATTGCATTGTTTTTTTTTAAAGTAGTCGTCAGAAAAATTTCCAGGAGAAATTCCAAGAAAAATTTAGAAATGTATTGAAGAACTGCTGGACAAGAGAACCAGAATCTGAATGCTGAATCCAAGAGAACACTTCAGAAATTTGGGAACTTGCTGCTATAACTCAGTCAATTTCATACCAATTGATATGAAATGTTGTACAAGGCAAGATACTGAGCGTAGTTTACCGTATTCCAAAAATAAAGTCAATTGGCAGCAGATTGACTGAGTTACAGTAGCAAGTGCCCAAAATAGGTGCTCTTGCTGAAATGGTCCAATACCCTAAACATTCCAGAAAAATGTTGATAAATCCTGAAAGAACCCATACAAGAATTTCTGGCAATGTCTCTGTAAAAAAACTTGGAGAAATTATAAATAAAGAAAATACATGGGAAGGAATATATTCCAAAGGAATTCTCGGAGGAATCTTTAGAAGAATTGTTTCATAGAAATTCTTAAAATAATGCCCTTTCCGCGATAATAACAGAAAAAAATCGTCAACAAATAATTCATGGAGATAGAGAGGTTTCCCCGGACTAATTTACAATATGGCACAATATTGTAGTCTTTCCCATGGGGGCGTACCAGTATAGGGGGCGCTGAAATTTGGAAACCTTGAGTGACTAAATCTGATATACCAGGCCAACCCTGCCAATTTCACGTTAGCTGGACAATCAATTGAGAATGTTACAACCTCCCAATATCTTGGGGGCCGTTCATAAACCACGTAGACTTTTTGGGGGAGGGGGTCTGGACAAAGTCTACGCTCCAATTTTCAAATTTGTGTGGACGAAAGTCTACGAGGGGGGAGGGGGGTCTGAGATGGCCAAAATTTGGTCTATGTGGTTTATGAACAGCCCCTTGGTAGCCAAATGGTGATCGTTGGCGGCACCAAGATCGACATAGATGCACGGATCAAAAGGTGAGGACTGTCGTTGCGAGTCTAAGAAATGTATGGAAAAAAACAATCAGATCAGTCGACGCACCAAAATCCGAATTTTCAACTCTAACATGAAATCTGTGCGTCAGTACATCAGTGAAACTTGGTGTGTATCAGTGGAGAATACTCAACGGCTGCAGGTCTTCGTAAATAGATGCATGCGGTATATAATTCGTGCATAGTGACCTCAAATCCAATATCTCCAACGTGGAGCTCTATCGTCGATATCATCAAAATCCGAAAACGACAGAAATTCGGGAGCGAAAGTGGAGGTGGGTCAGCAGGGGCAGAAACAAACCTTTTAGCTTGGATTGGAACCCATCAGGACAACACAGCAGAGGCATAGCCAGAGGCTCATGAAGGCGCAGCCTCAACAAGGAAATAAAGGAAGTCGACAGAAATTTTACCTGATCACAGGTCAAGGTGATGGTGGGCAATCGTTCAGGATGGAAATCTTTAAACTCAGCCCACTGCACCACCTGAGTGCTCAGAATTGATAGTAAGCTAGCCCGTGCACAAGGGGGGGGGGGGGTTGGTTGTTGTTAACCCCCCCCCCCCTACTTAACAACGCTTCAAACACCAAGCGCCCCTTCGCCTTTTGCCGAAATTGGGAAAAACCCCTCCCTTGGCGCCACTTCTATACACGGGCCTGATAGTAAGTAATAATCAACATAGTTTTTATAAATTGCTTTTGTTCTTTAAACCTCAATGAGATTGAATTTCAAATATCTAAATCAAGCAGAATTGTTTGGAAAATCTGGCAACCCTGTTTATTAGCCTCATTAATTATCCAAGAATCAGCGTGCATGCAAAATCACTCATTTGTTCGTTGGCATTATCTTTTTCGAGCGTCCCCCAAATGCAACTCTCATCGTCGCGTCGTCGGCAGCAGCCAAAATAGGGAGCAATATGATCAACTAATTAATCCACATTAGAGTGCCGAGACAAAATAGCGTAAAAATAGACGCGTCCGCCATCGTCCCTCCGTGGAAAATTCGGGGCGTATCATCCAGTCAGTTGGTTCAGACTTAGACACATTTGATGGGGAACTATACACACCAAAAATCGATTGAGGGTTTCAGCAAAATGTTGCTGAATTTTGCCGAGCTGAAGGTTTCAGCAAAAAATTTGCTGAAATTCAGCAAAATTTTGCTGATTTGTTCAGTAAACTCTGCTGATCACCAGTAACGCTTTACTGAAATTCAGCAAACTTTGCTGAAAGTTCAGCAAAAAATTTTGCTGGACCTTTCAGCTCGGCAAAATTCAGCAAAATATTGCTGAAAGCGTTTGGTGTGTAGCACACAACAGCAGCGCGCGTTGCGTTGGGGGGTCATCGGTGTGTCGTGAAGTGAAAAATATGACAGCTTCATTTGTTCCGCGCCGAGGCACCGTATGTCACGCGGAAGAATGGCAATGAATGTTAAATCAACCACGAAGATGAGAAGACGAGCCTTCTAGCAGACTAGACCGCGGTGTAGTGGTGATGAGGGCGATCTGGCCTTCCGCCGATGAAGGGGCTACACACGTGCTAGATGCATAGCACGGTTGATGCCGTGCCGACCTATATTGCGATCAGGATATGAAGGAATTGCCGCTGCCGTACTGGGCGTGGGCATCCTGTTTGTGTAGCAATATCAATATTGAGCGTGCCAATGGTTTTATATTGATTTTCAGCACATGATTGATACTATAATCTGTGTGACAATGACAATTATTGGTTACTTGCCCAGTTAATTGAACGGTGCATGGCATATATTATTATTTTGCAAAAAAAAAGAATATTATAGGAACTGGTTTTTTTAATATGCATGTCTGAGTTATTGATACATACAATTGATTTTTATATGAACGATAGGGAAATTAAGGTTTGACAGTTTCTTAGACTATTATGGTCAGGAAGTTAATGGAAAGTAGGATGTCGTGCGACAATATTCGTGTAAGGTTCATTTTCCACGAACGGGTGAAGGGGACACGAAAGCGAAAACATGCATCAGTATAGCAGGAGAATATTCGTTTGATGGTCATGAGTAAATAGTAAGCGACGTGGGCGGTCCATATTGTTTGCTTTACGCGTCAGGTGAACAGTAGTGCAGCAGTTTGCTTGACATGATTGGAAATCAAAAGGTCCAAGTAGGGTCTAAGACCATTTGGGCAGGAGCACCTATTTTGGGGAATTGCTTCTATAACTCAGTCAATTTCAAATCAATTGACTTGTATTTTTGCACATGGCAAGATATTGTGCGTATCCTGATCTTGTCTCAAAATCAAGTCATTCGGTTCAAAATTAACTGAGTTATAGCAGCAAGTGCCCAAAATAGGTGCTCCTGCCCAAATGGGCCCAGACCTTAAATGCTGACTCAACGATACCTTCTATACTAATAAGCAACACTTTCTACAGTCTTTGATGGAGATATACGGTAAACGTGGGCTTTCCCATAACATAGGTTAGTACTTCTATTCCTTCCCTTTTCCAACCTGAATGTACGAACGTGGACGGGGTCGTTATTTTTTGTTAAAGAGAGCATTTGAAGTTAACACATTGAGAAGCTATTATCAACAGGGAGTAAATTAAGTCAAATAAGTCTTATAAACAATGCACTAGAGTAACTGTGAGAGTAAGCATAGCAAGAAGTCCATAGAAGGGGAGGTGGGGGTAAAATGGACAGATGGTGTAAAATGGACAAGGTACAGTTTCATGGCTTTAATTGGTTTTCAAAATGTTTTAACGATTGAAGCTTATGTCTCAGCATGAATCATTATACTTTTGCTGATCTTGAAAATCAAATGAACCTATTTAAAATGGCAAAAACTTTTAAAATCACGTGAAAAATCGGAAATGATGAAAAATTTGCTTATCACTGCTAAGGTTTTCTCGTAAGTTATGTTCAAATTACAAGGGATGGCCAAAATGTTTGGGACAGGCAACTTTTTTTCTCCCACAAAAAAAAATTCAACATGCTGTAACTTTTCATAGAGTTTATCAAAAAAACTCAAACTTTAACTGTTTGTCAACCTTTTATATGTGCACCATTGGTACAAATTTGGGCTCGATTGAATAATTTTTCGCGAAGTAAGAACCGTTCGGGTAAAACACTATTATTAGGGACAATGGAAATTCGCGATTTCGCGGAAGCCGCGAAATCCGCGAAATTGGGCATTGGTCGCGAAATTTAAGAAATCCCGCGAAATGCCACGAAATCTGTCTAAATTTAGAATATAACATCAAAATTCCACCAATTTTAAATTTTAAAACTTTAATAAGCTGATAACTTTTAACAGTGTAAAGTAATTTACAATTCTGAATCCGGCATAATGAAAGTTGAATGCATTTAACTCCTGCTTCTTTTTGGTTTTTCATCAAATTTGTCATTTTTTCTGTGAATTTATGATTACGCTTCACGAATTTCAAGTGAATTATTCATTTCGCATGCAAAAATGGTGTTTTCTTCAACAAAACGTTCAAAAATGTGTAGCCGCGAAATCGCCGCGAAATTCACAATGTTGACCCGCGAAATTTTAGTATTTTTGCCGCGAATTTCCATTGTCCCTAACTATTATTTAGACAACTAATTTTTTAACTATCGTATCTCGGAAATCAGTAAACCGAATTGAATGATTTTTTTACCGTTTGTCAACAATATATTGATACTTAATACGATGTTTTAAAATGTAATATTTTATCACGGCAACTTAAGTTTTACCGGGTTGAAATTTTTACCCACTAGAGGAAAATAAGTCAAATTTACAATACCACACAAAAATTACTAAATGTGTTCTTTCTTCAATCTTAATAGGCTCTAATATATCTGATTAAAGATAACTTGAGAGCAAAAGTGGAAAATCTTTGAATATCAACACTAAAATTAATTGACATTGATGGTTTAAAAAATACATTTTTTCGAGAAAAATCCAAAAAGTGTCAATCCATGATAACTTTTTTCAACGTTTTAAAAGTACCTATGTTCGTGAAGCATTTACATATTGTTAGTGTACGTTCAAAATTTCATTCGATTCGGTTCACTCGTTTCCGAGATATGACAGTTCAAAAATGAGTTGTCTAAAATATAGTGTTTTACCCGAACGGTTCTAACTTTGCGAAACATAATTCAATCGAGCCCAAATTTGTACCAATAATGCACATATAATAGGTTGACAAACAGTCAAAATGAGATTTTTTTATGCACTCAATGAAAAGTTATAGCATGTTGAATTTTTTTGTGGAAGACAAAAAAGTTGCCTATCTCAAACATTTTGGCCACCCTCTGTATTACAAGTTTTACTCCCTTAACCAATGAAGACCACGTAGAAGATCATATTTGCCTGAAAAAAATAGTTTTGTAAAAAAAAAGTTTTAGAAATAATTTCAACATAATCAGTTAGGCGAGTGTTCCCTGTAGGAATGATTTAGAGATCAATGATGCAGTATAGGCATAGTTCCATCTATGGTATAGGGCACTGCATGAAATTTCCTCGTTCTCTTTCACTCTTACAGAATTTTTGTAAACAACAAGGCCAAGAGACGTCAAAATCCCATACAAGATCAAAACAGTGCAGTGCCCTATACTGTCTGGTCAGCTTCCCAGGAAAGGAGTTTTATTTATTTGTCGTCAATCAATACGTAGACCAAATTTTACAGTAAAATTTATAATAAATAACGTCTGTAACAATGAAATTCTTAATTTCTATTTTCACCTGTCTTATTGCCTTGTGTATCTTGAAAAGAAAACATGTTTAAGTTTCGATCTATTCATTGTTATATCAATTGCTTCACAATAACTATTATAGCACGACATCATTCTATTAATAGGCCCATTAATGCCATAATCAGTTCTTTGGTATTTAATATAAAATAGATTCCTATTTCTTAGTTGACGAGTGGGAGCGTAAAAATTTAGATTTTCTAGCATAACTGCGCTGTCGACTTTCTGTGATATAACATCGTTGATGAAGGCTATCATGGCAAATTCTCTTCTTTTTTTGAGACCAACCAAATTTATTAGCAAACATCGCGATTCATAAGAGGGCAAAGGTAGTGTCGTCCAGCCAAGCTTACGAAGCGCAAAAAGCAAAAACTGTTTTTGAACAGACTCTATACGATTTATATGCGTTTCATGATATGGAGCCCAAACAATACTACAATATTCAAGAAGTGGTCTAACATATGTAACATACAATGCCTTGATTGTGTAAGGGTCATTGAAATGGTAACTGAATCTCTTTATGAATCCTAGCTTGTTACTTGCTTTGTATATGATGTTGTTGTAATGATCATTAAAACACAATTTAGAGTCAAGAATTAAACCTAAATCTCTAACCTGCTTACATCGTTCAACTGGTATTTTATTAAGGTAAATAGCTGTTGGCTCAACCGTATATTTTCTTGTAAATGAAATAGAAACGCATTTTTTAACATTGATTTCAAGCAAGTTTTTCTGACACCAGTTATGGAAATCATCTATTTCATTTTGAAATACATCAAGATCTGCTGAATTACATATCTCAAGAAACAGTTTCATATCATCAGCATATATTAGAACATTGAGGCGATTCAAGACACGTTCTACATCATTGACAAATAAAATGAACAATAGAGGACCAAGATGAGATCCTTGTGGTACCCCGGATGTAACCTCAATTATTTTTGTGGATATACTATGTTCGAATCTCACTCTTTGGGTTCTATCGGATAGGTACGATTGTATCCACTTTAACAATCCAGGATTAAAACCAAGCCTACCTAATTTAAATAGTAATAAAGCAATATCAACTCTATCGAATGCCTTACTGAAATCAGTGTACAGGGTTTCAACATAATGCTCTCTATCCATGGCGTTAATTGAAAATGTTACAAATTGCAATAGATTAGTGGTCGTTGATCGTCCTTTGAAAAAACCATGTTGATTACAAGTTATTAGACATTTGACTTGAGAGAATATCTTGTCATTGATTATTGATTCAAATAATTTAGGGATACAGGATAAAATGGCTATTCCGCGATAGTTTTTAATATCAGATTTTTTACCTGATTTAAAAATTGGGACTAAAAAAGATTCTTTCCAAATATGCGGAAGATAGTTGGACTTAAGAGATGAGTTAAATAGCCAGAAAAGTTGTTTAACTAGCTCTTTCGAAAGTGACTTCAGAAGGACTGGTGGTAGACCATCTGGTCCAGCACTCTTAGAGGAATCTAAGGTTTCAAGGCGCTGTAAAATCTCAATAGGAGATATATTATCTACTGCAATGTCTTTGGTCGGTTCTGGAAGGTAAGAGAAATAATCGTAATCTCTTATATTATTTTCATGAGTTGTATAAATGTTCTGGAAGAAATCGGCGAACAAATTACTTATATCATCTGAATTATTTCCTACCTTTTCATTTAATTGCATATTTGATGGAAAGTTGCTGGATTTTTGTTTGTCTTTTACGTATTCATAAAACGATTTAGGGTCTGACTTGATATTGCTTTCAATTTTGTTGATATGGCTTTCATGTGCTCTTTTAATTTCTAAGTTTAACTGATCGCATATAGACAAGTAGAACGCAAGGTTTGAATCGTTCCTATTGCGTTTGTAGGCTTTATGAGCCTTTTGTTTTCTATTCTTAAGATTTACTATGTCATGATTGTACCATACAGGTACTCTATGTATGTTAACTTTCTTCCGCTTTTTAGGAACAGTCTGTTCAATTATATCGAAGATAGTACGATAGAATATATCGACACCCTGATCAATGCTTGAGTCACGAATAAGAGTCTGCCAATCTATACAGTTCAGTTTTCTTTTAATGAGTTCAAAGTTAGCATTTTTGTAATCGAAGCTTGGTTCGAAAAAATTCTCATCAGGCCTCACCGAGCCCGAGGTACTATGTACGAAAATGGAAAATTCAATAGCGGTATGAAATTTTTCATTTTTCCATAACGGGCTTAATGATTCTGTCACACAAAAATCATCAGTCATGTTAGTAAAAAGTAAATCTAAATAGGAATTATTCTCATTTCTAATATGATTGACTTGATTGAGACCAATTTCAGAACTGTTTTCGAAAAGCCATTGGAGTGTTTCATTGTCTCCCACAATTGGTATCAATAGAGAGTCATTTTCGTCATCAATAACAAAATTTACAGAGCGTTGATTGAAATCGCCATATACGTGAATATTTGTCTCTGGACTGAACTTTGAAATAATTTGCTCAGCAATAGTGAAAAAATTTAAGTATGACTCTTTTTTAGCATTTACGGTGGAAAATATACCGTTGCAAATATATGAACCTGATTCCCTATTGATGATTTGACCCAAACATGATCAAATTCTTTACACTTGCTGGTTGAAATTTGCTCCAACTCGTAATTGGCACTAATTGCGATTAATACTCCTCCTCCAGATTTCTTATTAGCTACTGCTTTGTCACGATCATCTCTAAAAACGTTAAATCGACTTCCAAAAACTTCCTCGCTACTTATGCTTTCGTCCCAGCTCGTTTCTGTACCTAATATGACAGAGAAATTACTAGCGGCAACCTGCCTATATATTTCATTAACTTTTTTGGCGCCTTTCATTCGGTTAAAATTTTGGCAATATACGATAACCTCTTTACTAGAAAAACATATTTCTGACTTACTATTATCCTCTTGCGAGTATTGCGTCCTTAGTATAGAAAAATCGGGTCCCTCTGTGATGTCCTGGATGATAACGGTTGCATCATGCTCCAAGACTGTTATCATATGAAAATATATTTACACGAAATGTTGGGCGCAAATCAAAGCATTGTTGATTTGAAAAATTGCGAGCGTGCAATCTCTTGCTCCTATGTTTTCGAATCAAAGCAACGCAATGAAAAGGAAATTTTGAAGACTGTCGTCAACTAACTCTTTAGTTGCAATCAGTGTCGCGAAGCATCAGCGTACAAGTCACAAAAAAGCTGATAAACACCAAACTTGTATCACCCTGTCTCTGCGGTTTCTGATTCGCTCTCTCTACAGTCGCTAACACCAGAAAAGACAGAATCCCATCATAGTCACCCGGTCACCCTTGTTTTGCTACAATCATCCTGACTTGGATACGGCTCATGTGAGTGTCATGACTCTCTCCGTCACCTCAAGCAGATGCACGCGCAACAGCATGTAAAACTATGCATGTGTATTATCACAAGCACGGTACTACGTCATAAATCCTATTCGTTTTGCATAGCTCAGTTTAAACGCACACATGGAGCGCACCATGCAGTTCGCCCTGGCTATGGCAAACGCTCTCACTTCGCCCGTTTTGCATCGTTGCTCAGAGAGATTGATTCTCTAGCAACCCGCCTGAAGTATACTCAGCAACTGCTATCGCTGCAAAGCTGCGAAGAGTGGAACCCACTACATGTTTGTCATTCCAGGCATGACATGCTATCTGGTTCGTATCACCTTGGGAAGGGTGACTCCAGAAGCGGTTCAAGTGATTGTCTCGTGATGGTCGTGATTATTCGCAAGACTGGTTGCAATAGAAATGCTATTTTATTGTTAGTTTTCAAATTCAATCCATTATTTTGCAACGTCTGCTGATTATACGATTACGTATGAAAACAACTACTTAATATCCATCTACATCAGTTCACTGAGGATCATGGGAAAGAGAGGAAAATGTTCTAAGAGATGTTAGGGAATTTACAGCAATTTTGGAAACTATGTATTGACCTGATCGAACGTTTATTCAGCGGTTAGTTGGAATGGTACCGAGTCGGTCTCTGTGGCTCGCCAGCCGAGGTAGGAGGGTTGCACCGATGATGGCAAGCGAAGTTCGGTTCTCTGGACGGCGGTTCAAGAGGTCTCCGTGAGCGGCAAGCCCAGGGTGGTCCGGCAAACACGCTGCTTGCCCTGAAAGGCCACGCGGTGGGGCATAATTTTTGACGTAGGACTACGTCTCTCTTTTCTATACCGGGTGTCATTCTAAATTTTCAGAAATCAGCCGCGTTACGTTTGAAGTGGAGATTTTGAGCGTTAATAACTCAGCCATTTCTTGTTGAATTTTCAAAATTTTGGCTCCAATCGATTGCAAATCTTTACACCAATTATGTCCAATATTAACATTTGCTGATTTTCAATAACAAACTATTGAAAAATTGGGAAAAGTAAACCCATGTTTATTCCAGCCAATCACGAACGAGCACATTTTGGATGCTCCCGTCGAATATAAAAGCTACTGCTTCTTCGCATCTTCCCTCATTTGTCTTTGTCGTCTCGAGGTGAACGCATCGAACGAGAGCTGCCGACTTTCTTCGTTTGCGTTTTCGCTCATTATTCTTTGACGGCCGTGTCGGCTCGGTGTCGGTGGTTGTCGGCAAGGGTGCTGTTGCACATTCGCCATCTAATCGTCTAACGCGGCAGACCAAGGAGGGAATACTTTTCATCGATTGCTCGGCGGTGGTGGCAGAGGCAGCAGCAAAATCCACCAAAGAAAGATCCGCCACAACGAATGTGCGAGTTGCGTCGCTTTTCCTCGGGGCTCGGTCCTTTCACGGATTGATTGACGGTGGCGTATTGCTGATAGCATCAGGAAGATTATCCAGGTCAGCAAGCGGCGGGCCAATTCTCAACGGCGTCCAGCATTCAGCGCTAATAAGATCAATGCGCATTGGGTGGCATGATGAATTGATTTTAATTTCTACCTAAAACCGTCCATAATTCAAACGGTTCTTTTCAGAACCATCGAAAATGCTTCCTAGAGAGTTAATTCGATAAATTTCCTGCATCGACCGAGAAAGTGTAGTGAAAACAAGCAGTGAAAGATTGAATTCTTGGTGGTGGCTCAGCAACAGTGAAGGCGATCACTAATCTCATCCACGGCAGCAAGCGGCGGGCCAATTTTCGACGGCGTTCAGCATTCAACACGGAGAAATCTAACACGCATTGCGTGGCATGATAAATTCATGTCAATTTTATGTCTGAAATCGTCCAATATTCAAACGGTTCTTTTCAGGACCATAAAAAATTATTCCTCAAGAGTTGTGAATCAGATATTTTTTTCATTCCATCGCTCTGTAAACGTGTGGTGCAATCGAAAAGTGAAAAATTGTATGCTTGGTGGCCCCGCAACAATAATGATGCCGGCCACTAATGATTCCACCAGGAATTTAGCAACGCTTTATCCTATCCAGACCATTTTTGTGAAACATTGTTTAATTTAATCATTTTTTCAATTAAAATAATCTAAATCTTCCAATATTTTGGTTACTTTATTCGTTAAATGAAAATCTTCCCATTTCTCGGTTGATTAACCGTTTCAAGCGTCTGGTGCATGCGGGGCGGGGCATGCAAACGAAATAAACTGGAAAGCCAGTCGAATGGGAGGAGCTTCATCTGCCAATCTAGGGACATAAAAGCTGTTCCCCCTGATTTCTTTCGTCATTTTCGTTGGATCAGTCAGGCGGGGTGGATGTCAGATGTCACCTCCACAGCTGAGCAGTGGCACATCAACCCAGCCGCAACCTCTCGGCTATCGTGCGGATAGCACCAGGAATCTCATCCATGGCAGAAAGCGGCGTACCAGTTTTCGGTGGCATCCTGTATTTAGCAAGGAGAAAACCAACACGCATTGCGTGACATGATGTTTTCATGCCATTTCGTTCCTAAAATCGTCAATTAATCAAACGGTCCTTTTCAGGACCACCGAATATAATTCCTCAAGAGTTGTAAATCAGATAATTTCATTCCATCAATCGAGAAAACTGTGGTTCAATCGAAAAATGAAAGATTGAATTCCGGCCACTAATCGTTCCACCCAGAATTTAGCAACGCATTGTCCTATCAGAACAATTTTTCGTGAAACATTGGGGAGCGTCCAGAAATTACGTCACGCTTAAAGGGGGGGTGGGGTCAGCAAAGTGTGACGATCCATACAAAAATTTCAGAGGTTCCATGCAAAACGTGTGACATAGGGATGAGGAGGGGTTGAAAATGTCAAACTTTTGTGTGCCGTAATTCAAGGACGATCCCTTGTTTAATTCTAGCATTTTTCAAATTAAAATGATCTAAATCTTTCTATATTTTGGTTACGTTATTTGTTTAATGAATTTTTTTCTCATTTCTTGGTTGAAAATCGTTTCAAGCGTCTGAAGCATGCGGGGCGGGTCATGCAATCGAAATAAACTGAAAAGCCAGTTGAATGGGAGGAGCTTCATCTGCTAATCTAGGGGCTCTGATTGCTTTCGTCATTTTCGTTGGATCAGTCAGGGAAGGTGGAGGTGGATATCACCTCCACGGCTGCGCAGCAGCACGTCAACTGCGACGAGTGATAGCACCAGGAATCCCATCCACTGACCACGGCTGTAAGCGGTGGGCCCGGCAAGTATAATGGAAGTTACCTCCGCAGCTGGGTAGCTGCGCACCAACACAGCGACGACTCTCGACTATCTATCTGATAGAACCAGGAATGTCATTCACGGCAGCAGGCGGCGGCAGTTTTCGATGGCTTCCTGCATTCAGTGGGGATAATTTTCAATTGTCTTTCTAAAATCAACCGTTATTTGAACGGACCTTTTCAGGACCAGAGAAAATTATTCCTTAAGAGTTATGAATCGGATAATTTTCGGATACATTTCAACGATCGGTAAAAGCACAGAGAACAGACATCCAGGCTAGAACAAAAATCATTCAAAAAGTTGTGTAAGGATTTGAATCTTTACTTGAGTTAGGTTGCAAACCAATACACGATGACAACACTAACGCCACCAAACACCATATTGCCACAGTCAGTGGTGAATTGAAACATTTCAAGTGGTGAATTAAATTAGTATGAGAAAATAACCGATTGCAGCGCCACGCTATTGCCACTTGTGTTGCCGATTTCAAATGGCCGTTAAATTCCTTACACAGTTTCGGAACTGGACTTGGATGTCTGTTCTCTGTGGTAAAAGTGTAGTGCATTCGAAAAGTGAATGGTTGAATGCTTGGTGGCTCAGAACAGCAAAATCGGTCACTAATCTTTCTACTCGAAATTTAGCAACGCGTTATCTTATTCTGACAATTGTACCTGAAACATTGTTTCATTCTAATATTTATCGAATTAAAATGATTTTAATTATTCAATACTTCGATTAGTTTATCCGTTCGATTAGAAATTGTCTCAAAGAACGGTTGCAGTCGTTTGAAGCGTCTGCATCAATGTGGGCGGGTCATGCAAACGGAATAAACTGGAAAGCCCGCCGAATGGGAGGAGCTTCATCTGCGAATCTAGGGGCATAACAGCTGTTTCCTCTGTTATCTTTCGTCATTTTCCTTGGGTCAGTCAAGGAGAAGGGAGTTGCCACCTCCCAGCTAGGCAGCAGCACACAAACTCAGCGATGACTCTCGGCTATCGTATTGTCGAATGAGTTTCACGTTAAACTTTAATTGAAAAGATCTATCTAACGCCGTTCAATTATCTAATAATTTTATCCGCTCTATGAAAATTCTCTCGTATAACAGTAATTTGACCATTTCTCTTCAAAACGAAATAACTCTTGAACTAGTCAACATCTTTCCAAGTAACCGAATCAGCTGAATAACAGCTTCTTGAACTGAAGTTAGCTTAAGAGTGATTTGTTTTACTCTTATACAGCAAAAATGTTTGTTGGGTTATAAATGCGTTCAGCGAAAGCGATCACACAACAACTTTACTCAACACATCAGTCCACCATTTGTAATATCATAACAACAAGCATTGTATTATTGAAATATAAAAGTCGAAATCTCGTTCCAGCCTTTGTCCTACGTCAACATTGCGGTTATGTCTCAGATATTACCCACTCCTAGTTTTTTATGACGAAATCGGATTTAGCGAATACTTGGTAGCTAGAAACATTCATTCGAATATTCTTAACATGTGCGATACTACTACACTACAGTAACAATAGTTTGAAAGTGTCGTCTTTGAAGTTCGGCTAACACGCAGTTTGCGAAAATATTAAATTAACTTTCATGTACCCGAATCGAGTGTAATAAAATAGCACCAATTTATGATCGATTAAGGGCGACTTCAAATAAATCGGATGAAAATTGACGAAATGCCCAAAATGCAATATCTTTTTTGTTTTAAAACATTTTACTCTGATTTTTTTTATAATCAATGGGAATAGTTGTGCTAAGAAATGCATGGTACCTCCCCCCTTTTGCTGGGAGCCGAAAATACGTGGATTTTTTTTGTATTTTCTATAAATTCTACATGTTTTTGCTGCTCAAATTTCATCGTTTTGCTAATAATCAATAGTTTCCACTGAACCTTGACAATGTACTACTACCGATCATAGTCTGTTTAAGTTTCGATCCCAGAGCTATTCTAAGGCCTTCAAAGTACTCCGAAGTTTTTGACATAAATCCAACATTCTCAACCAAATTTTATACACGATGAATGATCGCAGATTATAGTCTACGGTACTTAAAAAGCCTCAAAGCACCCCTAGAAAGTTCATGGTACATAAATAGGGTGATCTAGGTCATCCAAACTACTCTGAAAATCATTTTCTTAAGATCTATAACATCTAACATCGTTTGTGTTCACTCTGTTCAAGAAATGTCGTCACGTTGATGTCAATTTGACCTCGCAATACGAGCAACTTGATATTGTGGTAGTTGGACATTCCGTGAAAAACAAATGACCTTCAGTACACTTTCAAGTTTGGGTTACGATCCCGACTAAAAAATTGTATCAAAAACATAACATAGTTATAACACATCATGATATGTTTAACTCATTGATATAATCATGCTCAACAATCTTGATGTTTTCAAAATACAACTCAATTATATCGTATTATGTTATAAATGTTGTTTGATAACTCATTGTAATATAACTTAGTTTCGAGTCTTCGACATTTAGAAAATAGTGTTGCAAAATTGTATTAAAATATGATAGATAGAATCTGGCAATCTAGACGCTAAAATCCGTATCTCATTTTATTATAATTTTGATTAGATATTAACAAAATAGGTTATTATATTGATTAGACCAGTGTAGTTTTTGTTACAATTTTAGTTATTTTAACATCATCCTGCATCTTGTTTTTAACAAAATAAGTTGTGTTATAACATCATAACGCAATATGATATGAACTAGATATAATTTCCTAGTCAGGATATCTACATACTGTATCATGCTTTAATCGTAAAAAAAATATTCGTGATGTGTAGCGTATGCTGCTGATGGATCCTCGGTACACAGCTATAATGCTTTTGGTACATTCATGAGATATACCAGGCTTTCCAAACTATTCTGAAATTAGTACCATCAAGGTCTACAGGCTCTACTCTTGTTTCTCTTCACTCTATCGGCATGACTCTATCACGATTGTGTCTGTTGCACCTCATTATATTACGAGTATCTCTATGTGTTGCTATTTGGGTGTCCACTGTCATTCAAATGCACCCAATGTATTTTGAAGTACGGGTCGCAATATCTGTAAATCTTGTGATATTTTTATTGTGGCAAATGCTCGCCTTTTACAGCCTCAGAGTGCAACTCTGAGCTAAGCAACATTCACTTGGTGAACGAGGGCATTAAAACTATTCTGGAATTAAGACCTTCAAGCTCTGCAAGCTCTACTCTTGTATCTCTTTACTTTATCGATGTAATTCTTTCACGATTGTCGCTGTTGTATTTGAAGTGCACACTGACATACAAATGATCTTTCTGGTATTTTGAAGTGTCGGAAATTATGTGTAGTGAGTTTTCAAAATATTGTTTGATTAAAATACGAAGGAAACGACTACACATTGCTATACTGCCGTTCAACGCATAGTTGTCCCATGTTATATGGGATTTCCATATAACATGGGACAATTATGCCTAGGACGGCAGTATAGAAACCAGAAGAACAATCATTTAGTTTGTTTTGTTCAAGCTTAGCGAAAGATAGAGTTGACGACGAGGAATCGATGAAGTCAGCTGAGCCCCAATGAAAAATCATTGTCGTCGTGTACGATAAGGTATGAAGAAGAAAAATAAGCTGTACAGATTTGCGAATTGAAAATATTCGACCTTGAGCACATACTAATTCTTAGTAAACTTTACTAGTGGTGAAATAACTTTGCATTAAGAACAGACATATTGCATGATGAATAAACGTTCCACGAATAGCAGTATTTGGCATTTCGTCTTTTCGTTTCGAATTTTGTATCATTTCTTTTGAAACAACCCGAGCAGGAGCAAGTAACATGCACATAACTACAGCATACTACTATGTTTGAGTTTTACGAGGGCTTCGACTAGATGTTTGATTGATGTTTCGGGTGGCTTTCTCAATCTTTAAGTCGAGAACGAATTGTTTTCTACTCTTCCGACGTTTCGGCCAAAGGGCTTTGGCCTTTCTCAAGGGTCGTTCAACGCATACCTCAAGGAATAATTAGTTTGGTATGCAGGAATACCTCAATTATTCTGGTAATGAGAAATAACTATTTGCATGCAAAAAGTTTAGGCATTGCCATACTTGTATCTAGTGTTAGTTATTATTCACTTGGTATTCGTAAAAACCCTCAAAGTAGTATTTTGGAATTGTTATCTCTTATGTAGGGCTTTGGGATGCAGTAATCTGTTTGTGGGTATTGATCTTTGCATATCTGAGTTAGATTTTATACAGCTACTACCACCTGCTCGGGAATCAGAAATTCCCTAAAAAAGTAGGCAATGGCATCTCCTGGAAAAATTGTTTCTTGCTAGAAGCCATCGGAATCCCAACTGTTTTGCAATGGTTCCTCGAACTCGGCCTCCCAGAGTGAACTGGACCAACCAGGCAAATGCAAGGAGGCGTTTCGTTTCGCTAGGCTATGATAAATGAAAACATCCCCACACACACAACGGATCTGTTCAAAGAAACGATGGAAATTACTGTATGATGATAAATGAGCCAAAGTTGGAAGGAGGCTGAACCAGCTAAGCAACCAACGAGAATGCGGGTGAACGGCGGCGTTCCTTAGGTTGTTGGCTGTTGAGTTGTTGAAGAAAGAGATGGCTCCCATCCAAATGAGCCGAACCGGTGGAAGGATAAAAGTGCAACAATAAAAATAGTTTTCCCCAAGAAAGTCCAAACGCAGCAGAAGGTTCGAATTGTGGCGGCAGCAGCAGCGGCGAAGACGCTGGAGTATTCTGGTGCCGCGAAATTTAGGTCAAATTTAAGCAAAACCGTGTGATTGTGCTCCGGAAAGAATAAATAGAAAACTTTCTGGAAGGCGCTTTTTGCTGCACAATAGCCGGGGTGCCACCTCCACTCGGATTCACTTCGATTCGGCTGCTGCAGTAGTGCCAACCAGCTCTTCTTGCTGATTGCTGATGTTGTGATGTTCCTGTGTATGTGGCACACAATACTTCTAGGTCATCGGAGCGCGAAGAAATATATCGACTGCAGCTAACGCCGCAGTATTTTCTTGGATCATTGTTTTCTTTAAATAGATTTAAGACCGTTCTCAGATCTAGTTCGCGTCTTTCCTTACAGCTAAATGTGAGCTATTGTGTATGTGATGGCCGAAAAATCTATTGATAGTCAATTCGCTATCACTTGTATTCAGCGGGCACAAACGCGAATGTGTTGGAGGTTTGGGTGGGATGGTTAGGTGTCTGAGAAAGCGTGACACATGTAGGGTATGTGTGCCATCAGTAATCTCACGCTCCCATTTTCATCCTATTCGAAAACTAGCGATTACGGCACCGATTGATTCCGTTCTTTTTTTTTTCATGTGTGCTCACTTCTAACAAAAAATACAAAAATAAGAAATAAAACAAACAGCGCTTCAATCCTTCGTTTTTCGTAGGATGAAAATAGGAGCCACATGCTTAATAAAGGAACCAATACCCTATTAACTATACGAAAAAGTGTGGAGAATCTACAATTATACAATTCCCGAAAAATGGTGGATGTAATATTTGAATCGTCTGAAAGAGAGATAGATTTGTGATTCATGGTATGGGCTCGAAGTCAGTTTGGTTTCCTATTGTTCAGAACCAATACCTGATATGTGACCTCGTTGGTTAAAACGCCGATCTAGCGAATACGGAGTCGTGGATTCGAATGCCATCAACACCAGTACACAACTTTTTTTTCGCAAATTCATATCTCAATTCGGTAACTACCAACATTATGTGCGTTCTAATTACATGTTTTTAGTATGACTCAACTCAGGGGAGATTCACAAGGGTTTCGGAAGAGTTTCAGAGGTGTTTCAGTGAAAGAGGGAGAGAGCTTAATCCTCTCTAAGCCTCAGTTCCAGAGTATCTGTACGCACAAATCTCAATACGAGATTGAGAAAAGTTGGCCGTGAGCACATGAAAATTCCCTGAGCTTGAGACTCGCGATGTTAGTGCACATCACATTAGCATTGCGAGTCTCAATGAGACGTCTCAATGAGACAAGCTCCAGGTACAGCTTGTTATAGGGCAACACCGCACCGCCCGGTTCGATTTATTCTCGAATCGTTCAATAGGATGACATTTCTAGATGATTTTCTGCTGGGACTGGGTTGACGTAATCCAGGAGCGGAGGACGTTCTGGTCATAGGTGTATTGGGGCAGATGGAATACAGCCGGAGATAGTTTTATCACGGGAAAGGTGGTAAAAGGATCAATTGTGACGAAGGCTTCTTCCAAATGACGTATGTCCACAATTAATTTGAAGACTGCGAACTGTACCTTCTGATTGATGATTTTCAGGGCGTGTTCTATTTGACCAACGGAGAGTGATGCAGGAACATTTGAGTGGAAGAAAAATGGTACCAACGTTTATGTTCGGATTGATTATAATCGCAAAAACTTAAGTTTCAACAAAGGTTATTTTTTCACCTTACAAATAGTGAAGCGACTAGGAACGAACATTATTTTGAGGTCATCACCCCCACCGGTGTTGAAAAATAAGATTTTTTATGAAAAGGAGTTCCAAATAATTATTGGGGTCACTATGGCCCAGACAGGCACGTTAAACGTGTAGTTGGAAGCAGAAGAGATATGATGTGGGCAACATCTTTGGCTAGGGATATTGTAATCTCAATCGATGAAAACAAACCCAATGTTTATTTGACCCCCAATTTGCCCCATTTTATTCACTTATCCGCGAGCCGTTATGACCGCGCTGGGTACAAGCAAGCGGTCGCTTACGGTTTAGACATTTTGTGCGGATATCAACTGGTTGATTTCACCAAATAGTTGACGACCGCAGATAACCAATAGAGTTAAAAAACTATAGAGGACGAATGTCGCTGCTGTTCCCTTTGTTCTCTTTCGCAAACATCCCGGGTATCTACCTGTCAAACTAAATACTTTTTTGCTTTGACATTTATATCCCTGCCTATCCCCGCCAGCAAAAGATGTTCCGGCAGCGACGCCAGCGACATTCTTCCTCTATAGTTTATTACCTCTATTAGATAACCAAACCGCTACGATTTCCCCCTTAAAAAAACGTCAAAATTCGAATCGCTTGTACTTATTGCCACCATTATCGCTCGCGAATAAACTGATTCAATCCCTGGATAACTATCGACTCGGTATTTCTGCCTTAGTTCTGGGGTGGGATCAGGTTCACAAGGTCTAATCTGGGCCGTCGCTGCAGTTCTTTTTCACTAACGAACATCTCAATGTGACGAGTCTCACGAGACGTCTCATTGAGGCACGTGCTCTAGATTTTTCATGAGCGTGCTATGATCTCAAATCTCACAAATTTTCCTGAAACGCATTTCAAACCAGCGCATGGCACACTGTCTCATTCATGTATACATGAGCTTTCAGACACTCTGCTCAGTTCCGTTCCTCAACTGCTTTTATAGCAATCAAATTCAGGCTCGATGATTCGCACGGAAAAAAAAAACAACGCACACCATAGAGCTGCATATCAGTCTGTGGTCTCCATCCCAAATCTTTCCGCTCATCTCCCGTGTTGTTTCCGTGTTGAATAGAATTTCGCTCAATCGATTGAAAGAAACAACTTGGATTGCATTTGAAAAGGCACAACTCTTTGAAAAGAACAATCGAAACAATTGATGTGACAGAAGCGCACCGGAGGTTGGTGTAAGTAGATCGCGGTGCGGTTTGGAGAGGCCAGAAAACTTTCCACTCACGGCCATTGAGACTTACATCAGCCAAGTCAGCCGAACCAGCCAGCCAGCTAGCCAGTAAGGCAGCCAACCGGCCGGCCAGCCTGCGCAGGATGTCTCTTGCCGCCTATGGCATGCCCGTGTGTCAAACTAGAGGAAACTTTCCGGCTGAGGCCCCTGCTCACAAGATACGAAGGGAAAACTAATATTGATTGTCACCAGAAGTTGGCAATTTATAGATAAAGTTGGTGAGTTGTAACTTCTTCCTGTGAGCTTTTGTTCCGCTTCAAGCAGATGAGCGAGAGCGCAATGCCGTAATAAAGGGATTAAGTTTGGTATAGAATAAATTGAAAAATTATTGCGGCTGTAAGTGAGCTTCGGCCTGTTACTGAACACGAACGGACCAGATGGAAACAAAAGACGGAAGCAGTAATGTTTTCTGTCGTTATTATTGAGGAATAGTTTTGATGCTTCCGTTTTGATTTTGGTGATGTTCCGTGGTGTGGCTGGGAAAAAAAATAAAAGCTGTAAGAAATACAGTCCATAGATCTTAAACTTTTTTGATGGCCGGTGGTTGAAGATTGTAGTAGATGCATGCTTCGACCGAAAACAATCAATTAGCTTTATGACGGAAGTGGACACCTGCATCATGCTGTGAGATAATAAATTACCCACTGGCTAGTTAGATGATATTATAAAACATAGAATTGCATCTTGTGACGTCTCATAACCACGTTTTGTAGAAGAAACGTATATTGTCAAGTCGATAAAAACGGCAGGCTAATTTGGGCTGGTTACGTCATACTTATACCGGAAAAACGACATGTAAAAATAATACATTATAGTGAATCATGAAAATGCTGTTGCTCCATAGATGACCATAAACACGATGATTGTTTACCTACATTTTAGGATGATTTGATAAACGTGGAGAAAGTAGGTTCTCCGAAAATCATATCATCTTCGAAACGTTTAAAATTTCTCCAGCTATAAGAAGTTTGATAACCATGGCACTTCCTTTTGTGAGACCTCTTCTGAAACAACTGACTTCAAAATGGCCGATTCTTGAATCTATCATATCTTTCGATGGCTAATTTGGCCAGTTGGGTCGGAGGTATGATTGAAGTCCTACAGTGGAATTGTAGAAGCTTAATTAAAAATATGGATGCGTTCAAATTTTTAGTCCACAACACATGCTGTGACATATTCGCCCTTAGTGAAACATGGCTAACTTCCGATAAAAATGTCTCTTTCCACGATGTTAATATTATTCGTTGTGATCGAGGGGATGGATATGGAGGGGTGATCTTGGAGATCAAAAAGCGCCATTCCTTTTATAGAATTGATTTCCCCCCGATGAACGACACTGAAAAAGTTGCATGTCATGTTACTATACAAGGTAAAAGTTTCAGTATAGCCAGTGTGTACAAACCGCCCAGTGCTAGAGTATCTCGAAGAGATCTTGCGGAAATATGCTCTGCTATGCCTGCGCCTTGGTTGATCCTAGGAGATTTTAATGCACACGGAACAGCCTGGAGGTCTCCGAAGGACGACAATCGCGCAACCCTGATATATGACCTCTGCGACTATTTCAATTTGACAATTTTGAACTCCGGGGAAGCAACGCGAATTAAACCTCCAGATCCTCAAAGCATGTTAGACCTCTCAATATGTTCGAATTCACTATCACTGGATTGCACGTGGAATGTAATTCAGGATCCCCATGGTAGTGATCATCTGCCAATCAAAATTTCAGTTACCAATTCGTGTCAGGCTCGCCAGATCGACGTCGCGTATGACCTTACGAAGCATATTGACTGGGGTAAGTATGCTGAGTTGATCTCCGAAGGCGAGCAGTCGGTTGACGTACTTCCACCGCAGGAAGAATACCAGTTTCTGTCTGGGCTAATCGTCGATAGTGCTCTTCAAGCGCAGCGTAGACCGGTCCCGGGAACTTCGATACGGCGAAGACCCCCCCACACTGTGGTGGGATGAAGAATGTACCGGAGCCTATCGTGAAAGATCCGCAGCGTTTAAAAAATATCGGAAGCGCGGTACACGGGAGAACTACGAGCGGTATTCCTCTCTTGACGAGATATTCAAGAACCTCGTAAAGGCGAAAAAACGTGGTTATTGGAGGAATTTCGTCAACGGCTTATCGCGGGAGACGTCAATGCGGACTCTTTGGAAGGTAGGAAGAAGAATGCGCAACGCGGTATCGGTTAATGAGGATCGAGAAAGCTCGCCACGATGGATTTTCGAATTCGAAAAGAAAGTCTGTCCGGATTCGGTCCAAGTGCAATCGAATATTCGTCGTTATCCACCCGAAAGGAATGCGATAGATTCACCTTTTTCGATGTTAGAATTCTCACTCGCGCTTCTGTCATGTAACAACTCTGCCCCAGGAATGGATAGAATAAAGTTCAACTTGCTCAAAAGCCTCCCAGACGTCGCGAAGAGGCGCTTTTTGAATTTGTTCAATCTATTATTGGATAGCAACACTGTTCCGGATGACTGGAGACGACTGAGGGTTATCGCCATTCAAAAGCCCAGGAATCCCGCGTCGGATCACAACTCGTACCGTCCTATTGCGATGTTGTCGTGCTTACGGAAGCTGCTAGAGAAGATGATTCTTCATCGGCTCGACAAATGGGTTGAATCGAACGGCCTTCTATCAGATACTCAATTTGGTTTCCGCAGGGGCAAGGGAACGAGCGATTGTCTGGCGCTGCTTTCTTCAGAAATTCAACTGGCTTACGCTCAAAAAGAGCAAATGGGCTCCGTATTCTTGGATATTAAGGGGGCTTTTGATGCAGTTTGCGCTGATGTCCTTTCAGACAAACTCTACGAGTGTGGACTTTCTCCGATTTTAAACAACTACTTGTACAATTTGTTGTCTGAGAAGCACATGTTTTTCTCCCATGGGACCTCGGCAACTTCACGAATTAGTTACATGGGTCTCCCCCAGGGCTCATGCTTAAGCCCCCTTCTTTACAACTTTTACGTCAAAGACATTGACGAATGTCTCGTGGAAAATTGCACGCTACGATAGCTTGCGGACGACGCCGTGGTTTCTGTCACCGGACCAGAGGCGGAAGATCTGCAAGGACCATTACAAGATACTTTGGACAATTTGTCTGCTTGGGCTGTAAAGCTGGGTATCGAATTCTCCCCGGAGAAATCTGAGTTAGTTGTCTTTTCTAGGAAGCGTGATCCAGCAGATCAAGAGCTTCAATTTTTGGGTAAGGAACTTACTCAAGCTCTTTCGCATATGTATCTAGGGGTCTGGTTCGACTCTTAAGGTACCTGGGGAAAGCACGTTAATTATCTTATTATTATAGTATCAGAAGTGCCAACAACGAATCAACTTCATGCGTACACTCACCGGAACATGGTGGGGAGCCCACCCGGAAGATCTGATAAAGCTTTATCGGACAACGATACTGTCGGTTCTCGAATACGGTAGCTTTTGCTTTCAGTCCGCCGCGAAACACACATCCTGAAGCTTGAGCGTATTCAGTATCGTTGTCTTCGGATCGCGTTAGGCTGCATGAACTCGACGCACACAATGAGTTTGGAGGTACTAGCAGCAGTACTCCTTTTATCAGATCGTTTGTCGGAATTGTCGTTGAGGTTCCTCATCCGCTGTGAGGTGCTGAATCCATTGGTAATTGAAAATTTTGAAGAGCTAATCGAGCGACTTCATCAAACAAAATTTATGACAGTGTACTACTCGTACATAACTCTGGAAGTTAACCCTTCCTTGAATGTTCTCAACCGCGATTGCTTCCCAGACTTCTCCAATTCCTCTATAGGTTTTAACTCTAATGTCTTCCTTTTCTGGTTTTCCTCGGGCCCAGAGGGATGCACATAAATCGGATCTGGCAATACCGTATTCTGGGCATTCCCACACAACATGGTTGATATCTTGATAGCCTGCACCACAGCTACAGCGATTGCTGTCTGTGAGCCCTATTCGATAGAAATGCGAGCCCAGAGAGTAGTGATTGGACATAAGTCGACACATTATCTTGATAAAATCTCTACCCATATCCAACCCCTTGAACCACGCCGTCTTCGATACCTGTGGGAGAATTGAGTGTAACCACCTGCCCAATTCCCCTGCATCCCATTTTTGTTGCCAACTGACCAAGGCATGCTGACGAGCAATTGAAAAAAAAAATCATTGAAGGCGATATGACGATCATAAATATCGCCTTCTATAGCGCCCACCTTGGCGAGCGAGTCCGGTTTTTCATTGCCCGGGATCGAGCAATGCGAAGGGACCCAAACCAAGGTGATATTATATGCTTGATTCGATAAAGCACTCAGACTTGATCGTATTTCGCTTAGGAAGTACGTTGAGTGCTTCTCCGGCCTCATTGAACGAATAGCCTCAATTGAACTGAGACTATCCGTAAAAATGAAATATCGATAAGAGGGAAGAGAGGAAATTCGCTCTAATGCGTAGTGTATAGCCGCCAATTCTGCGACATATACTGAGCAAGGACTTTGAAGTTTATGGGCGGCGCTATGAAGTTCGTTAAATACACCAAATCCAGTGGAATCATTTGTTTTTGAGCCGACAGTGAAATATCTCCTGTCGCAACTGACATGACCAAACTTGCTTGCAAAAATGTTTGGGATGTGCTCCGATCGGAGCGGATCTGGGATTCCACGGATTTCTTGCTTCATGGTCAGATCAAAACTAGAGTGTCCATCCCGGGACGTCCCGGGACAAGAATTCCCGGGATTTAAGCAATTTCGGGATTTCCCGTATCCCGGGATTTAATATTTGATTTCCCGGAGTTCCCGGGAATCCCGGAATGCATGATTTTATGCCCATTATTGGCGTTAAATTTCAAAAATTCTGGATGGAGCCTGCAAGAGGACGATTCAGTTTTTGTTAACAACACATTCTCTTGACGACTTCTATAATTGCACCACAAAATCACGAAATCCTCTGTAACATTCAAGTAAACAAAAATTTTACTCACTCGATAATTATTAAACTTTGTGTGGACATGTATTGTACGGTTATCCAAATCATCGAGACAATACCTAGTTTACAGAAACATGTTCGCCCCTTTAGAAGCTCAGTCAATAGTTATAGCAAACAATATCTACATATTCTAAAAGCATTTTGAGCAAATTACATTCATATTTTGCAACTAATCAAAAAAGTTCTGTTAGCTCTCCAGCAGCACATTGCAATTTAGTTTAGGTTCCCTATTATTAATCGGATTTCTGAAACTAAAAAAGCAGTTTTTATGAGTGACTACAACAATAATTCCCCTCCATATTCAACAAAATGGATAGACAATAGCTGACAAATATGGTGTTTTATTTGAAATTGATCTCAATTTCCACCGAAATCTGTATTTACTAAAAATCTCGGGATCCCGGGATATGCTACAATTTTTATTCCGAATCCCGGGACAAGGAAAATGCCCGGGAAATGGACACTCTAATTGAAGGGCTTTCTTTGCCTGCCATCGCATGAATTTGTATATTGTGAGGCAAGTACAATGATACACTATGCCCAGGGAGTCGAGAAAATTTCCCCGATCGAAACGGGAATCGAACCCGCCGTCTCCGGATTGGCGATCCATAGCCTTAACCACTAGGCTAATTGGAGACCCCTGAAAGTAAGTAAGTCCAATGAAGTTGAGAGATCGGCAGTTCCACGTACCGAGTTTCCAATCGTAAGTCCTTTTTGTTCCCTGGGGTCGTTGCTGTTGGTCTCGATTCGTATTATTCTGATGCCGATTTTTTGTCACAATGCCTTTTTATGGCTGGCTCGCAGGGCCAGACACAAACCCCCCTACCGGACCATGGCACACAGTTGAGCTTAGAGTCCTTCTCTGGCACTCGGACGTCGATCCAAGACTACGACCAAAGTTCTTACCTGTTATGGTTACCCAATCTAAGTTTACCTAAGATTACTCGTAGCTCGGTCGATACAGTCAGGTCTTTTTTACGAGGTTTTTATTTACGCGGCCGCGCAAATGAAAACTCCATAAAAAAAAATCATCGTCTTATTTTTGCATGATTCGTCGAGAAATAGTGAGACTTTTTTACGCGAATTTTTGAATTTTGAACTGAGTTCATTTTTTTACGCGGTACGTATCCCCCGCGTAAAAAAAAAACTGACTGTACCGCGCAGAGGAAGGGATAGAAAAGAGTTGCTGGGCAGAGGCTAACAGATAATTGCGCGAAATACCCAGTCTTTACCATGCCTGTCATACATAATAAATAATAGTTAAAATCAATTTTCTGGATTACGCTCCATTGATGCAGGCTCTCCGAAGCCCCATGAAAAATGTGATTTTTACATTTGCAATACACGATTTTTCAAATTGAAGGATGCGGACCCTGTATCTTGAACTATACTTCCGAATTTCAAATGACCATTCATGAATATTCTCTCGTCAATGAAAACTTCACACTAATCACGCGCTAAATTATCTCCGACATGACCGTAAGCATCCATGAGATAATGGTCCGGACCGGAGATTCTAAATATAGATAATCATCTAAGCTATATTTGATTAACTCAGCCGACAAACCCAACGACCAACCGAGTCATCATTCACTGATTAAAGGGATCTGTATCGCCGCATCCAGATAAGTCAACTGCACCACGTTGGAATCACTTTGGGGAAGCAGCCACAACAATATGACCGCTCTCACGTGGCCGCCTGGCGGTAGTCATCGTTTGTGTTTTTAATTAACTGTTGAAAATCATTCCCGTCTAAGTTTTAACGATGTCGTTATATTGGCTGTCTTCAAGAGCTTAACGAGCGTTTCCCTGTGTGTTCGAATTTAATAGCCAACACAACACCTTTTATGTTGCGGATCCCCCGATCGCCCGTCGTCAACGGTGGTTGGTTGGTTTATACTTCACGCGGTGGAGAGCATTTCCCTCAAGTAGGGAATGACAATATAGAATCAAAAAACGATATGCACACAAATCCCATGCACCTTCTAGATCCCATTGAATCTTGTCAAGATTTATGGTTTCCCAAGTTGATGTGTTTTTTTTTATTTAAGACATATATAATTAGCTAATTCGACTACTTATAAAGTCTATCTACCAGTTCAAGGGCGTAGCCAGGGGGGGGGGGGGCAGGGGGGGCCGTTGCCCCCCCCCCCCCTGACCGAGCAACTATATTCTAACTTAACCGAAAAACTTAGATGATCAGAGCTGTTTTTGACTAGTAAAAATAAAATTCTCCTGCATCCTCGTATTTTTTTAATGTATGCAGGAATTCCTTCGGAAATTCTTGGAGGAATATCTTCGAAAATTCCTGGAATTCCTTTGGATATTCCTGAAAGAATTCCATCGAAAATTCCTGGAAGAATCCCTTCGCAAATTCCTGGAAGAATTCCATCGGAAATTCCTGAAGTAATTCCTTCGGAAATTCCTGGAGGAATTCGTTCGGAAATTCCTGAAGGAATTCCTTCGGTAATTTATGGAAGAATTCCTTCGGAAATTCCTTGGGGAGTTCCCTCGAAAAATCTTGGAAGAATACCTCCGGAAATTTCTGGAGGATTTTTTTTAGAAATCTATAGAGAAATTCCTGAGAAAATCCTGGGATGAATTCCTTAGGACATTCCTGGAAAAAAATCATTCTAAACTTCTTAGAGGAATGCTTTTTATGATTCCTGGAGGAATTCCTTCGGAAATTTCTGGACGAATTCCTTTGGAAATTACAGGAGGAATTCCTTCAGAAAGTGCTGGAATAATTTCTTCGGAAATTACTGGAAGAATTCCATCGGAAATTCCTAGAGGTATTCTTTCGGAAATTCCTGGAGGAATTCCTTCAGAAATTCCTGGAGGTATTTCTTCGGAAATTCCTGGAGAATTTTTTTCGGAAAGTCTTTTTGGATTTTATTTTTGGAAATTCCAAGAGGAATTCACTCGAAAATTCATGGAGGAATTCCTTTACAAATTCCGTTAGGAATTCCTTAAAAAATTCCTGGAGGAATTCTTTCGGGAATTCCTTCGGAATTTGCTGGACGAATTCGTTTGAAGATTCATGGAGGAATTCCTTTGGAAATTCCTGCAGGAATTCTTTCGGAAATTCTTAGCGGAATTTCTTCGGAAATTCCTGGAGAAATCCCTCCGGAATCTCTTGGATGCATTCTTTCTGAAATTCGTGGAGCAATTACTTCGGAAATTCCTGGAGGAATTTCTTCGGAAATTCTTGGAGGAATTTCTTTCAAAATTTCCGGAGGAATTCCATTGGAAATTCCTGGAGGAATTCCTTTGGAAATTCCTTCGGAAATTCCTGGAGAAACTCTTTTGGAAATTCCTAAAGATTTTTTTTTTTTTGAAATTTCAGGAAGAATTCCTACAGAAATTCCAGGAGAAATTCTGTCGGAAATTCCTGGAAAAGTTCCTTTGGAAATTTCCAAAGGAATTTCTCCATGAATTTTCGATGTAATTCCACCAGGAATTTTGCGAAGGAATTCCTTCAGGATTTTTCGAATGAATTCCTCCATGTATTTCCGAGAGAATGCCTCCAGGAATTTCCGTGGCAATTCCTCCAGGAAATTCCGAGGAAAATCCTCCAGGAGCTTCCGGAGAAATTCCTCCACGAAATTTCAGAAAAATTCCTCCACAAATTTTTGGAGGAATTACTCTAGGAATTTCCGGAGGAATTCCTCCAGGAATTTCCGAAGGAATTCTTCCAGGAATTTTCAAGGAAATTCCTCTTGGAATTTTCAAAGGATTTCCTCCATGAATTGCCGAACAAATTCCTCCAGGAATTTTGCCAAGGAATTTCTAAAGGATTTTCCGAAGGAATACCTCCATGAATTTTCGAAGGAATTCCTCCACAATTTTTCCAACGAAATTTCTCTACAAATTTCCGAAGAAATTCCTCAAGGAATTTCCGGAGGAATTGCTCCAAGAATTTCCGAATTTCTTCTAGGAATTTTCAAAAAAATTCCTCTTGGAATTTTTAAAGGATGTCCTCCTGGAATTTCCGAAGGAATTCCTCCATGAATGTCCGAAGGAATTCCTCCATGAATTTCCGAAGGAATTCCTCCATGAATTTTGCGAAGGAATTTTCAAAGGAATTTCCTGAAAAATTCCTCTATGAATTTCCGGATGAATTACTTCAGAAATTTCCGGAGGAAATCCTCCAGGAATTTCCAAAGGAGATCCTCCAGGAATTTTCAAAGAAATTCCTTCTGCAATTTCCGAAGGAATTCCTCCAGGAATTTCCGAAGGAATTCCTTCTTAAACTTCCGAAGGAGATCTTCCAGCACTTTCCGAAGGAATTCCTCCTGGAATTTCCGAGGGAATTCCTGCAGTATTTTCCGGTGGAATTCCTCCAGGGATTTTAAAAGGAATTTCACCTGGAATTTTCAAAAGATTTCCTGCCGGAATTTCCAAAGGAATTCTTTCATGAATGTCCGAAGGAATTCCACCAGGAATTTTCGAAAGAATTTTTCCAGGAATTCCTTCACGAATTTCCGAAGGAGTTCCTCCAGAAATTTCAGGAAGGAATTTCTCCAGGTATTTCCGAAGAAATTCCTCCAAGAATTTCCGAGGGAATTCCTCCAGGATTTTCCCGAGGAATTCCTCCATGAGTTTCCGGAGGAGTTTGTCCAGGAATATCCGTAGGAATTCCTCCAGGAATTTTCAAAGGAATTTCTCCTGAATTTCCGAAGGAATTTTTTTTACGAATTTCCAAAGAAATCCCTCAGAAATTTCTAAAGAAATTTCTTAAGGATTTGCCTTGAAATACCTCCAAAAATTTCCGAATGAATTCCCCCAAAAATTTTTGACGGTTGTCCTCAAAAAATTTCCTTAGGATTTTCTCACATAACCCCCAAACGTGTTTCTGAAGGAATGTTTGAAGAAGTTTCTCAAGTTTTCGTAGGGGTTCCGCAATACATTTTTGAAGAAATTCTTGAGGAATTTCCGAAGAAACTTCTCAAGGATCTTTCGCTGGAATTCCTTGAGGAATTTCGTAAAGATTTATTAAAAAAAACGGAAAAAATCCTTTACGAACTTATCAAACAATTTCACACGTAAGAGACGAACCAGCTCAGGGCTGGAAGTCTCAAAAATAAAGGAAAAAAAAAATTCACACGAAATTTCCGAAGGTATTTCATTAGACATTTCAGATATATGTCAAAAAAAAAATTCCAAACGAACTCCTTTAACCATTTTCGAATTTTCCTTATCAAGGCATTTTTAAAGGAATTCTTTAAAGAATTTCCGAATGAGTTCCTCTAGGAAATAAAAAATCAAAAAAGCATTTCTTCAGGAATTTCCGAAATATTTTTTCAAGGAAGTGTTGAAAGATTTATAAAGAAATTCCTTATGGAATTTCAGAAGGGATATCTCATGAGACTTTTAGTAAAATTTTTTCAATATTTTCGAAAGAATTGCTTCAGGAATTTGGGAAGGGATTCTCAGAAATTTTCGGATGAATTCCTCCAAGAATTTTTGAAGGTATTCCTCAAAGAATTTTCGGAAGAATTCCGCACTCAAGGAATATTCTAGATCTATTTCAAAGAAATTCCTCAAGGAATTCCCGAAGAATCTTCTAAAGGAAATCGTAGAAGAACTCTCGAAGGAATGTGTTATGGAATTTCTCAAGGAGCATTAGAAATGAAGGAATTCCTCAAGAAATTTCTGAAGAATTTGTCAAGGAATTTCCGGTGGAATTCTTCAAGGATTTTCGAAATAAATCCCTGAATTTATTGTTTAATTGATTCCTTTAAAAATTTCCGAATGTATTCCTCTAGCAACTTCCAAAGATATTCCTCCAGGAATTTCTGAAGGAATTTTCAAAGATTTTTTTCCGGTAATTCCGAACAAATTCATTTTTCGGATTTTTCGAAGAAATTTCTCTAAAAATTTCTTAGGGTATTCCTCAAGGAAAGGAATCTTAGTTTGATTGGAATTTTTGAAAGAATTCCCGGAGAAATTCTTTAAGTATTTTCTGGAGCTTCTCAAACGGATTTCTGGTGGAATTAAGAATGGTATTTGTAAAGAATTACTGGGAAAATTCTCAAAATTACTGGTGAAATTCGTAATAAAACTTCTGGAGGAATTATTGAAGAAATTTCTGAAGGTATTCCCAACGGAATTACTGCAAGTTTTCCGAAGGTAATTTCTGCTGGAATATCTACATTAAAATAACCTGGCAAAATATTAAAGAAATTTCTGGAGAAACTGCTGGATAAATTCAAATTCATGATGGCATTTGTTAAGAAATTCCTGAAGCAATATCTTGAGGAATTTCTCAGGATTATAATCATATATGATTCTTCCATTGAACCATTCCTGTTAATCACCCATATTTCATACTTCACTTTTATTGTTTTTTTAAATGATGAAATATTTGAACTCCTTGTTACTGCAAAGTGGTTTTCAGTGTAAGGGTGCTCGCCCCCCCCTGGCCGAAAAGCTGGCTACGCCCTTGTACCAGTTCGTTCGTCTTCATATTTTCTCCCAGCAAAGTTGGGTCTGTTGTATTTCATATGTTCTCCTCTTGCCTAGCCAAATCGATAGCAAAAGTCTGTTCTGTAGTGAAGTTCAGATAGTTTTTAAATATTGTAGCATAAGAATTATATAAATAATTCTGAATACCGACGTAAATAAAACAACATAAATACATACAAGGAAGATGTGGCGATGTTCATATTTCACATAAAATCTCAATAAAATGATTAATTTCTATGTGAGAGGATGATATTCAATTTTCTTTGGAAAATCTAGCTTTCTTTCATTTATCAAGGAATCTGATCAGAACAGTTTGCTCACAATGTTAAGCTTACTACCATTTACACGAAACAAGTTCATTCCTAAAATGCCGTTCTAAGTGCCCATTCCACGCTCGAAGGGATTTCCCATTGTGTGCACTTCTCAGGAAGCTAGCTTTCATGGGATTTTGGTGACATGCCTCCTTCACCGGTCGGATCATGCTGCCGAGAAAACAGCGATTAAGAACCGCATACTTACACAAACGCCCGGAAAGACGACCAATTGTGGTGAGGATTCTAATTTGTTAAGAAAACACATGAGCCTGCTGGAAATTGCCTGCGGTTGCCATCGTTTTGCGGTGCAGCTGTTGAGTGGATCCTTGTGGTCAACGGTGGTGTATGCAACTGGCATGGAGATGATTCTGAATGGGTTATCTTTGTCTTTCTCGCATGACGACGGCATCATTTGGTAATTGTTCACCTGTGATGTCTATTTTCAGAACATTTCGGTGAAAATACACGATGCATTTGATCCAAGTCCAACAGCCGCCACGTGAAGTAAATTGTAATTATTGCTCAAAAATTGAGTTGATATGATGATAGTACGCTGAGCAGTCAACACTGCGAAATCGCATCTGAAGTATCCCATCGTATACCGAAAAAGTTACTCTGAAGCGGGAAAAATCCCATTTGTCATCTTAATGGTATCATTAATGAATTTAATGAGCAATCAGATTCACATTTTCAAACTGTATTTCATTGTCTATTTCCTCCCCATATACACAGAAGATGAATTGCGTGCTTGGCGCATTGTCGAAAATTCTCTCCCATATTCCCACATAACGATGCAAAGTGAGTGGTGGAGCGATCGATGCACCATGTGAGTCATCGTAAAATATTGGTTCTTCGACATTATTTATCATCGGAAGAAGGCTCCAATAGAGAAATGATAACATGTGTGTTTTGATGGTTTTGGAGTCCGGTTGGTGGTGGGTCATTCTAATGACGGAATCACGTTCCAAAAATATGTGATTATCGCTGTTTGTCTTTGAAGTTGTCTCGACCTGTGTCTTCAACTTTGAAGATGTATACTGCTTCAGTGAGGAGTGAAACAGAGCATTGATTAGTTTGAATAGTATTCCCGTTGATTCCTTAGTACAGAGGTTTACAAACGCATTTAAATATTCAGAGAGAATCGATTCAATGAGTTGGGGTAAAACGACCCACCTCAATATCTACCTGATAAATAGATTTCTGATATGATATTTTTGCACTAAACGAGAGCATTTTGAATTTTCAATCTTCTCAATCACTAAAACTCGGTGTTTCATAGACCATGAAAATCATTAAAATTTAAGAAACAATGTTATGCATTTCTTTTGTAAAAATATGAAAACTTTTTCGAATATTCTAAAGTCAAACTTAACCAAAGTTGTAAAACTCTTTTTGCTGACTTGAGAAATTTATTGTTTGCCTCATATTCTGATTTATCGACCGTATTCTATTAATAACTTAATCATTTTATGGCTATATCGGTCTTTTTCTACTCATAGTGTAAGGTAGTAGAGATCAAAGTGGATAATGAAATGATAGATATGATAGCATTCGCTAGGTAGCAAAAAAGTGTGCCTAATTTCACCTTCTATAAATTTTTCACACTTTTTTGCTACCTAGCGAATGCTATCATATCTATCATTTCATTATCCACTTTGATCTCTACTCCTTTACACTATGAGTTGAAAAAGACCGATTTACCCGTAAAATGATTAAGTTATTAATAGAATACGGTCGATAAATCGGAATATGATATAAAAAGTTTGGCCTAAAAAGAATAGTGTTCTATCCAAAAAGATCGAAAAAGCTAATAGGGAGAACACGCCGCGATATAGGCATACCCCTATGAACGAAGTGTGAATTCCGAAAAAGCTACCGATCGATAGAACTTGTGATGAAAACAGAACAATATATAGGCAGTCGGGTACCTGAAGCTTTTGCCAGCTTGGTAAGGTGGTATGAACTACCAACCAAGTCGATCTGTTTAAGGACAAACGTCTTGAAATCCCGCTTTAACAGTGTATCAGAAATTCAGACGCACAAATCTCAAGAAGCAAGCTTCACCCAACATTGCATTTTATTATTCTGTACTTGCTCATTTGTTATAAGCTTATAATTAGAAGCTCAGGTGCGCTGGTTTCTTTTACAAAGAGATTTGTGCGCTTTAAATCATGAGCAGGTGCCAAAGGCGGCGGCCATTTTGGGATTCTACTAAGTCTGTCCTTAAAAGCACAGGTCGTACGGCAGAAGTTTCATGCATTCGATGTATTTGTTCAATACATGGCCTACTTGCCTTCTTTTCACACTTGTTCGCTACTTAGCGAATACTATCATATCTATCATTTCATTATCCACATTCATCTTAGCTCCCTTACACTATGAGTAGAAAAAGACCGATAAAGCCATACAATGATTAAGTTATTGTTTGCACAAAAAAGATCGGTTTTACGTGTAGGCCCTTCTGACATATGGATCTTATCCTCCAGGACGTGGCTGGCTTCATAAAGCTAGTCTCGCGAGAAGGGGTGATTCACGTACTGTAACTCAAGATCATTATTAATCAATAATAGTTGGTCTTGAGTTCAGTCGAAACCAAAGTATCTCAGTGTCGAACTTGTAACTAGGGTGGAAATCTACTTTGTAATATGTACAGGGGATAGACAAAATGATCGGGATAGGCAAAAATATTCACTTTTCAAAACATGTCCAATTAGCTGTAACTTTTCGAAAAGCGCATCAAATATTCTCAAATTTTCACTGTAAGTTGATCAACTATTTGTGTATCAGTGGACAAAATTTGGAAAAGATCGGGCTATTCTGCACGAAGTTATAAGCATTTTAGAAAAAAGGTAGAACTATCCGATAGCCAACTTTGAGCTGTTATATCTCCGGATTCGATGAACCGAATGCAATGATTTTTTTTTTCCATTTATGGATTACATAATGAGCTCTGAAAAACGTTTGTCTTAACTTGAAATTATTAACGAGAGAAAAAGTTATAGCGGTTCCATTAACTTTACGATTTTTTAGTAAATTGGTTTAATTTTAATATGCATCCCATTAGGCCGATGCAAATATTTAATTTGTTTTATGTCACCCCCCCCTTCAAAAATTCCAAAATATTGAAGGGGCGAAAAAAAAACATGGCGTCCCATGACTCCATTTTCAATAGAAAAAATGTTTACAAGCAACTATTTTTCAATAGTTGAAAAATATTTTTTCAATAGTTGGTGAAATTAGTAATTTTTCAATAGTTTTTTTTCGTTTGTTCCTTATTTATTTTTGTCCCCCCCCCTCGTACCCGATGAGAGGTCTCGGACATAAAAGGAAAATAATATTTGCATCGGCCTTACTTTTTCAATGAATTGCCGCCCATGTTGTTACTTTCTTTCAAAACATATCTGTACTCAAGACAATCAGAGGGAATTTGAATAAACTATAATTAGTATCTTGAATTTTGAAACTATGTTGAAATTTAAGAAAATTGGGTGTTTTATTAGAAAAATAATCTAATCGTTATAATTTTCTTCCGTGTTAAGAATTTTAAGTTATATCAAAAGTTTTTCAAAGTTTATTATATAAGTCATAAATGGTCAACATTTCATTGCATTCGGTTCATTAAATCCGGAGATATAACAACTAAAAGTTGGCTATCAGATAATTATAGTTTTTTTAGAATCTTTATAACTTTGTGCAAAATGGTTCGATCTTTTTCAAATTTTGTCCACTGATACACAAATAGTTGATCAACTTACAGTGAAAATTTGAGAATATTTGATGCACTTTTCGAAAAGTTACAGCTATTTGAAATTTTTTTGAGAAGGGGAAATTTTGTCTGTCCCGAACAATTTGTCTATCCCCTGTATGCGTTAATTCCCATCATAAAAGACGGAGAATAGCCAATAATTACAGATACTCCAACTTACCTTTGCAAAGGGAGCATCCATAAATTACATAGCTTTTTAGGGGGGAGAGGGGAGTCTGGGTTTGTGTAACGAGCCATGTATTAAGTAAGCATGGGAAAATATGCTACGAGGGTGGAGGGAGAGTGAAAAATCGTTTCTTTTTGCACTAATTCACAAAGTAGTAGTACGATCCAAATTGAAAAGCTGTTGATTTAGGAATGGTTGCTCTGGTAATGAAAGTGTTTATAGCTGCCAGGTAATAGAAACTGCTTTGCTTCGATTTATAGTTCTCTAACACATGTGGAATAGTGTATGAGTAAAATAGAAGAGCATGGTCCTGGTATCAAATCTGGACGTGAGGAAACTTGTTTTTTTTTATTATGCTTGTTTCTAAATTAAAAGATTATTAACATTGTTTTCAAGTGACATTTTCCAAGTGATAAGGCAACGACAGTCAGAGGGTGATAGGGAAGAGCAAATGGAGGATGTAGGTACGTTTCAGTGGGCCCGAGGGAGCTTCAAGGGGGGTGCCAACGGCTGAAAGTCTCTTGAATAAAGACAAATCAATCAAATTCAAAGGGGGGTACCGGGACAACTGAAAGTCTCTTGAATAAAGACAAATCAATCAATTTCAAAGGGGGTACCGGGACAACTCAGGGGCGTTTCTATGGGGTCCCAAGGAGTTTCAGTGGGTAACAGGAGGCCTCAGGGCCGTTTCAGGAGGTCTCAGCTTCGTTTCAGGGTGTCTCATGGGTGTTCCAGGGAGTTTCAGAGGGCTTTCTAGGAGATATCAGATGCGTTTCTAGGAGGCCCAGGTGTTTTGAGGGGGCATCGGGAGGTCTCAGAGGTATTTAAGGGGAGGTCATAAGAGCGTTTCGGGTGTCTCAAGAAGGTTCCAAGGAGGTCTCAAGGGCGCTTCAAGGGTTTTATGGGAATTAAGGGTAGTTCCAGAGGGTCACAGAGCTGCTTGAGGGAGTCTCAAGGATTTCAGGGAGCCTCAAAGGGTTTCAGGGGTTTTCAGGAGATCTCAGCGGCGCTTCGGTGGGTTCAGGGAGTCTTCAGAGAGTCGTTCCAGGGACGTTTCAGGGGATTCCCCAGGAGATATCAGAGGCGTTTCAAGGGGGCCCAGGGTGTTTACCGGGGGTACCAGAGGAGGTCTTTCAGGGAGTCACAAGGGCGTTTCGGGAGTCTCAAAAAGTTTCAAAAGAGGCCTCAGGGGCGCTTAAAGGGTTTCATGGGATTTCAGGGAAGTTTCAGAGGGTATCAAGGAAATTCCAGAAGGAATTAGAAGGGAGTTCCAGAGGATTTCAGGGATTTCACGGAATCTCTAATGGTTTCAGGGGTGTTCCAGGCAGTCTCAGGGGCACTTCGGGGGTCTCAGGTGCGATTCAGGGGGTTCCATGGAGCTTCAGAGGAGTACCTGAAGGTCTCATGGGCGTTTCAGATGGTTTCAGGGGGTATCGGGATGCTTCGGTGCGTTTCAGGGGGTCTCAGAGGGTATCGACTAGAGTTAGAGTCGTTTCTGTCTAATTATTGTCAAACTTTGACACTCTGTTATAAAAATCTTCAAAGGTTATACAATTTCGTTTTCTGCTACAATTACAACATGCCAATTTTTTAGAATGCTAATTTTTACCTTAATGTATTTTTTTTCGCGCCAACTTGATTTAGAGTAGCAAGGAAAAAAATAGGTTTCTCAAAAATGGCTTTTTTTATTTTTTTATGAACCGCGGAAAAACAGTACAAATTTCACTTGAAAAAATATTTTTTAGGTATGTCATGACCATTCTGGAGCAGAATACACACTTAGTTTTGATTACCGGGTTTGGTAATTTTTTGACGAGCAGTTTTACTGCTGAGCACCGAACTTGTTCAGCAAAAATGCATTGTTTACCTTTTCCATACGATTTTGACAGTTGTTTTACCGAACCTCAGTAAAATCGATTACCGAAATGAGTGTAGAATTAGCATTTAACCCTCTAATACCCAATCCCGCCTTTAGACGGGGTATAGTTTGAGCATTTTTGTAATTTTTGTTTCGTGGGAAATCATTTTTTTTATATTTTTGGCTGATATTTAGGACTGTTTTGTATATCTCAAAATGGTTTTTGATGTATTTGTAAGCGTATTTACATTTTTTAAAAATCATTGAAAAATTGATGTTTTAGTCACCTTTTAGAAGTCATTGTTTATTTTATATTGAATCGCTACAATTAACATATTTTAAATTTTTCTCAAATCATTCTATCCTTGTTTAATAGTTTAAGGGAATCGAATACACTCTAAAATTATTTTCATCAAAATTACACGGAAAATAAAATTTTCTGTGAAAAAAATTTAAAATAATAATATTTCAACAATAGTCATAAAATCTCAAAATGTTTTCATCTCAAAAAATCCGTTCCCCAAATTGGCTTCCAGGAAAAATATAAAAGTGTGGGGATGTTCAAAAATAAAAATTACAAAAATCAAAAACTGAAATTCACGAAATCGAGAATTAAAAAGAATCATCTTCCAAAACATGTTTAAATCGATTTTAGATGACGAAAAATGATATTTAGATCAAAATCAAAAATTTGGGTGTTAGAGGGTTAAGTTAAAATACACAAAAATAAAAACTAAAAAAAAAGATTACCGAAACTACCGAGACCGTACTGCTGTTATAATCTCGTCAAAAAAGTACCGAACTGGCAATTCAGAAATAAGTGTGTCTACATATATGCGTGAAGAAATATAAAATTTTCGGATGTTATCGCGCATTTTTCGCAAATTCATTTTTTAGAAGAAGTGCAAAATCTTAAAAGGCTCAGGGTAGTTCCAGTGGGCCTCAGGGGCGCTTCAAGGATCTCAGGGGGTTTCAGGGTCTCAGCCCTAGTAACATTCTGATGAATTACTGTTGTACATAGTGGTTTTGAGAACTAGCCCAAAACCGAACACATTTTATTTTGGTTTTATGAAAGGCTCTAAGAACCTCTTATAGTCTATTTAACTAAAAAATGTTACTCAGGAGGGAAGTATCGGAGGGTCTCAGAGGCGTTTCAAGAGGTGACATGGGCATTTCAGGACGTCTCACGAACGTTCCAGGCGGAATCAGGGGCCTTTGAGAGGGTGTCACGGGGGTTTCAGAGAGCCACCTGAGCATTTCAGGGGTGGTTAAGGGGAATTCAGGGTAGTTTCAGGGGCTACTAAGGGATTTCAGGAAGGTACTACGAGGTCCAAGGGGATCCCAGGGTGTTTCAGGGGGACGTCTTAAGGGTTCCCAGGAGAGGGGGGGAGAGGTTTCTAGGAACGTTCTGGGGGGTCTCAGGGGGGTTTTAGTGGGTCTTAGAGTTCAGTTGAACCGGAGGGTTTAGGTGGTGTACTGGCGTTTGAGGGGGTTCCAGGAGATTCCGGTGGAGTTACAGGGGGTCTCAGATGCATTTCAGTGGGTCCCAAGGGGTTTTTGAGGGGTGTTTCAGGAGGTCTTGAGGGGTTTCCGGGAGCTCCAGGGGATCTCATGGGTGCTTCAGGGGGTCTCTGTCAGAACGCTCCTAGGCTTCCGAAACCCACTGAAACCCCTTGGAATTCCATTTTTTTTGGGTTCTGTGGGAATTTCCTGGAAACGCCTTTAGCCCCAACTCAAGCACAGAGGAGCAAGACTTGTTATCCAGGTTTCCTCATTTAAGCTCTAACTTAATTTATGCACAGAATTTCTTCTCCTTATGTACTTTTTAAATGTTTGCCAAAAATATCGTTTTAGTGAAGTTCAAGTTATTATAATAAATTTAATCTGGGTCTGATACACTAGAACCTCTATATATGCATCCCGCCGAAATGGCTCTGAGACTTCCTGAAATGCCTCTGAAATTCCCTTAAGACCCAATCGGACCCCATGTAACGCACGTGGGACCCTCAAAAACTCCCGAAAACGTATCTGTAACGCCATCAAATCCTCTGAAACCTTCTGCAAGGCTCCCTCAGAACCTCCCTGAGATCGCCTGGTACCCCATTAAACCATTAAAATTCTTGGGAACCCCTGAAACGCCTCTGAAACCTCCTTTTGCTTTCTCCTATAAACACCCCTTGGCCGCCGTTGCAACATTTACCGTCATTATTAAATTTTCTTATGCAGTTTCTTAGTAGCTTTCCTCTTTTTTACACAGGGCATAAAAAAGATGCATAAATTAAAAGTGCCTTCAAAATAACATGCATAAAAGGAGGTTCTAGTGTACAGGGGTTAGACAAAATGATCGGGACAGGCAAAATTTTCACTTTTCAAAAAATGTTCATCTAGCTGTAACTTTTCGGAAAGTCCATGGAATATTCTCAAACTTTCACTGTAAGATGATCAACTAGTTGTGTATCAGTGGTCCATGGTTTGGAAAAGATCTGACTATTCTGCACGAAGTTATAAGGATTCTTGAAATAGGTATAATTATCCGATAGCCAACTTTGAGCTGTTATATCTCCGGACTCAACGATCCGAATGCCATGAAATTTTGACAATTTATGACTTATATAATGAGCTTTGAAAAACGTTTGACTCAACTTCAAATTTTCAACAAAAGAAAAATTATAGCGATTTCATTTATTTTATGATTTTTCAGTAAATTGGTCTATTTTTAATGTGCATCCCATTACTTTTTCGACTTATTGCCGGCTATGTTGTTACTTTCCATCAAAACATATTTATATTCAAGTCAATTAGGGGGAATTTAGTTGAGCTACAGTTATCATATTGAATTTTGAAACGATGTTGAAGTTTTGGATAATTTGGTGTTTTATTAGAAAAATAAACAAAGCGTTATGTGGAGCGGACCTGGTGTGATGGTTAGAACACTTGACTATCACGCTGAGGACCTGGGATCGAATCCCACTCCCGACAAAACTCGCAAAAATGTGAGTTCTTCCTTCGGAAGGGAAGTCAAGCGTGGGCCCCGAGATGAACTAGCCTAGGGCTAAGAATCTCGTTAATACAGATAAAAAATAAAAATAAAAACAAAGCGTTATAATTTTTTTCCGTGTTAGGATTTATAAGTTAAGTCAAAAGTTTTTCATAGATCATTATACAAGTCATAAATGTTCAAAACTTCATTGCATTCGGTTAATTGAATCCGGAGATATAACAGCTCAAAGTTAGCTATCGGATAATTATACCTTTTTTTGCCTTTCTCGTACACCAAGGTGTACCGAAAGGCTATATGTTCACTCCAAAAACGAAAATTTGATAGAGCCTCCGGAGGGGTCAAGTCTTATATACCAATCGACTCAGCTCGACGAATTGAGGTGATGTCTGTGTGTGTGTATGTGTGTGTGTGTGTATGTGTGTGTGTGTATGTGTGTGTGTGTGTGTATGTGTGTGTACAAAAAAACTCACATCACTTTTTGGCAGTAAACCTCAACCGATTTTATTGGCCGACGGTTCATTCGACGCGGAATCTGGTCCCATTGTTTCCTATTGAAAATGGTTCAGATCGGTCCAGCCCTTCCGGAGTTATGGTCATTTAGGTGTTCCGGACCGGTACCCCAGGAAGGGGCCAGACATGAAAACGCTACAAACCCATCCATGCGGCACATCAAACTACGGCATTTTCGATAACTGAATGAATGGTAAGCAGAAAAATAGTCTCAGACCATATCTGAACCGGTAGTGTCCCGGAACCGGTTCCGGGTGTCCCGCCGAAAGTGACCAAACATAAAAGTGAACTAAACCCATGCATGCGACATATCAAACCGCGACTTTTTCGATAACGTGGTGAACAGTAAGCAGGAAAACATTCTCAGACCATATCGGAACCGGTAGTGTTCCGGAACCGGTTGCAAATGTTCCGCCGGAAGTGGCCAAGTATTAAAGTTAACCAAACCCATGCATGCGACATATCAAATAGTGGCTTTTTTATATCCTGATGAACAGTAAGCAGGATAATATTCTCAGACCATATCTGAACCGGTTGTGTCCTGGAACCGGTTCCGGGTGTCCCGTCGGAAGTGGCCAAATATAAAATTGAAATAAAACCATGCATGTGACATATCAAACCACAGCTTTTTCGATAACCTGATGAATAGTAAGCAGGAAAGCATTCTCAGACCATATCGGAACCGGTTCCAGATGTTCCGCCGGAGGTGGCAATAAAAGTTAATTAAACCCATGCAAGGGACATATCAAATCGTGGCTTTTTTGATATCCTGATGAACAGTAAGCAGGAAAATATTTTCAGATCATATCGGTTGTGATCCAGAACCGGTTCTGGGTGTCCCGCCGGAAATGGCCAAATATAAAAGGGAACCAAACCCATGCAAGCGACACATCAAATCGCGGATTTTAAGGCATCCTGATTTGACAAAAAAAAAGTTGCGGGTCATATTGGGGACAACCGGTAGTGTTCCGCAACCGGTTACGGTTGCCCCATCGGAAGTGGTCAAATGTAAAGGAGAACCAAACCCATAAATTTGACACATTTAATGACTTTTTAGGTAAGCTGATGAACGGTTAACAAAAAAAAATCATAGACCATACTTTGGAAAACCAATAGTGTGCCGAAACCGGTTCCAGGTGCCCCGACGGAAGTGGTCAAATGTAGGAAAAAAACCAAACGCATACACGCAGCACACTAAAAAACGGCTTCTTCGATAACGCGAAGAACGGTCAGCAAGAAAATAGTCGCAGGTCAGTAGTGTTCCGAAACCAGATTCGAGTGCCTCGCCGGAACTGGCGAAATGCACGAATGAACCAAACCCATACATGCATTACATCAATATGCGACTTTTTAGAAGAACTGATTAATAATTTGCATGGAACTAGTCTAAGACCACATCAGGGACAATCGGTAAGTGGTAAAATGTGAACCGAAAGTTGTAAATGTGAAATTGAATCAAATCCATGCGTGTCGTACCATAAAACCACGCTGATTCGACAATGATTGCTGTCAAATTACCTGTGTAAACTTTCAATTCGATAAACTAACTCTATTTTAGTTTTGTTTAGATTGTATGATTTGTTTTTGAACACAAATCTTACAGATATTGTGGTAGTACGAATTTATAGCTTGTACATTTTACGATTGTTGGCTTCCGTGGTTCACTGCGGTTGATCACCAAACGGATCAGGTGTCGGAATGCACCAAATTAGAACTTTCGGAAGTAGCAGCTGCACGAGGAGCCGCTGCGGGTGTAAGTAACCTCACAATATCGTATCATTCGTATTTACAGTGTATTTCACTGTGACATTTGATCATTTTTTTTAATTCAACAAATTTCGAATGAGCGGGGTACAAGTTAAAAAGTGTCTTATTAACCCAGGCGCCTTTCAGAGCTCGTCTTTGATGGAACACACTCAGCGAGGTGACGAAACTGAGGCCATGAAGGTATCCCTTTTAGGGTTAAAGAATGATGAAAACGCGGGGTTTGACAGTACATTAAATAGCAGCTTTTTTGATAACTTCTTCTTCTTCTTCTTCTTCTTTATAGCTTGACGTTCGCATTGGAACTTGGCCTGCCTTTCTTCTACTTAGTGTTCTTTAGAGCACTACCACAGTTAATAATTGAAGGGTTTTCTTTGCCCGCCATTGCATGAATTTGTATATTGTGAGGCAAGTTCAATGATACACTATGCTCAGGAAGTCGAGAAAATGTTCCCGACCGGAACGGGAATCAAACCCGCCGTTTCCGGATTGGCGATTCATAGCCTTAACCACTAGGCCAACTGGAGACCCTTTTTTGATAACACGATGATCGATTCGTAAGAACATAGCCTCAGACCATATTTGAGACAACCGGTAGTGTCCCGAAACTAGTTCTGGGTGTCCCACGTCAAATGTAAAAGTGATTTGTACCCATGCATAAGATAAATCAAATCGTGTCCCGTAACGTGGGTAGATCACCTCAGAATGGTGCGTTGCGGCGTAAGATCTACCAAATCAAATTTTGATCTTGAAATTTGCCTGCCTAAAGTAATCAGGCAGTAGTTTACAAATATTCCAAGATCAAAGTTTGATGCACTTTTTTGATGTTTATGTGATATTTTTGTTTCAATTTTGCTGCTAATCAATATTTTATTTCAGCAGGATTCAGGTAAATTTATTGTATGATACAAATTATATTATAAAAATGTGTAACTGTGGCGAGCGTATCACTAATATGTAGCTTATTCGGCGTCAATGTTAATATTATGTAATATTTCAGATTCTCAACTGAAAAATCAAGTTATACAAATAAATGCCATTAAGATGACGAGGAAACCAAGACGTATTGGGCAGATAACTATTTCGGAGCAGTCTAATAATGGTATACCTGAACGTTGACCAACCGCATCCTTTGGAGTACCCTTCCACTAACAACACCTAGAACAACACCCATATCCCCTTGACACCTAGGCCCAAGAGGTCGTATAACTTTCTACATCTTTCTTTAGGTGTCTAACTAACCATCCTTTCATATTCCTCAGCAGTCGCAAGAACGAGGCCAGAACAACTCTGTTGGAGGATTGCGTCAGTCTTGTTGAGAAGTCAGAGAGAAGTCTCCAATCTTTGTGTTTTGGTATCCGACGGAAAAGAGGCAATCCTCACAACTGTGGTCTATAGCTGTACTACCTACGAAATTTGGGCGACTTGATTAATGCTTATTTTTACTTTTTCAGTGGTAACCAGGTAAATGATTAAACCATAACAATTTCTCGTACGCTTTTTCGCCAAGGAAAGCATCCCATTAAACCCTATCCAATTTCCAACTCCTGATATCTATGAAGTGGGCCAAGTTCTTGGACATATTCTGAGTAGATATCTAATCAACATTTCCTCCCCATCCCCGCTGATCGTAAGGACCTGGCCAGGTGTCGAGAGTTCGTTAAATGAAAGGTTTGTCAAGTCCCAGGCAACTTTTATGGCGCATTAAACTTCTCTATCGACAGCCACCCCAGGATGTGTACGGTCGGCTATGCTATGCTATGCTATGCTATGCTATGCATAAGATAAATCAAATCGTGGTTTTTTTAGGTCACCTGATGTACGTTAGCAATGATATTGCCTCAGACTATATTTGGGAGACCCGGTGGTGCTCCGGATGCAAGCGATAAATATGTGTAAGAGAACAAAATCTTGACATATTAAACCCACATACAAACAGACGTCTCACGATACTCACTACACACTTAGAAAATAGAACCGAACTCGGTTCAATATCAACCGAGTTTTTATCTGCTGAACGCTCGGTTCCTCGCTCGGTTCAAAACTTTACAACCGAGTTTTCGGTAGACGTTCTTTGTCATATAAACGTCAAACTTACCGAAAAAACTCGGTCGAAAAGTCTGATTCAACCGAACATTCAGTACAATTTATTATTACCGAGAGCTGTCAAACCAAACGAATTTCGGTTCTTTTTATTAGTCCTGCATTTCATTCATAGTAATTTCCAAGGTAATTTCAGCATAAAGAATAAAAACAAATTCATAATTGGAGAAAACAATGATTTATTACTTGCTCCCAATGTTTAAAACACACCTATTTTTAAATACAATTTTGCACATATTTTGTTTGTTCGTACATGCCGCAGATTGGATGAGCAACCAACGGGTAAAGCTTCATCTGGTGAAAAAACTTACATGCCATTTCCTTTGCGGTTTCTAAAAAAGCTTGGGAATTACGTTGTTGCTGGTTCGTCTGTGGCCTTTTTCTGGAGATTGTTCGTGAGCTGAAAACACGCGTCTTCAATCAATATAGATGTTATAAAAATATAATAAAAACAAATTTTCTCACCTATTTCCTCTGCGATTGTAATTTACGATCCGAATGCAAGGACCTTCACTTCAGAAACAAACATGGCCGATTGGTTTGCGTAGTCAAACCAAGTGCGCAACCGACTTTTCGGTTGAAGTATCCGACGTGAAGTTCACCGCATTTGACGTTTGAACAATGCTTGGTGTTTTGTTTTGCCTCGATTTACCGAGTTTTCTCGGTATGTGCTACCGAACTCGTACCTTTTGCTGCTTCACCGATGGTTTCGGTTCAACTGACAATCAAATAGATGAAAGTATACCGAAAATCTGTTGCCTTTCAAAACATCAGGAGCAAAACGACATTTTGAAGCGATCTTTTCGGTTCCCCATTATAAACCGATGCTGGTCGGTAGAAAAATGAACCGAGTTCGGTAATATTTTTTAAGTGTGTACGTTCTTGTTTTTAACGGTCAATAAAATATAACCTAGAATGTGCAAAAAAAACTTTATCGCAGACCGCAAACTGATCTGTGAATGTGTAAAAAGTTATATCTTAGCTTGTTAGTATCGTCTTGATATTGATCAGCTCCCAATGAAGGTACTCAAGCAGTCAACTGAGACTTCTGTTATTATTCAGCTCTGCTTATACGTTGAACATAACGTCAGACTATGTGCCATCAATAAGTTTTAAGTTAATTCAGTGATGGCTTTGATAAAATGCTTGCTTTTCTTAAAAAAAATATCAGGATTCAGGAACACTTTGACATACGTCGACGGAAAGATCGTGAGAACATATACGACGAGAAAGGCACTATCACCACTAGGTGGATTAATTTGGGTTTTTAATCTCTCGTACAGGGTATCCTGATCTTTTCCAAATTTAGACCACTGATACACAACTACTTGATCAACTTACAGTAAAAATTTGAGAATATTTGATGCACTTTTCGAAAAGTTACAGCTACTTGTTTTTTTTTTTGGCTAGTGAAAATTTTGCCTGTCCCGATCATTTTTTCTATCCCCTGTATTTATGAACAATGCAACAAAGCAATGTCTTATAAATTTGTATTATTCATTGAACAGTGCTCATATCAGAAGAACCACTGTAAACCACTCTAGAAATCAGAGACCAAAAAGGTATTGTTTAAAAAACCAAAATCACTTGACGATGTCAGCACGGCTTCTTCCTTCTTCGAAAGGTATGAAAGCGACCTGATTCATAAATTTAGAATCTTCCCCTCTCCAGTCTCTCATAAGCGCGCCTCTTTCCAACAACCTCTGTTAGCCCATTCTTTCTTGGGGACAGTCTTATCTTCTATGTCACCATAACTACTTAGATCATTGATCCATTCTCGTTCATTCGCCTCTTTCGCTGAGCATCACACCGTGCATGGAGGATAGCTAGCAACAGAACTTCATAATGCTGCTGCTGCTTCCAGCTTCAAACAATCCGTCCCTCGCGACAGATGAGGGCGATCAATGAACAAGTCACCCGTTCCAGAAGAGTGATATATGTTTTGTTATTTTTAAAATTCCAATTTCGGTCGTAAACATTAGACGTAAATTGGGTTGGGATGGATGATTTCTTCTGTCACGCTCTCGGATCTGGTGGCGCAAAGCTGTCGTGTGCCGCCATCCGTGTGCGTTGGAAAGACGTCAGAACCCCATCATATATGAAAGATGCTGTGGAACGTAGAGATATCTTAATCCGATATGGGAGTCAAGTGAATCGCAGTGATTCACCTTTGTCTCGGCGCGCTCTAAACCAACATCTCACGTTTATAGAGAAACAAAAAAAACATGCGTTGACGTCGAAGATGAATTTCATGCTGCATTCTAGGCGTGCGCTTATGTTCGATTGGATATGCTTGGGATTCATTGACAACGAATATTCAAATGCAATTTGGAGCTGTTTTGGGATTATTTCATAGCGGTAAGCAGATTGGTTTGATTATCGTAAGCTGGTTAAATCGGATCACACCTAAGATTGACGAGCTTGTTGTAGGCATTTTTGTTTAATTTTTGCCTTCCGCCTGTTTTGAACATTAAAAACCTTTTTTTTTTTGAGTGCACGAGGTCTAAAGTCATTCGTTGATCTGCGTTACGCTATTCATGTAACTCTTTAACTAAAGTCAAAGTGTTCGAATTTCACTTTCTGTCTCTATGAGCTTTTCATTGTTCTTCCACTTCCAAACCTTGTACAAAGTTAAATTATTATTGTTTGCAAAACTTATGAACCCTATCCTAAAGGTACGATTCAAGTTGCAGAAGAACCAGTTTCGTTCCATCCCCAATGCGGTAGTAGGTAATGTAATGTTTACACCAAAAAATGACGGAAAAAACAACGTTTACATATGGCCGGTAGTGCCCAGCGGTGGCTGCCAAAAATTTCCTGTCAGCATGCGCATATACGTCCGCTCCGTACCCGGCTCTCTAGGTCTATCATCGTGAGGCAATGTAAAATAATATTTTATTAACTTCGGTCCGTCGTTATACAACATAATCCTTTTACACGCCAAGGCACCCCACAGGGGATGAGATCACGGACACAGCCTCCCGGTCTTTGCCATGACCTCACAGAGGCGTGTTCCCTCTGGTGCAAATGGGCGAAAATACAGAGTACTAGCAATGGTGAAAAATAAACGTTATGCACTACAAGTAAAGCTCTATAGGGATTTGAATATTTCGTGTGTTATTGTGTTTTTACCATTGATTTTCAGCGAAGTTTCTGTTGCGAACAGTGAAATACAACTGTGATAAAGGTCTAATCTAGTCTATGCATACACACACAGCCATTTATTAAAAGAATCCTGGAAAATTATAGAATCGACTACTTCTATAATTTTTCTTGTCATTATTAATGCTTGCAGTACATCGAAGATGCATTACAAACACTAAGCCGGCCAGGCCTACTGTGCAGCGTTGTTGATTCCACAAAACAACTATTGAGTGGGGACCAGAGATGCCATATATACAGATTTATCTGATTGATTTTTGGGCATCCGTACAGATGCCGTTTTATATGAAATACAGATTTTTTAGCTAGAGCGGCTATTTTATATTTGTATGGGATACAGATTTTTCACCGAAATTTTGCAGGAGTTTTTGTCGGTCGAATTTCCTGAAGCTTGGTCGTTTGATTCCACTTGGTAGGGAAAGATTTGTGGTCAACTTTGAGTAACAAAATAACAAATTTCATCAACTTACTTCATTGACATCACTGAGCGGAAAGAAATAAGTTGCATCTTGCCCATCAACTTGGGGAACGAAAACCGCCAGGCGTTTATCGCAAAAACCAGGAATATTTCAAATTTATTTTTTTTTCCAAACTGTTTATTTATTTTGGCTGTTTAATATAAAACTCTACGGAGCTAACAACTGGTCAAATATTTAAATTTAAATATTCTACTGTCATACAAAAATTTACTAATAAAAAACTCGTCTTGTGCACTTTTTCTTCGGTCGTGGTACTGAACTGGAATTGGAACCACCACTCGAAGCAGCAAATTGAGCTCGCCGCTGAGCCGCCTGCGGGTTTGCTACTACTTCCTGTACCAAGTTGGACGTTCCTTCCAATGCGTCACGTTTTTCTCCCGAAATTGTTCCCTCTGTAGAGATTGTTTCTGCTCTGTCCTCTATCCCGCAAACGTCTAGCTGTATCCGATCCGTTTCTTCTTCTTCCTCCAAAACTTCAATGATCTCGTCCGGCAATGTTTCCTCCGAATGATTCTCCACCGGTGTTACTACGTTCCCTGATACAATTCCAGCATACGAAATGTGTTTCTGCTTCCCCATTTTGTTGTGCGCTTGTCGCTGAGGGCAGGCGTCCTTCCTGTGGCCTACCGCTTGACACGAAAAACATGTTTCCTTTAATCCATCGTAGTACACTCTTCCTTCCCGGTTGGCGACACCAATCGTCGATTGGATATTTATTTCGACATCCATATGCACCCCTCGCACTCCGGTAGATATGTGCCCAAGACCCGAGGATGGCGGGAACTTTTCGCGGATAACACGATGCACCTTTCCAAATGCTCCAAGAGCCACCGACAAACTTTCATCTGATAATTCCGGAAGTAGATCAAATATACGGATGTACCGCACATTGGTACCCGCTATCGACATCTGTACTTCTATGGACTTCGAACTTGCGTAAACAAATTGTAGCGGTTCCGCGTTCTTCCGAAAAGATTCTTCCATAGCTTCACGGGATGCGAATTTCACAAAAAGCGAACGGTCATGAGCTGTTTTATATACTGTTTCTATCAGCATTACATCTGTGTCTAACCGCTTCATGAAGTTCGCGACTTCCATCCAAGACGGCCGTGGACTGCCCGGAGGAAATCGGAACTGATCGGTATTTATTAACAAACAGTTCGCTCATATTGATAACGTTGACTTGGTGCTATTTCTGCAGCACAGAACGCACAACCAGCGGACAATAGAGTGATGGATTGACAAAAGAGTACAAGCGCGCGTGATTCGATTCGATTTTATCGAAGCAAAAGCAAAAGCAAAAAAACACTACCTGACCGAGTAGTACAGTCCGTCTGCATCCGACGACAGCAGCGGCAAAACTCTATTTCAAATTTGGTTTTAATTGTTATTAACCCTTATGTGGCCGACAGGGTACCCGGGTACCCGGCGCCCATTTAAAAAGCACGGTGTAGAAAAAAGCAAAAAGTTTGTCGGACACATAACGGTTAAAATCGGAGAAGACAAGTTACCTTGTACTGCAGGATTGGTTATAAGAGTATTAAGCAGCCGAGTATTAAGCTCAGAAGCTTATCCACGAAGCTGTTCGTTAAACTAATCTGCTTTTCATTTTTAAGACACGAACGAACTGCCGAACGTTAACATTGCGAAACTTGAATTAAGCTACTCAAAGCTTCTCAAAAGGCAGAAAACTTGATGCGCTCCGAATTTCACGGCTCACGTTGTTGTCAGCCGTCAGTAAGGTTCCGAGGTAAACGAATTCCTCCACCACCTCGAAAGTATCCCCGTCAATCATAACATTACAACCCAGACGGATCCGGGCGTGTTCGGTTCCGCCTACCAGCATGTACTTTGTTCTTGAGGCATTCACCACCAGTCCGACCTTTGCTGCTTCGCGTTTCAGGCGGGTGTACAGCTCTGCCACCGTTCCAAATTTTCTGGCAATAATGTCCGGCTCATCGCATCACACCTTCTAGAGCGATGTTGAGAGTTCATCACCTTGTCGCAGTCCCCGGCGAGATTCGAATGAACTGGATAGTTCACCCGAAACCCTTACGAAGTTTTGCACACCGTCCATCGGCGTTGCATTAATCAGTCTAGTCAGCTTCCCAGCAAAGCCATTTTCGTCCATGATTCGCCATAGCTCTGCACGGTTGATACTGTCGTATGCCGCCTTGAAGTCGATGAACAGGTGGTGCGTTGGGACCTGGTATTCACGGCATTTCTGGAGGATTTGTCGTACGGTGAAAATCTGGTTCGTTGTCGACCGGCCGTCGATAAAGCCGGCTAGATATCTTTCCACGAATTCATTAGTTTTAGGTGACAGACGACGGAAGATGATCTGGGATAGCACTTTGTAGGCAGCAGATCACTATCCTGAAGTTCTCACATTCCAAATGGTCGCCTTTCTTGTGAATGGGGCAGATTACCCCCTTTCTTCCACTCCTCCGATAGCTGTTCGGTTTCCCAGATCCTGACTATCAGCCGATGCAGACAGGTGGCCAACTTTTCTGGGCCCATCTTGATGAGTTCAGCTGCGATACCATCCTTACCAGCTGCTTTGTTGGTTTTGAGCTGGTGAATGGCATCCTTAATTTCCATCAGCGTGGGAGTTGGTTCATTTCCGTCCTCCGCTACACTGGTGTCGTCGTTTCCTCCGTTGCCATGGTCTCCCGTGCCTACATTCTCCACGCCATCCAGGTGCTGATCGAAGTGCTGCTTCCACCTTTCGATCACCTCACGTCCGTCCGTTAAGAGGCCTCCGTCTTTATTCCTGCATTTTTCGGCTCCCGTCACGAAGCCGTTGCGGGATGCGTTGAGCTTCTGATAGAACTTCCGTGTTTCTTGGGAACGGCACAGCAGTTCCATTTCTTCGCACTCCGCTTCTTCCATGCGACGCCTTTTCTCCCGAAAGAGGCGGATTTCCTGTTTCCGCTTCTGTTTGTAACGTTCCACGTTCTGTCAGGTCCCTTGCTGCAGCATTACCGCCCTCCCTGCGTTCTTCTCCTCCAAAACCGTTCCACACTCTTCGTCGAACCATTCGATCCGTCGATTCCGTTCCATGGATGGTAGTCTCGGCTGAATCGTTGGTGGCTGCTTTCACTGTACTCCAGCAGTCCTCTAGAGGGGCCTCATCGAGCTCGCCCTCGTCTGGCAACGCGGCCTCGAGATTCTGCGCGTATGCTGAGGCGACATCCGATTGTTTTAGTCGCTCTAGGTTGTACCGTGGCGGTCGCCAGTACCGTACATTGTTGATGACGGAGAGTTTTGGGCGCAGTTTGAGCATCACCAGATAGTGGTCGGAGTCGATGTTGGCAAGCCTCGTTGGATAAATGTACGACACGTACTGTAAAATCATCATTTTGTAACTCGTTACATAATTCAACTATTGCAGCACTCTTGATTTTTACATTCAACGCAGTTTTTTACCCTGCCTACGCGCCTGAGGTCACCGGACGATTGCTATCTCCGGCGCCTGGTGGTCCACAATCATCGCTACATCACTTCGACGGCGGATATGCTTCTGAATGGTGTTCCCATTCTAGGCTCCTGCCGATCCTGCCCAGTAGTGCCAGTAGAAACAGCGAGCGCCGCCAGTACCATTTTGTTGGGGAGCGATATGTTTGAGGGGATTATTTTAAACTCTTTCCATGGGAGATAAATCACAGAGTAACATAAATTTGTGCATAAATTGTACGCTACAAGCCAGAAAGGGGCTGGACATGCTCAAATAATTATGAGCAACCCAGGGCCAAATTCGTTCATGGGAGCAACGACGACGCACACGGGGTGCGGTACTTTGGACAACGAGCAATGATTTTTCTCCGATTTATTGCATCGTCGGAAGCGAAAAGCTCGCCAAGAAGCAGTTCATAAATCTTCCCAGCTTCTTCTCTGTAATGTGATTAACCCGTCAGGCTGGACCGCTCTGTCCTCTGGTCTTCTGGATGCATTGCCAGTGGTATTTGCCTGTCTAATGGTTTCACATCGGCTCTCGAGTTGACCACCCACAGAATGCCCGAAAAACAACTCACATTTCGAAAATAATGGTTTTAATTAGACAAAGCCGCCTTGCTAATGAATCATACAGGAGAAAAGAGACCCCGGTGAATTAAGTACAGAGAGGGGCAGTCCATTTTATGCACCTCTAATGTGATATGTGATATGAATAACGCTATAGTTTATAGCACTTTTGAACTTGTCAAGCTGATAATCATTTTAGTGTAGAATCATTTATATTTGATTTTTTGAGTTTATACCAAAAATAAGACCAATTATCTACAAAACAGACAGTATTTATACAAAACTTAATTGTATTTTTCTGCACCAAAACAAAATTCGTCTGCAAAATCATTTCGCCCCAAAAATGTGTACCCTGAATGAGTTTTGGTGGCAAATGATGCTGAGCTGAACCGAAGAGAAACCAGCATTATAATGTGGCTGCCATACCGTAGCCCATTCATGAAACCACTTCCGGCGTCGGCGGAAAAAGTTAACCTTCCTGAGGCAATTTCTGTGAGTTTGAAACAGCAACCGGCCAAATTCAGCAAAGCAAAATTATATAAACAGCAAAGAGAATGATGTAATCTGTTCCCGACACAATTATCCATGCTCATGTTGATTAACAGTGGTGATTAAAAGTACTCAAATGGGTCTTTGAATGGAAGGTCCTGTGTATCTGGTTATTGACTTTTTAGTACAATCGCCTTTAGCATGCCTAAGAATTTGTTGCCACGGATGTTTCCACATTTCTGCTGAGATTGTTCTGATATGAAATAGGGGAACTTACGTATTTTCGGCAATTTTGTTCTCTTTGTCATAGATGATTTTGACCTCACATCCTCCCCAAACAAGCTGAATTATATGGCCAAATTTCAGACAATTTGACCGACAAAAACCCCCCATGAGAAATAGAACAAATCTGCCGATACACCCTTAGTCACCCTATTATTAGAAAATCATTTGCTTTGCTGTTCTGAGCGAGATGCCAAATAAAGTAAATCCATTTACATTGTAAATCATGAGCTTGTATACTTTTCTCAAAACAATACAGAGTAAATCACCACTAAATTGATAAATTTGTTTTTTTTTTGTTTTAACATATCGAGCCGTTTATTATTTATGTGAGAGAATCTCCATTTTTCTCTAAATTTCTGTACAATCTTCAGCTGCAGAATACCTATTTGCACTTTTCATCCAGGCATTGCGCTTGGAATGGACCGGAAGCAGACCGTGTGTCTCAGTTGAGTAACAAGTAGAGGTTTACAAGGTAGCACATTTCCGCCAACGTCATTTGAAAGTATGCAGTACAGTTTCCGGCTTCGTATAGCCAGCCATAAATGACCGTGAGAAAGGTTGGTGGAAGTGAAAGTTCGTCAGAACCCTGCGAGAATATACTGTCTGCAAAATAGGGAAGTAATCTTAATGGGAAAAATATGCAAATTGGAAGGAGGTAATTAATAATATAAAAGTGTTGCAGCAGAAAGATAGTAAATGGCGCATAACAAAATGTTTATGTTTCCGAAATGTATATGCAAAGCAAACTAAAAATAAAAGATTTTGTCAACTCTCTGTATAGGGTATCTGTGCCCTCACTTAGCATACACTCTCCCATTTTCATCCTGCTCAAAACGAAAAAATAGAGCACTGTATGTTTGAGTTTGTTATTTTTTGTATGAATAGAGTATAAATTTGATTCGTCATACCCGCTGATTCCTGACACAGCAGACGGAAAATAATCAATCATTACAAATATTCCATCTTACCTTTGTCAATGCCTCATGAGGCAGCGGAAAGATGTAGACTGTCAATAATCAACAGCTATAGCACTGTAAATTGAATAATTACACTAAACTTCACGTTTCAATTTCACCCCACTTACGAGTTGACAATTGTTCTCGGTTTTTCGTATGACGAAGGAAACCGCACCAAAGCACCAGCTATCCAAAATGTTCTCCATCACCATTCATTTCACTGCTTCAGAATGCAGCAAAAGCTGCTCGATTAATCAAATAAATTATTTTTCCCGTCGATAAAATGTAAACAAACTAGTTTTCTTCCTCCAAGGAAGGGTGCAAACGTATGTGTGCGTGGATTTGATGCATACGGAACAACGAATTTCACAACTATAGAGACAGATTTCTTCGTTGCACTGTGGGAGCGTATTATAATCCATTTTTTTTATATAGGTAGTTCTACATAAAATTCATAATAACACTGAATCAACAATTTACCGTCGCAATACACGATTTGCAACTGCAGCCTGCAGCTTTCCAACGTCGGTCACGATAAACACATGCCAGAAAATGCTCCACCTGGTCCGCCCATCGTGCTCTTTACTCTCCACGTCGTCTTGTACCAGCCGTATGATAAGCAAACACCAACTTTGCAGGGTTGTTGTTCGGCATTCTTGCAACATGCCATGCCCACAGTATCCGTCTAGCTTTGGTCCCTTTTACGATGCTGGGTTCATTGTTGAGTGCAGAGGGCTCGTGGTTCTTCCTGCATCGCCACACACCATTCTCCTGCACGCTGCCGAAGAAGATCGCCCTTAGTATACGTCGCTCGAAAACTCCAAGTGTTTGCCGGTCCTCCTCGAGCATGGTCCATGTCTAGTGTCCGTAGAAGGCAACCGGTATTATTAGCGTTTTGTACATGGTACATTTGTGCGGGGGTGAATTTTTTTTGACGGCAGTTTCTTCTGATGCCCGTAAAAGGCACGGCTTCCACTAATGATGCGCCTTCGTATATTACGGTTGATTTGTTCTTATCTTAATATTTCCAAATTTCAACTTAAGTTTATTATCTACTCTTTAATTCACCAACATTACATGAAACATGAACTTTGTTTGTTGGTTAACAATCTGGTAAGTCCATTGTGGCCCTTCTATACAAGGTTTTTTACGATATTGAGAGAGAATTCACTCAAAAGCAATCTTGTTTGAATGTTTTCTGAGATATCGAGGGTACTTTTGACAACGTGCCTTTCGATGTCATATTGGAAGCCGCACGGAGTCATGGTATATCTCCCAAAGATTTCCAATTGGATTAACCAAATGCTCAAGAACCGACATCTCTTTTCAACATTGCGCCAAGCAGCGATAAGGAAACTGAGTGTTTGTGGATGCCCCAAGGGGGAGACTTATCTTTACTTTTGTGGAATCTCGTAACAGATACGCTATTGAGGCAATTCAATAAAAGCGGATTTCCTACTTATGGTTTTGCCAACGACTATCTAACATTGTAAGTTGGTATGTGCATCGGAACAAAGATGCAAAGATCAGATGCAAAGCGCCCTTCAGGTATTTGAGGGTTTGTTTCGCCAATATTTCCTTTCGGTAAATTCAAAAAACATCTGTTGTTCTTTTCATGGAAAGGGGAAACCGTAATGATGTTCGACCTCTCCGTCTCTTTGATTCTGAAACAAGTAAAGTTCAAGCTTTCCAAGACACCTCACAATGAGTTCAGAATCAAGAAAACTTATATGGCCTTCGGGCAATCCCGACGAACCTTTGATACAACTTGGGGTCTAAGCCCCAAGTAAATCAAATGGATTAACACAACAGATGCTCGGCCAATATTCGCCTATAGATGTCTGGTGAAGTGATAACGATCCAATCAAAATTAGGCCATCTTCAAAGCCAAAGGATGTGCTTAAAGCTATATCTGGATCGTTCTCTTCAACTCGGCAGCGCTCGAAGTTCTCTTTGACGTTGCCCCACTACACATTCATTTTAAACAAGAAGCACTTTCGTGCACTAACCGTCTACGGGTACCTACTCAGTGTACTACCGTCCTACGCATAATTGTACCGTGTTTATATGGGAATCCCATATAACATGGGACAAGTATGCGTAGAACGGCAGTCTACTAGATAAAACTCCTGTGAACCCAGATCAACACACAACTCGTTGTATTCACTTTTGGTGAATTGGGACAAAGTTGCCCTTGCTCCAAGTGATCTGTTTGTAATTTTCCATATACACCAAAACCTCCATTAAGTTAATGAATCGGGATTGAATAAATAGATTTTTTACCTAAATGGATTCAGTTTATTACCTGAATGGATTTTAAGATTGCAAAGTAGGAGGTCGAACGGAGCCATGCAAGGTTGCAGGGGGATTTCATGGAAGTTTCAGAAAGGGCATGAGAGTGCCAGAGGCGTTGCACCGGTTGGGGGGGGGGGTTGTTGTCCTCCAGGGATATTTTCGGTGAGTTTCGAAGGGTCTCAGTTGCGCTTCATGTGATTCGATGGGGTTTTAAGGGGATTTTGACTGTAGTTCTGAAAGCTTCAGAGGATTTTTGACGAGTTTCAGAGGCGTTTCCAGGGATTTCTGAGGGTCTCAAGTACGTTACCTGATGTCCGAGAGGTTTTCGGGGGATTTTGAAGGCATTTCAGAAAGCTTCGGACTTTGGAGGCTTTTGGCGTGTTTTAGAGGTGTTACTCAGGCGTTACGTAGGCGTTTTGAGGGGTTTCAGAGGGTATCAGGTGCATTACATGGTATCCGAGGGGGTTTTAGGGAGATTTTGAGGGCGTTTTAGGAAACTTCAGAGGATTTTTGACGAGTTTCCGAGGCGTTACGCAAACGTTTTTGGGGGTATCTGAGGGTCTCAGGGGTGAGGAGATTATGAGGGGGGTTAAGGGGGCCTACAGATTCTGAAAATACATTTTGATTCACAGCTCTTAAGTAAGCTTCAGGGAGATTTCAGCGGCGCTTTAAAACGTTTATTAAACGTTTCAGGTGGTTTCAGAAGAGATTCAAGACGTTCCAGACTGTTTACGATTGTAGATCCGATGATCTATGCTCAAGGGAGCTCTTAGAGATTCTTGGACAAACATTGAACTCACAACTTGTCAGCTCAAAGTTGTATGAGGCTTAGTAGGCATGACTTTTATTCAATCATTTAAGCACACAAGTTATGCATGTAGATTCGATGACTTATGCTGAAGAAAGATGTTAGGAAACCGTATACAGTCCCAAATTAACAATACCCCCTCCCCTTCCCTCTTTGCTCCCCCTGAGCACGCCCTGTACTCCCCATAACTCCACTTGCAACTTAATTCCCTTAAACAAACCTTATCCCTAATCTAAAACACTCCAACTGCTCTGAACACATAATCAGATTCCATTTAGGTAACGTTACCTAAATGGAGGGACCCGTAAATAGATTTTACCTAAATGAATTCAACCTTAATGGAGGTTTGAGTGTACACACTTAAAAAACTGCGTTTGTTTGCTGATTCTCAGCAAAACAGTTGCCGAATCTCAGTAATAAACTCGGCATTCCAGATTAAGTGTGTAAGACATTTTCCATGAAATTCCCTTCCCGGGAAGAGTCGACATTTGGAGTGGAGAAGTATTGTACGAGATTGTACGAGTTCAGCATTTTTGTTGTGCATTCCATATGCCTAACTTTTAAATCTACTTTGTTTCATGTTCAGAAGCAGTAATAATACCAAAATTATATTTATCCTTAAAATTTTCTTTTTTGCAAGGTAAGCTCTTTCCTCTACTGCAAGATCAGTATGAGCCAACTTTAGCCCTGATTCTCCAATTTTGCCACTGCATGCATGCAAATAATTACACATCGTCCGAGGCGTGAAAGGTGTCCCTCAGACACATGACTCACATGTACAGTCGTCGGGGAGACCAACTGCTGGTTGACTGGTCGGTCGTGTGGGTATTCAATATAACGTAATGTAATACAATTTTATGGCAATGTTCTTGCAAATGTAGAACATGTCACCATCTCCAACCTTTGCCTGCATCCGGTCGCAAGCGGTAGGTACCTACTTTTAGGTCTGGTCGGTATACGATGATGGAGCGCAGACCGGTTGTATCCGTTCCCCGTCCTGGACCAAAGACCCGGGTGCAATCATACCTGCACCGGAATTTTTAATGCTTCTGTGTTCTTATTATTGTCGCCTGGGTCGCCAGAGTAAATGGTTTCAAAATTGGACTAGGAAATCATGTCTTGGTTGCATACCGTACCGGTACGATTGGTTGACCGAATGTTCCCATTACAGTTGCCATGGTTCGTTACTCAATTCTAACATCGCACAGGTGCTTAACTACCACAATAAACAGGTAGGGTCTTGTACCACTTGGGCAGGTGTACCTGTTTTGGGCACTTGCTGCTATAACTAAGTCAATTTTAAATCGATTGATTTGAATTCTTGTACAGAGTTAGATGCCTAACTATATACAAAATTTTAAATCAATCGGCTTGAAATTGACTTAGTTATAGCGCCAAGTGCCCAAAATAGGTACACCTGCCCAAATGGTACAAGACCCTATCTGTTTGATGGTTTGAATACGATTTGTACAACATAACAGATATAGGATTAGTTCAATTTGGAATACTGTGTTTCGTACAAAGTGAAACTACCTATATTTATGAATTAAAAATTATGAATTTCCAATGAATGCTTATCAAAAGAAGCCAGTTTGAAATTTGAACAGTCATCGGAGAAAGTTCACTCTCAGTGTTGACGTCCAAAGTAAATATGTCTATTAGCGGTTTGCAACCAAATCCTGTACAAAAAACTTCAACCACTATACCCTGAAAAACCTTTTTGCCTTTCTCGTACACTAAGTGTACTGGAAAGGCTATATGTTCACTCCAAAAATGACTTTTTGATAGATGACCCGGAGGGTCGAGTCACATATACCAATCAACTCAGCTCGACGAATTGAGGTGATGTCTGTGTGTATGTATGTGTGTGTGTATGTATGTGTGTATGTGTGTATGTGTATGTACAAAAAACTCACATCACTTTTTGGCAGTAAACCTCAACCGATTTTAATGACCGACGGTTCATTCGACGCGGAATCTGGTCCCATTGTTTCCTATTGAAAATGGTTCGGATCGGTCCAGCCGTTCCGGAGTTATTGCCATTTAGGTGTTCCGGACCGGTACCCCAGGAACGGGCCAGATATTAAAATGCTACAACCCTATGCATGCGACACATAAAACCGCGGCATTTTCCATAACCTGTTGAACGGTATGTAGGAAAATACTGTCAGACCATATCTGAACCGGTAGTGTTCCAGAACCGGTTCCGGGTGTCCCGCCGGAAGTGGCCAAATAAAAAAGTGAACCAAATCCATGCATGCGACACATCAAATAGCGGCTTTTTCGATAACCTGATTGACGGTATGCAGGAAAATAGTCTCAGACCATATCTGAACCGGTAGTATTCCAGAACCGGTTCCGGGTGTCCAGCCGGAAGTGGCCAAATATTAAAGTGGAGCAAACCTATGCACGCGACACATCAAATCACGGCTTTCTTGATACACTGAAACCTCCATTTAAGTCGATGCATGGCTGATCGAAAATAATTTTTACCATGCAGACAATGACAAAACTATAGACTTTTATATTTTTTAACACTTCGCATGACAAAGGAGATTTGTCAAAAAATATAAAACTGTATAGTTTAGTCATTGCCTGTACGGTAAAAATTATTTTCGATCAGCCATGCATCGACTTAAATGGAGGTTTCAGTGTAGCCTGATAGCAAGAAAATAGTCTCACACCACATTAGAAACTACAGGTAGTGTTCCGGAACCGGTTCCGAGTGTCGCGCCGGAATAGGACAGATCGGTGAAGTACTAGATTTGTAGTAATGAGCTGAATTTTAGTATGGTGAGAAGGTCAATTCTCCGTTTCTGCAACGAAATGGTGCAAAAAGCGTGGGTATTATGATTCCTTGCCTAATTTGATGCTATTTGAGCAAATCTTTGGGCAACAGTGTTGTTGTTTTCTCCATTTCTTGCAACATAAACAACATAGTTATCCAAAGTTTTGCTCAAACAGCATCAAATTAGGCAAGGAATCATAATAACCACGTTTTTGCACCATTTCGTTGCAGAAACGGAGATTTGACCTTCTCACCATACAAAAATTCAGCTCATTACTACAAATCTAGTACTACATCGAACGTGCCCCATTGGCCAAATACAAAAGTGAACCAAACCCATGCATGCGCCACACCAAATTGCGGCTTTTCTGATAACCTGATGAACGGTAAGCAGGAAAAGAGTCTTAGACCATATCTGAACCGGCGGTGTTCCGGAACCGATTCCGAGTGTCCCGCCGGAAGTGGCCAAATACATATGTGAATGCATAATGCATGCAACACATCAAATTGTGGCTTTTTCGAAATCCCGATGAACGATTAGCAAGAAAAAAGAACCAGACTACATTAGAAACTACCGGTAGTGTTCCGGAATCGGTTGCAGTTGTCCCGCCGGAAGTGGTCAAATGTAAAAGAGAACCAAACCCATGCATGTGACACATCAAATCGCAGCTTTTTAAGTAATCTGGTGAACGGTTAACAAAAAAAATCTCAGACCACATTAGGGAAAACCAGTAGTGTTCCAGAACTGATTCCGGGTGTCCCGCCGGAAGCGGACGAATGTGGAAGGAAACCAAACACATGCGTGCGGCTCATTAAATACCGGCTTTTTCGATAACCTGAAGAACGGTCAGCAAGAAAATAGTCTCAGATCACATTAGAGACTACCGGTAGTGTTCCAGAATCGGTTCCGGGTGTCCTACTGGAATTGGTAAAATGTAAAAATGACCCATGTGACACATCAATTCGTGGCTTTCTAGGAAATCGGGTGAACAGTTAGAGGAAACTAGTGTCATGCCATATTTGGGACAATTGGTACTGTCCTGGTTCCAGATGTCTTGCCGTAAGTGGTAAAATGTAAAATTGAACCAAATTCATGCATTCGGTCAGAGCGTTCATGATTAACAAAAAATTTAATCATGATTAATCATTGATGATTAAAATTTTTATTTCAGTGATTATTGATTATGATTAATGATTAATTTGATTTTGAGGATGATTAAAGATTATGATTAATGACTAAATTTGATTTTATCTATGATTATTGATTATGATTAATGATTAAAAATGGCTCATTGATTAAAAATCATGATTAATCATGATTAATCAATCACAAAAACTAGAAGTGATTAAAATATATTTGTTGCTAAAAATATTTTTAAAGTTTCAAAAGTAAAAGGTAACTTTGTCTGGGAGATTTTTGAAAGAAGTATCATAAATTATAATATTTAGAACAGCATTTAACCAACTTTAATTGAATAATATATTTTATATGATGAATCATTTTAGGTAATGAATGATTAATGATTGATTAACTTTTTTTCTTATGATTATGATTACTGATTAATGATTAAATAGCGGAATCAGTGTGATTAAGATTAATGATTAATGATTAAACGAGAATTTTTTGTGATTATGATTAATGATTTTTGATTAATCTTAATCATTAATCATTAATCATGATTAAATTTATGATTAATCATTAACGCTCTGCATTCGGTGCATCAAATCACGGCTCGATAATGGCTTTGATAAAATTCTTGCTTTTCTCAATAAAGTATTCTCAGGATTCAGGAACACTTCGGCTTACGTCGACATCATGAGTACATATTCGACGAGAAAGGCGCTATCACCACTAGGTGGATTAATCAGGGTTTTTTTTTTTCATTTTTTTAATAGCGTTGCATCTTCGTAGTCTTCATACTTTATCTTTTCTAAGCCTGGACTAGATGATTTATTGCACGAAGTCACCTTTATAACATTTAATAGAATCTTTTCTATATTCTCACACTGAAATACTGGAACGACTTCCAAAATAGCACGCTACAGTGCAATTCTCCGCCTTCATTTGACTATCAGCTACAGATCTACGTCCGTCATTGGAAAACCTCTTGCTCCTAGACCGGTAACTTTGAAGGTTGCACCTGCGAGTGGTCCTTGTGGTTCGACAAATGGAATTTTAGCTGTTGTTACATATAGTTCATCTAAGTTAGGCCCACCAAACGCAACTGAAGTAACCTGTTTTGCCGGAATGGTTATCTCTTGCACCAGTTGTCCACTGAAAAAAAGATATCATTTATGAAATGGTTCGTATGAACAAATCGTGGAGTATTTCAACCTTGGACTAATTTTCAAAACCTTGGATCCATGAAACACAGCCAGATAAATGTTTCCCTCAGTATCAATCGTCATTCCATCCGGGGCTTCTTTGGGTTCTTTGCTAGATCCCGTCATGTCGAAGAACACTTTTCCGTTACCTTGAACCAAATCACGTGATTAGCACAGCTCCGATAAGGACCAATCACTAATTGAACTCACTCAAATCACCATTCCCATCGAAATCGAACTCTTTAACATCGTACGCTCCCGTATCGGCATAATAGAATTTTCTGGTTTTATCATTCCATGCGAGACCATTAGAGATGAAAACCTTATCGAACTGCTCGACGAACTTCCCGTTCTTTGCATCGAAACGGAAAAATTTGCCCGAATTAATCTCGAACGGATTACCACACTGCTCCGCTTTCAGCGTGCCGGCAAACAATCGTCCTTTAGAATCCGCTTTTCCATCGTTGAAGCGATTGGTCTTGTCCGCCTCGCCGAGATCGGCAATGACTTTCACAATTTTCGCTTTGTCAGAGATTCCATCCCAGGTAATCAATACAAAACGAGTTCCATCCCCTACGACGAACTGGTTGCTGCTCCCTTTCACCGGAATGATGAACGATGCCCATGTGCAGCCCTCTAGGGATGGTGTTTGAATTAGGATGCAATCATTTGTGAGCGAAATCCAATATTGATTGAAATTACACTTCTTACCTACTGTCGCGCCAAAAGTTTTATTTTTGTGATAATCCCACCGATAAATGCCTGCCTGGAACATGTCGACAAAATACAAACTCTGAGACTTGGCATCCCAGTGAGGTCCTTCGCCCAAGTCCAATTTTGGAGCAGCAATTTCTTCAACCTTGTAGTGAGCCATTATTGGCTAATGCAATTCTAGATTGATGGCTTTTGCGAGACTGAGCGATACTGATGAAGTGTAGATTGTTGGCCCGACGTTTATGTTTTATATAAAAAGGCATCGCCCCTATAATTGAGATAAGATAATTCTGTAGGTAGTCGATTGTCTATTTGTTTAGCGTAAATAAATAAATAACCTTACATCAACGCATCATATCATTGAACTGTTTGCAGCACTGATTTTTACACGGTAAAAGTTTGAAATGCATCTTGATAAGTAAATTAAAAGTATTACCTGCATGAAGAATGCATGTTTTTTGAGAAGTTCAAAAATCTCATATCTCAGAACGCCGATAAGTTAGAAAGATTGTGTCTTCGGCAAAGATGATTTGTATGAGATAGACTTAGATTTTGAAACACTTGGTTCAAATTCTGCCACTAAGCTGTGCTACTGAACATAAATTTTCAAAATATCATATCTTGAATCCTTATAACAACATGGTGTCTTCGGCAAAGTTTATCAATATGATATAGCGTTACATATAATGGGTTACTTTGTTTGAAATTCTGCCACTAGGCGGCGGTGGATTGTTTTAATACCATATCCCAGAATCCTTACACTAGTTTACAAAATAAAACGAAAGTCGTGAACTTGTGTCAACGACCAAAATTTTTGAAGTACAGTTTAGCACTGATTGCGAAACCGTGCTTCAAAAAAATTTAAGTAGAGCGGTTTTTGAGTTTTAGCTCAATATCAAGTTTTACAACTTTTAAAAATATGGAATTTACTAAAATTCAAATATCTTGCGTTTTGTACAACCAATTTCAAATCTTTTTCCATAAATTGAAAGCTGAATACAATACCATTCAATCATCTGAATGCTGATTTTGCGTCAGATTGATGAAATTCAAGATATTGACGAATTTTGGAGACGATCTCCTTAAATTTTAGCTAAATTTCTAAAAATATATGGAGAAATGTATTTTTTTTTTTCAATAAGAAAATAACAATTTAAAAATTCTTTCTAAACGTTTATTTGACATATCATATGTAGACGAGTTACAGTAAAAAATTCAGCTCAATCGGAGCATTGATTACGGAAAATTAGTTGTGTGAAGTGAGCGACGTTGCTCAAAAATAGAACAAAAATCGATTTCAAATCATCAACCTTGTATGGAAAGTCGAAAAAATTTCCGCTCCACTGTAATTTTTTTCCTTCGCGTTTTTGAACTCAGGGCATTATTCTACACCAAAAATGATTATCAGCTTACCGAGTTCAAAAATGCTGTAAACTAGTGTTATTATTCAGAAAAATGTTATCTTCGGCAAAGTTGATGAATATGACAATGACATAGACCTACATATGATTGGTATTGGTTGAAAATTGTGTCAATAGGTGGTGATAGTAAACAGTTATTTTATTCTGGATTTAATATCTTCGAATTCTTATAATTTAGCAAGATATTGTGTGCGGCAAAAGTGATCAATGTGACATAGATTTTCATATGATGAGACAGATGGTTCAAAATTCTAACACTAGATGACGATAGCAATTTTTTTCTCAATACCTAATATCTCAAAACCTGTATAACCTTAAAAGATGGTGTCTTCGGATATATGACATAGACGTATATATGATGGGACAACTAGTTCGAAATTCTGCCACTAGGCGGCACAAGCGAACATGGTGATTACTGAGAGCAATGGTGTCTTCGGCAAAGCTAATTAGTATTACAATTTCTGTTACTAGGTGGCGCTAGTCTCACAGATGATGCACCGCAGTAAATGTGCTGATCTCTAGCGTCACCTAAGGGTAGAATTTCAAACCAACTGGATCATCATGTGTGAGCCAAATACTTTACCGAAGATATCACCCTTCCAAGTTATAGTGATTCTGACATAGAGTAATGCGGGGCAAAAGTTCGCACCTAACAGACTTCACAAAATAGCTATTAAACGAAAAGAAAATAATATCGTTTTTCTTCGTTAAACGGGTCCCTATCATGTTGCCTTTAAAACGTAGTACTAGATTTTTTCGCGTTCTTTTCGTAGTTTCAGTAATACAATTTTTAATGCAAGTACTCCAATGCGAACTTTTGCCCCATAGTGGGGGCAAAAGTTCGCATTATGCGGGGCAAAAGTTCGCACGTTGAATAGCATAGTTTATTGGTGTGATGTTCATTTATTTCATGGTAATTCATGTTCGTCCTTTCACTTTAGCCGTGAAATCTGTTTCTTTCTGTTCTTAGCTTTACGGCCCAACTGGAATACGACCTGGTGTTCAGCTTTGGAATACATTGTATTTTATGAAGACTTCCACAACTACTAACAAGAAGCTGTCATTTCCTGCATAACTGAAGTTATCAAAATACATTGTGGGGTAATCATATGAAACCGACTCGTGAGAGGTTTCATAGACATCCCTAGTTTATTTAGAATGTGCGCCTACCAAGTAGGCAACCGTTAAGTAAGTGCTCGAATCAGGGGTGTTAATAGTTAAATGAGGAGAATGTGATATGTGTGAAAAGGAGGAGCTAGTAAATCGATCTGGTAAGCAAAGTGAAATTTTGGAAAGAGAAATATTTTCAAGATAATGGAAACCGGAAATTAAAAGAAAATTAGGAAAGTATAGGGGTCTAGGGTCTGACGGAGCGATAGCTCGATCTTTCCCATACAGACTGCCGAACAGTAAAGTTGTTAAAAGTTAAATCTATTCAGTTATATTGAAGCCTTATTAAAAGTATTGAAAAAGTAATTAAAAGTGAACCTAAGACAAGTGAATTATAATTAATTTGTATTTATTTTCTACATTTAAAGCTATTTTCACAGTGAATTAATTAAAAAACCAAAAGTCGTGAGTGCGTTTCATAAATCTAGTAGGAAAAGTAAGCAATGAAAATTAAGGAAATGTTTAATGAAATAATAATGAAGATTTTTAGCTAGGAAAGTGATCGTGAGTCGGAAAATTGTTTGAAACAAATTGAAGGAGAAAACGAAACAATTCACGTGAGGTAAAATTTTGAAGATTTTTATGTGGTGCTATTGGGGTGCTAATTGGTTTTTATTACAGTCACCACAGTGACCGCGTGCCCAGTTTGGGGCTATAGGGCTACATCGCCGTAGTGCTAGATTCCTATAGTGGTGGTTTAGTGGAGGTCCGAGAATCGCGACACCGAAGCCAATCAGTGTACGTGTGCTACCGATCAGACTGCGGGCGATCCCCTGGATAGGTTCTTCGCCTCGTGGCTGCGCGCCACTAAGAGCCTGTTCAGAGTGCGTGGTCATCGAATGAAGGATTCGGCCTCGTTGGCACCACCCGTCCCACATGTGGTTGCAGAATTCAGCGAGTGATCTGTAGGGGGAAAGTTTCCCACTGCCAGTGCGTATCGCCCAGACTCACGCCCCGGGAGGAAAATTCCATGGTTCTCGAGCAGTCCTGATCACACCCCACTCCCACCCCACCGAAGCGTCGGTCGCAGAAGACGAGTATCACATCGGAGCGCGTGGAGGGCGCCCCGCACGAATCGTAACCTCGATTCGCCGTCGTCCTCTCTCCGGCGCACAGCACGACGCCCAAACGTCGTCCGATCGTGCCAGAAGTTTTAGCGAACACCTTCAGGATTGCGTCGCCGCCGGCGCAGCCGGCTCTCCGTCGTCGTCTCTGTCGTCTACCATTGTGGAGCAACGCCCGACGTCGGCATCCGACCGGCGACCCTGTGCTGGTGTTGAAGGTAACCACGAACCAATAGCTGAAACTGTAAGTACCCACCACTGTTTTACCGTACCAACACCAACATGCACTACCACCACCAGAAGAAGAAAGAAGAATGTACGTGAACAAACAATATTAGCATGCAAATTACTCACAAAAAGTACATATAACACAGATAAACAGAGTGACGTCACACTTAGGGAAGATCTTTACTAGAAAGTTAGTTTGCAGTCAGACTGCCATGATGAAGGGTGTATGAGGGAGATTTTGGCCAAGAATTACAAAATTCCATGAAAATAGCTTTTTAAGCGAAAATATAAATAGTTCTTTTTATCAAATTTTAATCAATAAATATTGTTACTTTTAACAGGTTTCTAAACACTGCTAAAATTATAATTTTCTTTTGGAATAAATTTTAAGAATAAAATCTGAACTTTTTTTGAATTTGGTCATTTTGGGAAACGAATACCTGCTTGGGAAGGAAATTTGGGAAAGTTGTTAGGGATGTTATTTGAAGGTGGATTTTCGTGAAGGGTTGGGAACACGAGCTAGCAGGGCAAACCGATCTGGAATTCTGGCAGACGACAACGGTCGTCTGGCGCAAAAGCCAGAATTTTGAGGCCCTTCCAGGATCCTCCTTACACATAGAGATACGTGTTGCACAAAATACATTGAAAAAAAAATCAAATGTGCTGCAAAACTATTGAACGGGACCGTAATCGAATCTTATCCCCGTCAGTATGGTGATGAATTATAACTGTGAATTTACAAACTAAGCTATGAAAGACCCCAGTAAAGTAGAAGAACATAACATGACCTTCAGAAACATACGATAAGACACGACGAGGATGACGAGGAAAATGTTTTAAAATTTCTATTTAGCCATTTTTCATTTCTTGATTTAAATGGGTGAATATGATGTTTTCCTTACAATGGATCTTCTTACAAAACAAAGTTGAAACCCTCTGGCAGAACGATTTCAGGGTACATACTACACATATTATACACATATAGTAGTTTCTATACGAAACCATTATTACTGCAAAGATTCTGTAATTTTATTGATGTACTACATTCAGAAAACTAGTGCGAACTTTTGCCCCACAGCTACTGCGAACTTTTGCCCCACCGTCATGGTTTTAACAATGTCCCTTTCTGCAAGAAGCACTAGTAGTTTATTGTTTATATGAGTGCACCTCTTGAACTACTATGGAATAACGATTCTCCGACATTAAGAGATTTTGAGATTCTTCTTCTTCCTGTTACTACAAATTCTTATTCCAAAAAGCCTAAAAAATCTATCAAAACACCTAGAAACACATTTTTTTGCATAACTCTGCCACATCACAACGAAATCCTTCCAATTTTTGTTGACGAGTAACTGGCCTGATTATGTGTCGAACCCATGCAAATTTGTTTGGGTTCTTAACTCGTGCTCAGAAAAAGACCCACTGCGAACTTTTGCCCCGTGCGAACTTTTGCCCCGCATTACTCTATGAGGTTTTCAAAATTGGCATGTTTACTAGCACCAATGACATCATCTTTCTATGTTGTTGTGGCAAGATGCGCCCCCCCGATGTTGTACATCGATGCGCCCCCCGTTATTGTTGACAACTCGATTGTGAATGTGTGAACAATACGATATGTAGCAGACAGTCTCTGATGAAATTGCAAATCATTGTTTCCTACGGATAGACGTGAATTTGGTAGAGTAAATAAAATATTAAGAATTCTTGAATTATTATGCTAATTATATACTAAACTAGCTGTCCCGGCAAACTTTGTCTTGCCGTCTTGTGGTGGTTTGACAACTGTTGAGCTCAAAATAGCACCGCACTCTAGATTGATTTCATTTCGGTCGTGTTGATTTCCTTCCCGGCTCATAGAAAATCAGTTCTTTTTCAATGTTGTTACTTTACTAGTTGATTTTCGTAACTTTTTGTACATTAAACACAGCCACCATGGAAACGAATCGAACCGTGCAAGAGCCAACCTAATCGGTTCAGCCTCAAAGGAATTTCAAACTCATAAAGGGGTCCAAAATACCTCTCTTACCCTATAGTTTTCAGCAGAGGAGCATTTCATATTCAGTTAATGGATTCCAGAACAGACGCTGTTTTAGCCACAGCTCCGTGATGAACAGACGATCGGGACGGACGTACTTCCTCAATTAAGCTAAAGCCAGAGGGACAACAGTGTCCACTACTCAGCCTGCACCAACACAACTCTTACCGCAGGTATTTATTCAGGACGCTCATGATGAAGGTAGGAAGGAATGATTCCAGGTTGGTCCAAAATCTTTAAGGAAGTATGTTTCATCAATGTTCTTGGGCATAAAGAGTCTGCATGATTGCTCTACGATTAATGTAGAATTGATTGTTGACCAAAAATGCTTATGTTTATAACTGTGAAAGTACACTTAGGGCAGTGAATGCAGAATTAACTAATTCATAGGCATTATCCTAATTGAAACACTACGCCTAGTAAATACAATAATTCTACCATTTTGCTCTAAAATACACATCTGAGAAGCAGACTGTATCCAACAGGGCACACAATACCTAGAAGAAAATGGAACCTTGATTGACACTATTAATGCCAATACAGTAGACGTTCGGTAAGTGCAACATGTTTACGTTTCAGTTACCGAATGTAATTCGCTAACTGCAATGACTGACAGCCGTCAAACAGTTGTCAAATGGTGTTGGACGCAGCCAGAATGCACTCAAAAACATCGCAATGCAGCTGTAGTGCATTCGAAAAACATCGCAACCGTGTTGACGTTTTTTTTTTTTGACAAATAGCGGTGCGATAACTGCAAAATTGTTGCACTTAGCGGACTTGCAGTTAAAAAGCATTGCAGTTAAACCGTTTGCACCGAGCGAACGTCTACTGTAGATTGTGTGTATGACTCATACACATAAACCATTTCACATTTCAATGATCATTTTGGTAATCATTGACATACCCATATCTATTGAATAAATTGCATTCATCGTGTAATGCAGACATGAAAGGGCTAACTCTACTAGTGTATGATGATGACTATTTTCGGTTGGAACGGTCGCAAATGCAACCGCATCCAATCCATTAGGTGAGCCCTTCACATGGTTGAGGCACGAATATTTAGTTTGCTTTGTGGTTTTAGAATTTGATTTCTGTTTGGATTGCAATATTGAGAGAAAATTTTATTGCATATTTTTATGCGAACCGCTTTTTACGATGCTTCGTCTAATAACGTGCTCTGGCGCGTGACCTCAAAATCACAGGTAGGTAGTGGCGATCAATATTATCCCTTAAAATGTTTAGCAAAATGGCGTTAATTGAATTCTGGGACGTAGCATGCCTTTCATCTTTAGTATTATATGAGTTCTTGCACTATTACTAATCGAGAATAAATGTTTAAACATTTAAAATTTGTGCCAGCTTATTAACAGTTTGATACAATTAATACGAAGCTTGAATGTTGTATCTTTATTTTTTTTAAATACATCGTATTGTCATCGTATAGAGGACCATTAATGTTATACAAATATTGTTATCGGCAGAGATAACAACACTATAATAATAAATGCACGGTATGCAACTTGTAACCATCACGGTATTCTACTATAAACACTATTATTCAATAGTTATTTATGCTATTTATTTATTTTATAATTGTGTTATCTCTCTCTTCTTGGCGTAACGTCCTCATTGGGACAAAGCCTGCTTCTCAACTTAGTGTTCTATGAGCATTTCCACAGTTATTAGCTGAGAGCTTCCTCTGCCAATGACCATTTTTGCATGCGTATATCGTGTGGCAGGCACGAAGATACTCTATGCCCAAGGAAGTCAAGGAAATTTCCTTTACGAAGAGATCCTGGACCGACCGGGAATCGAACCCGTCACCCTCAGCATGGTCATGCTGAATACCCGTGAGTTAACCGCCTCGGCTATATGGGCCTATAATTGTTTTAAATAACGTGTAAAATAGCACACATACAAAATTCAATGAAAATATATTTTGGCAAAATTGCCGAAAAGTGTAAATTTTCGCACAATATTTTTGAAATTTTTGTATTAGTTTTTGACACAAGTGAATCATTTAAAAAAGTAGGCCTTTTCATTATTCTTTCTTTTAGGTGTAAAAATTGCGTTTTCACAACGTAATGATAAAATGTTATCAGAGTCTACTTTATCACATCAAACATTTAACAATTTGAGATATGTTATAACACGAATATATGAAAACAAATTTCAGAACAAATTTGTTTTTACTGTTATTTTAAATATCTAGGCTTGAGTGACCAAAATAACAAAATAATTCAATCTGCCACACGTCAATAAACAATGTAAAAGTTTTCGATATAATCATGTTGCAAAAAAAAAATATAACGAAAATAACATTAACTGTGTAACACAATGATGTTATATGTAATTATATTGATATGTATAATGGAACAAGTGTATTATTTTTGAATTTTTTTATTAACGTGTATTTTAACATTTAGCTAGTTCTATACTTAACAAATGTTGATGTACATCGGTTTAAACAAATAAACTAAGTTTTGTTATAATGTCGTTACTAAAATAATAACATATTTTGTTATAATTTCACTATGGATGTTTACGCACAGAATAATTCCTAAAACAAAATTATGAAAACTTATTTTATTTCTAACTAAGGGAAATTGCAATGATTTCTTCGGAAAAGTTTCAGTGCTTGAAAAAATCATTCCGAGCTTTGGTTCGTATAAAATTGGGAACACAGATAAACAGACGTCTTACTCTGCTCACTTCCCATCGTTTCCCTATTAACAGATAATTCAAATATTCTGTAGTACGCAAATCGCTTGCACACGGCGCTCGCATCGTTTTTGCTCACTACCGTCATCTACTCGGTGGGTTTGCGAAACACAGCGTATTTAGCATTGGGCGATTATGTTTTCGTGACAATGATTTGAATCGCATTTTGTTCCAAGTGATAAGTCTGTTTGTCTGTGTTGGAAATTTATCCACTGGAGGCGCTGTCAATGGTTTGAAACTACATTGTACTAGGGTAGAAGAATCAGTTTTGATCAATCGGGTGTTTTGGCCATAGTGCGTTATTCGGCCAGTAGTTGTTCAACGTCGAAGCATCAAGACTCTGGCTCTGTTATCGTTTTTTTGCCGTTTGAGCCTTTAGATTTTAGTTTTATTATTAATGTTTTTTTTTAAGATAAAGAGTATTTGTGCCTTTTTGAGAAGTATTTCAAATGGAAATCGCTCAAAGGGGATTTCCGGCTTCCTAATTTTTAGTTAAAAATAAATAATTAATAATAATAATATTTCGGCCGGCAGCGATCTAAATCAGCATAATTTTTTTATTTTACTACTAGATAATATGATGACTCATGCTGTGAAAACCATAGAATTTGATTAAGAAATGCAAGAAAAAAATTTTTTTCAAAAATCAGCTCTCATATGTATATTTTGGCACGGGTGCTTCTAATTTGGCCACTCCCTTAAAAAATACACGAGGCCAAAATAGAAATCAAAATTGAGAATATGGCCAAAACCACACCTAATCTGAAGTTCTGGGATCTCTGCATTTTCTCAAACTTTCGCCGAGATCCGCACCGCCGAGTGCTCGGCAAACAACAGCATTCCCGAGATCTCAGCAAATTTGACAGTTCATTATTGAGATTCGGCAACTGTTTTGCTGAAAAAAAGGTAAAAGACATATTTTTGCCTTTCTCGTACACCAAGGTGTACCGAAAGGCTATATGTTCACTCCAAAAACGAAAATTTGATAGAGCCTCCGGAGGGGTCAAGTCTTATATACCAATCGACTCAGCTCGACGAATTGAGGTGATGTATGTGTGTGTGTATGTGTGTGTGTGTGTGTGTGTTTTTTTTTTTTTTTTTTTTTTTTTTATTCTAGGAGTCCAAAAATCTTCTAAAGACGCTGTGTGGGATTCGAATGTGCGCCTACCCACTAAAAACACTCTCCTAGTTCACCTCCACCTTAAATTCCCCTCCGGTACCACCATGCAGTATTTCTTCGGAGGGGAGGCGTTATGTGCCTTGTGCACCATCACCAATTTGTTATTCTAGTCTTCTTCATGCTATGCGCACCGCTTCGTTAGTATGCTGTTAATATTCCAGTATCGCCACTAAGCGACATACATGCTATTTTTCAAATTTGTTATTCTAATCGTTCTTAGCCTTTCGGCTCCTATTAGCTTGTTGTTTGCTTAATGTGCCGCCATTGAGCGGTAAACTCTTTGTTAGTACCACTTTCATCAAATTTGTTATTCTAAAGCCATGCTGAGTTCATCGGCTCCTACTAATTTGCTCCGAGAACGTTGCCCTCCCGGTGCTGCCCGAGTGCCAATCAGCACTCGAGGTTTCCGCGCACGACTCGGATAGTCCCCGACGGTGGATATATCCTACCCGACGAAGAGTTTCCCGACACTGAAACTTCTCCCGCAACCGACTTCCCGGGCAGATGCCAAGGTCGGTCCTGCGATTCCGGTTGGAGACGGCTTCCGGTTCACAGGCGCCCTGACGACCATGCTCCGGTGCTTCTTCCCGATCGCTCTACTCTGACAGTCCCCGGCGGTGGATCTGTATTACTCCGACAGAGAAGTCCCCGACGAAAGACGTTCTCCCGTTACCGCCCGTGTGCCATTGAGCACAATGACTTCACGCGCACTACTCGGATACTCCCCGGCAGTGGATCTATCCTACTCCGACAGAGAGTTCCCCGACGTAGGAAGTTCTCCCGAATACCGACCGAGAGCCAGTAAGCTCCACACCTTAATCGCTCACGACACCGGTAGTCCCCGACGGCGGATCTACCACACGCGGACGGAACTACTACGCTTGCCCCGGATAGTCTCTACGATCATTCATTTGCTGCTCTCGCCATTTCCGCTGGAGAAATGACATTATCTTTATCACCGCAGCATTCACCGCGTTCCAGCAGGCTTCGTCACGGCACATTCTAGTCACAATGTTGTCGGCCCCTATACCAGCACCGCAGATTGCTGTCATCTCGCTGCGTTCCACAGTGAAACGTGGACACTCGAAGACAACGTGTTCCGGCGATTCCTCGACATCTCCGCACTCAGGGCAGAACGGCGACCCTGCGTGTCCGAACCGGTGCAGGTATTTCTTGAAGCAACCATGACCTGACAAGAACTGCGTCAAATGGAAATTGACTTCTCCGTGAGCTCTGTTCACCCATTTCGTCAGATTTGGAATAAGCCGGTGGGTCCACCTTCCCTTCGCTGTGGTATTCCACTCGTGTTGCCACTTCGCCATCGTGACGACTCGCGCTGCCTTCCGAGCTCCTCTAGCGCCCCTGGCCTCGTAGCACTCTTTGTCCTCTTCCAGAACGAAGACGATAGGGACCATTCCGGCGATCACGCACACCGCATCCGATGATATCGTGCGATAGGCGCTCGCCACTCTCATGGCCATCAGTCTGTGCGTGCTGCAGAGCTGAACGCGATTCCTCCTAGTTTTTGTTGCGGTCGCCCAAGCCGGACCAGCGTACCTTAGGATCGATGTGGACACGCTAGCTAGTAACCGCCTCTTGCTACTGCTGATTGCCGAGTTATTCGGCATGATCCTCGACAATGCTGTGATCGCCTTTGCTGCTTTTCCGCAGGCATAATCGACGTGGCTATTGAAATTTAACCGGTCGTCGATCATAACGCCGAGATGCTTCAATTCCCGCTTGGAGTCTATGGCATGTTCCCCGACTATGATTGCAGCCTTTTGCACCACCTTGCAGTTGCTGATCAGCACCAGCTCCGTTTTCTGGTGAGCTATGGATAGTTTCTTCCTCTGCATCCAGTTCTCAACAGCATCTACCGCCTCCGTAGCAAGTATCTCCACTGCTTCTAGGGACTCGCCAACTACCACCAACGTGATATCGTCCGCGAATCCGACGATTTTGACGCCTGTCGGTAGCTGCAGTGTCAGCACCCCGTTGTACATTGTGTTCCACAACGTCGGACCTAGGATAGACCCCTGTGGGACGCCTGCACTTATCGTGACGTTCTTTTGTCCTGCACTAGTATGGTAGCACAGAGTCCGGTTTTCGAAGTAGCTACTGAGAATCCTGCAGAGGTAGTCCGGAACCTTCATCTCGTGCAGCGCTGTAGCGATGGCTTCCCAGCTTGCGCTGTTAAATGCATTCTTCACATCGATCGTGACGACGGCACAGAAGCGGTTACCCCGTCGTTTTTTCGTCCTTGCTTTGTCGGCTGTAGCAACAACCGCCTGGATAGCATCTATCGTTGACTTCCCTCTTCGGAATCCGAATTGCATCCCCGACAGACCATGCTCTCCTTCCGTGAAAGTTGTCAGCCTATTGAGGATGACTCTTTCTAGCAGCTTGCCGAGCGTATCCAGCAAGCATATCGGCCGGAATGAACCTGGTTCACCGGGGGGCTTGCCTGGTTTCGGTAGCAGTACCAGTTTTTGCCTTTTCCACTGAGACGGGAAACAACCCTCATCTAGGCAGATCTGCAGAGATGTCCGGAACATATCTGGGTTGGCCTCGACAGCTGTTCTCAACGCTATGTTGGGGATACCATCCGGGCCGGGCGCTTTCTTCGCTTTCATTTTCTTGGCCGCTGCTATCAGCTCGTCGTTGGTGATACTCACTCTCTCCTCGCCTGTATGGCCGTATGGAGTCGGTGGCCATATCGTAGGCTCGTGTTGAGGGAACAACCCTTCGACGATAACTTGCAGCTTCTCTGGGCATGTCTCAGCGGGTACCGCTGGGCCTCTGATTTTGGCCATCGCCACTCTGTATGCATCTCCCCATGGGTTTGCATCAGCATCCCGGCACAACTCCTTAAAGCTTGTTTTCTTGCTCCGCTTGATCTCCTCCTTCAGAGCAGCTTTTGCGGCTCGCAGCACTACTCTACGTTCTTCTCTCTCACCGTCGGTTCTAGCTCTTTGCATTCGTCTCCTGGCTTTGAGGCAGGCTTTCCGGAGGACCCGAAGCGCTTCATTCCACCAGTATGCCGGACGACGTCTATGGTTCGGCTCGAACTTTCTAGGCATGGTTGTGTCGCACGCACGCACCAGCGCTGCCGTTAGCTCCTCCGGCCTTAGATTCGACCCCGGATCTTCTCTTCTGAGAGCTTCGACGAACAGCTCCCTGTTGAACTGCTTCGTCTTCCACATTCGATCGCGAGGTTGACTGCCAGTTAGTGTACTCCCTGGCCGTGATCCAATACTATACCGGACCTCCTGGTGGTCGCTGTGAGTGTATCCGTCGCAAACTCTCCAGTTCATGTTTCGCGCCAGCACGGGACTACAGAAGGTGATGTCGATTATTGATTCTCGTCCATCCCTTCGGTAGGTGCTGGTGCTTCCTACGTTGGCCAAGTCCACGTCGAGCTTTGCTAGCGCTTCTAGCAGAACACGCCCTCTTGGGTTGGTGAAGCGGCTGCCCCACTCAATCGCCCAGGCATTAAAGTCACCGGCGATTACGACCGGTCTCCGGTCGGCTAGCTTGTCGGTTATCTCGTCTAGCATCTGGTTGAACCATTCTGTAGTCCACCGAGGAGGTGCGTAGCAGCTACAAACAAAAACTCCGTTAATTTTGGCGATCACGAAGCCTTCGTTTGCCTGGTACACTACTTCCTGGATGGGATACTTCCCCATCGTCCATATAGCAGCTGTCTTCGCCTTATCTGCGATCCAGTTACCGTCTCCAGCTGGTATACGATACGGCTCAGAAAGGATAGCCACATCGCACTTCGACTCCGATACGGATTGCCACAGCAACTGTTGTGCTGTGTCGCAATGGTTGAGGTTTAGTTGAGTTACCTCCACTGCGGTTTAGTACCTCTCGCCTGCTTAAAGGCCGGACATCTAGGGCCTCCCGTCGCGTGTCTGTTGCGACTTTTGTCGACACAAAACAGGCATCTTTGCTCGTTGTTGCAGTCTTGCGCCTTGTGACCTTCCTGACCGCACCACCTGCACAGCTTACTCCTGTCGATTCCTTTGCAGTTCCGCGCCAGGTGGCCGTATTCCAGACACCTGTAGCACCCTTCCGGTCGCTGGGAGAACCTCAGTGGACAAACTGAACAACCGACTTTGATTTTGCCGATTGTCATCGCTTTGTTGGCTGCGTCTACTGGAAGCTTTATCGACGCTGCCTGCGTTCCAAACGGTCCTCTTCTCAAGCGTACCGTCATTTCCACGCCTTCCAAGTTACATTGATCCCTCATGGCGAGCCTCACTTCCTCCTCGGTGGTGATCTCGTCCAAATCCTTGCATTGGAGCGTCGCTTCGGGACACATGGCTTTCACGTGCACCTTTTCGCCCATTACTCTCTCTGTAAGCTCTTTATACGCTGAGCTTCTGTTTTTCGAGTCTCTTTTCAACTCGAAGATCATGTCTCCTGCCTGGGTTCGTCTGATCTTCTGGACGTCATCACCAAACTCCTTGAGTTGCGGATCCGTTCTCATGGCCCGCAAGACGTCGGCGTACGTGTCTTCGCTGGTTTTTACGATGACCGCTTCACCTTTCTTCCTCCTCCTGATAGGTTTTTGCGTTTTAGCGCTATCCTTTTTGTTTCTGTCCTTCCTGTTCCGGACCTCGCGCCAGGGGGAATCACCCTTTCCGCCGCTAATCACTTCGTTCGTCGGTCTTGCATCCGCATTCTTTTGTTTTTTGGGTGCTGCGAGCCTTTCATCTCCAGGTGATGATCTGGTTCTCTTTGGGGTGAATGCTGGTGTGCTATCCATCCCCAATGGCTTTCCTTTCGTCTTGGTACCTCTACCGGGGGCTGTTCCGGTTTTCGCCTGTTGTAGTACCGCTGCTGCCAGGGCGTTCTTAGTCGCCGCCAGCTCGGTTTCAGCAGCTTCCGCTCTCTGCATCAGCCTTCTCCAGTCTTTGATGGCTGACCCAAGGCTACCTTGGATCCTTGCAACGAGGTCCTTGATATCCTTGTGCACGTTGTGCCTTTTGTCAACGAACTCACGGAGTTCGTCCGCTACAGTTTTCGCAGCTTCCACCTTTGATTGTTTTGGAAGCACATTCCATGCGCTTCGCAGCTGCCGTTGCTGCTGCTTCTCGTTCTGTTCTTGTTCGCGCTGCTGTTGGTCACACAGCTCCTGCACTCGCTTCTGCTGCTCGTGCAGCTCTTGTTCCCGCTCCTGTTGCTCCAGCTGCTGTTGTTGCATCTGCTGGTTCTGTTCTGTCGGCGACCTCGCCAGACCGCTTCTTGCGAACGGATTCTCCGCACCTTTGCCGTTGATGTTGTTGTTGTCGTTATCTTTATCCATGCTTTTCGGGTCCCCCCTCCGAGCCGCTATCTCCACTCGTCGTAAGTAGTCGTCTATTGATCTCATGGTTGTCTATGTAACAGGGAGGCCATGATAAGGTTGTCACGGTCCTTCATGGGGTACCGTGATCAGAGCCGATCGACGCTAGTCAGGAATCTTCAACTGAGCCTACTTTCCACCAGCTAAGGTGGCGAGTTTTGAACGTACTAGGAGGCCTGCCACGGTTTTAACGGGACGGGGGCAAACGTACCATTAGCCCAAATGCCGTTTCAGAACGGTGTCACCCATTCTTAGTAAGGAAGTGGAATAATACGCAAACCAGCTCCATAGCGTCGTGTTGATTAAATCCTTGGGAAATCCTAGTCTTTGCAGCCAGTATACCGTAATTAGGACCTAACTGGTATCGGTCCTAATGTGCTCAGCGGCACGCCTTCTTTTGAGCCACCTATGGAGTTAGGCGCTCGGTCACTTTTCCACCTCCTAGAGGGTGTAGGGGGCAGAGAAAGTGCCAACTGGTGGTTTTTCATTGGCGCTAGGGAACAAGCCCCTAGCTCCCACCTCCGGTGTGTGTGTGTGTGTGTGTGTGTATGTGTGTGTGTATGTGTGTGTACAAAAAAACTCACATCACTTTTTGGCAGTAAACCTCATCCGATTTCAATGACCGACGGTTCATTCGACGCGGAATCTGGTCCCATTGTTTCCTATTGAAAATGGTTCGGATCGGTTCAGCCGTTCCGGAGATATGGCCATTTAGGTGTTCCGGAACGGTACCCCAGGAAGGGACCAGATATGAAAATGCATCAAACCTATGCATGCGACACATCAAACCACGACATTTTCGATAACCTGATGAGCGGTAAGCAGAAAAATAGTCTAAGACCATATCTGAACCGGTAGTGTTCCGGAACCGGTTCCGGGTGTCCCGCCGGAAGTGGCAAATATCAAAGTGAACCAAACCCATGCATGCGACACATCAAACCACGGCATTTTCGATAACCTGATGAGCGGTAAGCAGGAGAATAGTCTCAGACCATATCTGAACCGGTAGTGTTCCCGATCCGGTTCTGGGCGTCCCGCTGTAAGTGGCCAAATATACAATTGTACCAAAGCGACACATCAAACCACGGCATTTTCGATAACCTGATGAGCGGTAAGCAGAAAAATAGTCTCAGATCATATCTGAACCGGTAGTGTTCCGAAACCGGTTCTAGGCGTCCCGCTAGAAGTGGCCAAGTATACAATTGAACCAAACCCATGCATGCGGCACATCAAACCACGGCATTTTCGATGACCTGATGGACAATGAGTAGGAAAACCATCTCAGATCATATCTGAACCAGTAGTGTTCCGGAACCCGTTCCGGGGTTACCGCCGGAGATTTAAGCTTCAGCCTGTAATCTATCTATATATATATATATATATATATATATATATATATATATATATATATATATATATATATATATATATATATATATAGTCAATTATCCTATGAAAACTTTCAATGAGTCAAATGAAAGGTTTCAATCTACATATATGTTATGAAAAAGTGCAAACAGTTAAAAGATATTCGCGGGCACGGCTTTTCGCGCACAGCCGACTGCTCAGAAAACTCAAAAACTGATATCTCAATAAAAAAAATATGTCTTTTACCTTTTTTTCAGCAAAACAGTTGCCGAATCTCAATAATGAACTGTCAAATTTGCTGAGATCTCGGGAATGCTGTTGTTTGCCGAGCACTCGGCGGTGCGGATCTCGGCGATAGTTTGAGAAAATGCAGAGATCCCAGAACTTCAGATTAGGTGTGGTTTTGGCCATATTCTCAATTTTGATTTCTATTTTGGCCTCGTGTATTTTTTAAGGGAGTGGCCAAATTAGAAGCACCCGTGCCAAAATATACATATGAGAGCTGATTTTTGAAGAATTTTTTTTCTTGCATTTCTTAATCAAATTCTATGGTTTTCACAGCATGAGTCATCATATTATCTAGTAGTAAAATAAAAAAATTATGCTGATTTAGATCGCTGCCGGCCGAAATATTATTATTATTAATTATTTATTTTTAACTAAAAATTAGGAAGCCGGAAATCCCCTTTGAGCGATTTCCATTTGAAATACTTCTCAAAAAGGCACAAATACTCTTTATCTTAAAAAAAAACATTAATAATAAAACTAAAATCTAAAGGCTCAAACGGCAAAAAAACGATAACAGAGCCAGAGTCTTGATGCTTCGACGTTGAACAACTACTGGCCGAATAACGCACTATGGCCAAAACACCCGATTGATCAAAACTGATTCTTCTACCCTAGTACAATGTAGTTTCAAACCATTGACAGCGCCTCCAGTGGATAAATTTCCAACACAGACAAACAGACTTATCACTTGGAACAAAATGCGATTCAAATCATTGTCACGAAAACATAATCGCCCAATGCTAAATACGCTGTGTTTCGCAAACCCACCGAGTAGATGACGGTAGTGAGCAAAAACGATGCGAGCGCCGTGTGCAAGCGATTTGCGTACTACAGAATATTTGAATTATCTGTTAAAAGGGAAACGATGGGAAGTGAGCAGAGTAAGACGTCTGTTTATCTGTGTTCCCAATTTTATACGAACCAAAGCTCGGAATGATTTTTTCAAGCACTGGAACTTTTCCGAAGAAATCATTGCAATTTCCCTTAGTTAGAAATAAAATAAGTTTTCATAATTTTGTTTTAGGAATTATTCTGTGCGTAAACATCCATAGTGAAATTATAACAAAATATGTTATTATTTTAGTAACGACATTATAACAAAACTTAGTTTATTTGTTTAAACCGATGTACATCAACATTTGTTAAGTATAGAACTAGCTAAATGTTAAAATACACGTTAATAAAAAAATTCAAAAATAATACACTTGTTCCATTATACATATCAATATAATTACATATAACATCATTGTGTTACACAGTTAATGTTATTTTCGTTATATTTTTTTTTTGCAACATGATTATATCGAAAACTTTTACATTGTTTATTGACGTGTGGCAGATTGAATTATTTTGTTATTTTGGTCACTCAAGCCTAGATATTTAAAATAACAGTAAAAACAAATTTGTTCTGAAATTTGTTTTCATATATTCGTGTTATAACATATCTCAAATTGTTAAATGTTTGATGTGATAAAGTAGACTCTGATAACATTTTATCATTACGTTGTGAAAACGCAATTTTTACACCTAAAAGAAAGAATAATGAAAAGGCCTACTTTTTTAAATGATTCACTTGTGTCAAAAACTAATACAAAAATTTCAAAAATATTGTGCGAAAATTTACACTTTTCGGCAATTTTGCCAAAATATATTTTCATTGAATTTTGTATGTGTGCTATTTTACACGTTATTTAAAACAATTATAGGCCCATATAGCCGAGGCGGTTAACTCACGGGTATTCAGCATGACCATGCTGAGGGTGACGGGTTCGATTCCCGGTCGGTCCAGGATCTCTTCGTAAAGGAAATTTCCTTGACTTCCTTGGGCATAGAGTATCTTCGTGCCTGCCACACGATATACGCATGCAAAAATGGTCATTGGCAGAGGAAGCTCTCAGCTAATAACTGTGGAAATGCTCATAGAACACTAAGTTGAGAAGCAGGCTTTGTCCCAATGAGGACGTTACGCCAAGAAGAGAGAGATAACACAATTATAAAATAAATAAATAGCATAAATAACTATTGAATAATAGTGTTTATAGTAGAATACCGTGATGGTTACAAGTTGCATACCGTGCATTTATTATTATAGTGTTGTTATCTCTGCCGATAACAATATTTGTATAACATTAATGGTCCTCTATACGATGACAATACGATGTATTTAAAAAAAAATAAAGATACAACATTCAAGCTTCGTATTAATTGTATCAAACTGTTAATAAGCTGGCACAAATTTTAAATGTTTAAAAATTTATTCTCGATTAGTAATAGTGCAAGAACTCATATAATACTAAAGATGAAAGGCATGCTACGTCCCAGAATTCAATTAACGCCATTTTGCTAAACATTTTTAGGGATAATATTGATCGCCACTACCTACCTGTGATTTTGAGGTCACGCGCCAGAGCACGTTATTAGACGAAGCATCGTAAAAAGCGGTTCGCATAAAAATATGCAATAAAATTTTCTCTCAATATTGCAATCCAAACAGAAATCAAATTCTAAAACCACAAAGCAAACTGTTGGTGGCAGTAGCTCCTCCTCTCTGGAGCCACCAAATTGTTGGCGATGGCACCGGGGCGCAATCTTCCAATTGGCAGCACGATCGGGGTGTGTTCCTCTTGCGGTGGGACTAGACCAAATACTTACTGAATCCAGCAGCACTCTTGTCCACAGCTATCGCGATGATGAATCGACGATGATCAGGATGACGAAACCCACAATCGTTTCACGGTACCGTTGCGAAGGGATACGGTATTACATTCCATGCGTGCCAACCAACAGACTAGACGGAACGCGTTACTTTCGAACACCGATACTACTCACTCAGGGTAGGAGGTTCAAGAAGGAGAATAGTTAAAATCGAACGTCCAAATCGTGTGTGATAGGATTTAGGCCTTTCTAGACTCATGCCAACGTTACTCGCATTCGGAACCTTGGCGTACCAGAGTGAGAAATAAATGCCTTCACACTTGAATCTAAATCGAACTGGCCTTTTCTAGACTCATGCCAACGTTCTCGCATTCGGAACCCTAGCTTACCAGAGTGAGAAAAAGTTCGATAGACTCAATGATTTGGGACTCGTCTAAAATCGTGTGTAGATCACTTAGGCCTTTCTAGACTCATGCCAACGTTACTCGCATTCGGAACCTTGGCGGACCAGAGTGAGAAATAAGTGCCTCTACACTTGGATCAAAATCAAACTGGCCTTTTCTAGACTCATGCCAACGTTTCTCGCATTCGGAACCTTGGCTTACCAGAGTGAGAAAAAGTTCGACCGATCCAATGACTTAGACTTCCACGATTCTAAATATCAACACTTTAGAAGGATTGAATTATCCAATCAAGTGATCAGAATAATTTAAGCTTCGCAAGTGCAAGTTCAGGATCAAAGGAATTCGAGTAGCAAAATACTTATCCGGGAGGTATCCAGTGTGGAGTCCAAAAACAAAACTGACTGTCGTCTTTATTGATCTTCCTCTTTTATAGCCGCAGGGCCTATCAAAAATTACACATGATCTTTCCTGAAAGGATGATGAAATAGCGGCTCTCGTTACGATCTACACATTTACACTTTCAGTACGTGTTTTAACATGAATATATGAGCGGCCAGATTTCTAGAATGATCTTTCGCGGGTACATGGTTTTTCGTGTTTTCACAGTAGAAATATTTTCTTCTCCGAAGAGAGAATTTTCCTGAATTTGAGCAATCTCTTTAGCTACATGATTTGATTGTATTTGTACAGAATTAGATCTACCATTCATATTTTGCACGATCCCGATGCTCAGCTGGCCTAATTTTCAAGATCAAGTTCAATGATGGATTTTGATTACATTTAGAATGCTGCCGATCTGCTAGGCTATTGGTATGGTTTCCATCGGGTGTCGCTTCAGATTGTTTATTTTATCATGCTGCTCAAAGTCAGTCGAGTCTCTCAGCCGCATAGCTTTTGCTTCGTTATGCTGATAAACATTGCCGCTCTGCTCTACGTTTATAATCGCGGGCCCTATTATATTGTGGTAGGTCATGATTGTTCGAATTTGATTGGGGTTTTATGATGCGGCTCGCTTGGTTAGTTGTAGGAAATGGTTGGAAAGGAATTCGTTCCGAATTGTGTGGATTCAAATGTACTTCGCGCTTCGCGTTCGTAACACAAACTAAATATTCGTGCCTCAACCATGTGAAGGGCTCACCTAATGGATTGGATGCGGTTGCATTTGCGACCGTTCCAACCGAAAATAGTCATCATCATACACTAGTAGAGTTAGCCCTTTCATGTCTGCATTACACGATGAATGCAATTTATTCAATAGATATGGGTATGTCAATGATTACCAAAATGATCATTGAAATGTGAAATGGTTTATGTGTATGAGTCATACACACAATCTACAGTAGACGTTCGCTCGGTGCAAACGGTTTAACTGCAATGCTTTTTAACTGCAAGTCCGCTAAGTGCAACAATTTTGCAGTTATCGCACCGCTATTTGTCAAAAAAAAAACGTCAACACGGTTGCGATGTTTTTCGAATGCACTACAGCTGCATTGCGATGTTTTTGAGTGCATTCTGGCTGCGTCCAACACCATTTGACAACTGTTTGACGGCTGTCAGTCATTGCAGTTAGCGAATTACATTCGGTAACTGAAACGTAAACATGTTGCACTTACCGAACGTCTACTGTATTGGCATTAATAGTGTCAATCAAGGTTCCATTTTCTTCTAGGTATTGTGTGCCCTGTTGGATACAGTCTGCTTCTCAGATGTGTATTTTAGAGCAAAATGGTAGAATTATTGTATTTACTAGGCGTAGTGTTTCAATTAGGATAATGCCTATGAATTAGTTAATTCTGCATTCACTGCCCTAAGTGTACTTTCACAGTTATAAACATAAGCATTTTTGGTCAACAATCAATTCTACATTAATCGTTGAGCAATCATGCAGACTCTTTATGCCCAAGAACATTGATGAAACATACTTCCTTAAAGATTTTGGACCAACCTGGAATCATTCCTTCCTACCTTCATCATGAGCGTCCTGAATAAATACCTGCGGTAAGAGTTGTGTTGGTGCAGGCTGAGTAGTGGACACTGTTGTCCCTCTGGCTTTAGCTTAATTGAGGAAGTACGTCCGTCCCGATCGTCTGTTCATCACGGAGCTGTGGCTAAAACAGCGTCTGTTCTGGAATCCATTAACTGAATATGAAATGCTCCTCTGCTGAAAACTATAGGGTAAGAGAGGTATTTTGGACCCCTTTAGGAAGTGGATGAACGATTCAGCGATAAAAGATAAAAGCGATAAAAGGTTTTCACTATAAAACATGGATAATTTCAGTAGGCATTACTTAAAGCAACATGTGTTCTGTCGAAAAAGGCCAACCAGAACTCAAAATTGTTGTAGTAAAACAAGAAATATCAAAACTGCTGAAGGATCCCGGGCTTCTATTTTGGACTATGTACCCGACTTTATTTTGGATCACCAAGTGAACATATTTTGCCCCACCTCATTAAATTTTAATTGCATGATGTTATGAAAGCACCTCAGCAAAACGTTACACATATGTCAAACTACGTGAGTTTTACAACTATTTTTTTCGCTTATTGAAACAGGGAATTTAAAAAAATACGTAACGTTAAAAAATGAAGAAATGTTGTTGCAATCGCCAGTTTTTAAACATTGTAGTATGATGTTTCATAAAAAATGTTACTCAAAACGAGAAATCATTAACTATTGCATGATGTCAGTCACCATGCATAAATTACGTAATACTTCAAAGGAAGTGTGAAATTCTAGTATTTTTGTTAAATATAAGGGCATTCCACACATATTGTAATGAGTGGGAAGGCCATCAAAAACAAAATACTTTCAATGAAACGTAATTTGTCAAACATGCATTAGATAACATATTGTCTCAATCATCAACTAACTGTCAAGAAGGATAACTGTTCGAAACTGGATAACTGAACACCTGAAAAATTCAACTTGGCGAAAAGTTGTTAAAACATATCGAACCCATAACAATTTCATTATAAAATAAACGTATAACAACCCAGATCTCGGGAGGTCCCAACTTATTATATTTATCTGTTTTCAGAGTACATTACGTTGGCATGAATGTTTTCTCCCTTTAGAAGGAACTGGAGAGATGATTCGGACAGGGGGGCCAAAATATGCCCACTTCTGATTATGTTGAACATATTTTGGCCATACCTCAAAACACCATTTTTGTAAATATTATCGCTCCACCGAGCTTAAGAAAGGTTTATTTTGAGTTCATACAAGGCCCTAACTACATTCACATGAAATAAATATTTATTTGTAAAATTTAATACCTCTTCGAAGCTGACTACAAATTTGTCATATTCCTTGTTTTTGGTGCTTTTCTGTGCGTTTCATTGGAAGTGAACACATTTTATCTATTTTTGATACTGAACAACATATTTAACTGACATTTAAATTGAAGTTTACCACATAGTTGAATACTAATTTACCAAGATGTAGTAGATATTATATGATAAATATCATAAAACTCCCTAGGTGGTCCAAAATACCTCCACTACCCTATGTAAGGTTGCAGCCCCACCACGGTGGCCAACAACCTACTGTTCACGAAACCTAATAATGGTACATCACCCGAAAATGAAAGATTACTATCTGATTTAAAGACAGACTTGTAAGTGTCCCAATATGGCCGCCACAATGGCCGACTTCGGCACCAACTAACGATTTCGGGCGCACAAATCTCTTCGTAAACAAAAAACAAAATCAGTGCACCGGATCTTCTCATTTAAAGCTTATGAAACGTGAGCAAGCACAGCCCGAGCAGGAGAAAATAGCTGAAGAATACCAAACTCATGTATGGAAAACCAAATACCTACAACCTGAATAAGATATTAAGAAGCCCTGCATAAGAGGTAAAATACCTAAAATAATAACTGGTGTATATTCTGTACATAACACGTGAATAATGACTTCAGGTATGGCAATACCCCAATAATAATCTGCGATTTTTCCATACAAATAGTGAGTTTCACTTAATTGAATAATACCTCAAGCAGTTCTCAACACCAAACCAATGACTAATTGAGGTATTTTACCAATACCTACAAAACACCAAAATAAATTATTTTCAATACCTGGGTAACCGACCAATACCTTGTTTTGGTATGTAACCTGACTTTGTTATGCTACAGTTATGTGTCAGTTATTCGTTCCTGCTCGGGAGAGTAATAAAATACAGTGACCCCACACCGATGAATCACCTTAATTTTGTACACTATTTATGAATCACCATGTTGATCAAATGAGTGATCCATAAACTGTGGTCATTTTTGCCGATTCATAAATTGTGGTACACTGTTGTTTAAAGCTTGCTTCTTGAGATTTGTGCGTAAGAAGTTCTGATGCACGGTTGAAGCCGGATTTCAAGACGTTTTTCCTCAACGGAAACGAGCGCGAAACAACGGACAATAATTGGAACTTGTAATGTATTGGCCCTAGCCCAGCAGAGTAAACTGATGCAACTAGTCAAAGAGGTGATCCGTATGAAGCTCCAGATCCTTGGACTAAGCGAAGATATAACCACAGACAAACAGACATATTACTTAGAAGAAAATTGCTTCAAAAACTTCGTTTGGCATCTCACTAGCACCCTCTATAATGCTCAATCCGAAGCATTCATTTGCAGGTGTTGTTTACCTCGGCTCGATGTAACAGTTTTGCAGGTGACGACTCCCCCGTGGCGTCATCCATTCATAAAACATGAATGAAGGTTCATGATTGAGTCATTTTATGTAAACATTGATCGGCGTCGCGTTCATTTCTTTCCAAAATTGAGAGGTGATGTAGGCACAGCAGCGCCACCATGACACATGCGAGCACAGTCCGAACCACACGTTATTTTCAAAATGACCGTTAAATCGTGCGATGGTTTAGATTTGAGTAGTATGTCTGTTTGTCTGTGATATAACCATGAATATCACAGGCATCCGGTCAAACCCTGCTATTATAGACCGGTTCAGAAACTATAAATACGCTGTGTTTATCAAATAAAATGAACCTTTCTGATAATTTCTACCAGTTTATTTTAGATTACAGCATATTGTGATCCTCATTTTTGTTTGTGCTTTCAATTGTCATAATATTTTAAAGAACAGTCGAGTTCTTTAACAATTAACTTCATTCTTCAAATTTGCATTCACACAAAGGTTGTTTTTAATAATTTCAACTTTAATTATCACCAAGTACCAAACTTTATCTAACTTTTTATTATATTCGCTTTCTCATCATTTTGTCCAATAAATGCCTTAATCAAAACCTGGGGAAAATCGATAAAGGCATTCGCACAAAATGTTATCTGACATTTATCAACTTTCTTATTGTTTAAAGTTTTCTACGGAACATAAGAACTACCGCACAGTTTCTTAGCTTTTCAGGAAACATTTAATTGAAACTAGTTTATTTTTTCAGCTCATTCGATCCTTCAGATTGCATAGCTTCCTAGGTAACCAATAAGCATTTTAATAAGCTGTAATTTTGTTTAATATCTGCATTCGACCTGCTTACTGCCGTATCATAGCAGTTTGACTGCTAAAATACCCTATATTAACAATTTAAATGCTACTTAAAATCTGACAGCGGTTGCGTAGCGTTTCAAATGCACGGTAAGTTTTGGTTGACAGGCATCACGACTGCTACTTTATTGCCATAAACTGCTAAGAGAGATGAGTGATTTTAAAACCACAACACATTTTCACTTTCTAATTTACTTTCTAATAACTTAAAATTTTATGTTTTCTAGAGCAATCTGTATCACATTTTAAAAAAAATCTGTATTTTCCTTTACTCTGTATCTTGTCTGTATAGAAGGCCAAAAATCTGTATAATACAGAAAAATCTGTATAGGGTTTGTGTTCCATCAGTAATCTCACGCTCCCAATTTCATCCTATTCGAAAACAAGCGATTACGGCACCGATTGATTCCGTTCTTTTTGTTTTCATGCGTGCTCACTTCTAACAAAAAATACAAAAATAAGAAACAAAACAAACAATGCTTCATTCCTTTGTTTTTCGTAGGATGAAAATGGGAGCCACATGCTTAATAAAGGAACCAATACCCTATCTGGCATCTCTGCTTACAGGTATTCCGCTAACACGCCCAGGTTCACCATCAACGCCTAAATTTTTCAAAGCGAGTGTACTTAGTATCTGGTAAAAGTTTGAAAACTAGGCAAAGTAGATCGAATTTTCAAAAAAATATTACCGGTATTAATTTGTAAAGAGTTACTCCAACACCCACCGGTTAGGCACTTATCGTTGCATGGCTTAGATTTCACGGTCTTTGTTGCAATAGATAAAAAAAAATATAAAAGAGTGGATATAAAATCGAATCTTGCCACGACTGCTACTAGGGATCACATGCTACGTGAAATCACATGCTTACCAGCGGATAAATGCTACTGGCTGCTTCCACCTCACCTCCCATAGAAGCACAGTAAACTTCAAAGTATGCTGTAGCTGTTGTTAGCGACAAGGAGGCTCGGCCGAGACGGAAACAACTCGTCATACGTCCAAAATGTGCATTATTTTCGGAGCCAGACAATGTGGAGCCATCCTTGACAATTTCTCTCCGCATTTTCCTCGTCCGAGCTCCCCATACATTATTTCTAATACTAACACCAGGCAGTCAGTGTCTAACACTGCTTCCATTTGTCGGTTGACAACGACGCGACGCGACGGCGGTGGCGGTGTTCGTCTTTGCTTCTCACTCTAGAGTACCGTTCCGGGGGTGATATTTTTTTTTCTCGTGCAAATTTCGACAGAAGGCCATCCTCTTCTGGTAGGTTCTAGAGACATCATCTTATCGGCACTCCGCTTGCTCGTTCCGTATAAATTTATGTGATATAAATGCAGATGGAATATATTTCAAAAGCACTATAACATGTCTGAGACGGTTGGCGGGAAGCGAATTGAAACAAACTTTTGGCCTTATGTATTCACAAAGCGACGATTATCATCATCACGATATAATTGCATTTGCGTGAATGCACAATCGAAAGGCGAGACAAAAGCAATTTGGAGGAGAGTGTCGCCTATTGACGGAGCAATTTTGTCGCGCTGCATCATGCCCGGCCCGAGTAAGCCTTTCGAGAAAATTTAATTCAAGATGAGTTCTAGTGCTTTGCTGAAGCATGGAACTTTCGACTTATGCTACAACGATTCGGTGGTATTTTCTTAGAAGTGAAAACCTGGAAGTATCTCCACCAGTACATCACACGGATAAAATGACTATTGACTTCTCTCTCACTTTAAGGACAAACTTGTTCGAATCCCAAAATGGCCGCCACAATGGCCGACTTTGGTACCTACTCACGATTTTGAGGGCACAAATCTCTTCGTTAACAAAACCAGCACACCTGATATTCTTATTTTAAGCTAATTACAAGTGAGCAAGAACAGAATAATAAAATACATTGTTGTTTGCAGCTAGCTTCTTGAGATTAGTGCGTCTGAAGTTTTGATGCAATGTTGAAGCGGGATTTCAAGACGTTTGTCCTTAAACAGCACACAATAGATCGACATTCCAAACTAAAAATATAATAGATGGCTCTTTTTTGTGTGGTAGTAAAATCAAATTTTCTCGGTGAAGAAACTGTTCCGGAACATGAAGTAAACACGAAAAGTTGCCTTTTCAAACTATTCTTGATTTCTATTCACTAACTTTTCACAAAACTATCCCGTTTTCTAACAATTAACGTTTTTCGTGATTTTTCCATATGATTTGACAGTTCTTGACTACCATTCTTCCGTGAGCTTGAGGTGAGAATTTGAGAATGTTGACAACAGAGAGTATCACAGACGATGCATTGAATACAAGTGAATTATGTTTCCGACTAGTCCACATCTATTTCGGGCACAACCTGAATCCAATTCCCGGCACACGTTCTACGTGTCACTATCACGGTGCTTCATTTACCGTTATTATCAAAAAAAATATACCATCAAAACCTGAAACGCCATTCTCTTTCTTCATCATTCCTACACCTCTGGACAAATTTTTAAAAAAATCGTTAGACGAAATTTTGAGTTACGCCCTTTTAAAGGGCCTAACCCCTAAAAAATCAGGTTTTCTATAGAAAAACATCATATTTCATAACAGAAGCATGTTTCTGCCATCAAAATTTGAAACGCCATTCTCTTTCTTTATCATTTCTACACCTCTGGACAAATTTTGAAAATAATCGTTAGGCGAATTTTTGAGTTACGCCCTTTTAAAGGGCCTTACCCCTAAAAAATGAGAGTTTCTATAGAAAAACATCATATTTCATAACAGAAGCATGCTTCTGCCAACAAAATTTGAAACACCATTCTCTTTCTTTATCATTCCTACACCTCTGGATAAATTTTGAAAATAATCGTTAGACAAAATTTTGAGTTACGCCCTCTTAAAGGGCCTTACCCCTAAAAAATAGGGGTTTCTATAGAATACCATCATATTTCATAACAGAAGTATGCTTCAAAGTCCAAAATAATGAACAGCATCATCAATAATGCTACAATTTGATACTATGCACTAATATTGAATGCATTGTGTATAAAAATTAGCCATAACGCCAGTATAAGGGAAGTATTCTTTAACCTGTAGGATACGGACGTTGTTGGCTTCATTTACTATTATAGCCAGAACAATATACAATGAAAAACATAAACGACAGTTCATTTACTTTTTCATTTATATAGTTAATGCACACCCATAAACTGAATTTTAAAAATAATGTTGGTCAAATTCTCCAGTTACGCCCATTTGAAGGTCATAAGTACTTATAGTAGAATTATTATAAAACTTAGTTTCATTTAATCACGTTTATTCTTCGGTAACGTAGTTTAGCAGTTAAATATAGAACTATCATTACAATTGATTATCTCAATCCTTAGCTGTGTATGTTTATTAATTGAAAACAGCATTCACCAAAAAATCTAACGAATGAGATAGGCACATGCCATCGCTTGTTATGCCTTTAAAAAAGCAATACAAAAAACTTACGTCCCACGCTATGAATGGCAATTGATACAAACATGATTGCTTCCTACATGTTTGAAAATACTTCCCTTATATTAGCGTAATGGCCAATTTGTATACAAACATCAATACAAATAGCCAATATTAGCACATAGTATCAAATTGTAGCATTATTAATAATACGTTATATTATTTGGGACTTCAAGGCATGCTTTTGTTATGAAATATGATGTTTTTTTTATAGAATCCCTGATTTTTTGGGGGTTTGGCCCTTTAAAAGGGCGTAACTCAGAATTTCGTCTAACGATTATTTTAAAAATTTGTTCAGAAGTGTAGGAAAGATAAAGAAGGAGCATGGCGTTTCAGGTTTTGATGGCAGATGCATGCTTCTGTTATGAAATATGATAGTATTCTATAAAAAAAACTATTTTTTTAGGGGTAAGGCCCTTTAAAAGGGCGTAACTCAAAAATTTGTCTAACGATTATTTTCAAAGTTTGTCCAGAGGTATAGAAATGATAAAGAAAGAGAATGGCGTTTCAAATTTTGATGGCAGAAACATGCTTCTGTTATAAAATATGATGTTTTTCTATAGAATCCCTGATTTTTTAGGGATTTGGCCCTTTAAAAGGGCGTAACTCAGAATTTCGTCTAACGATTATTTTAAAAATTTGTTCAGAAGTGTAGGAAAGATAAAGAAGGAGCATGGCGTTTCAGGTTTTGATGGCAGAAGCATGCTTCTGTTATGAAATATGATGGTATTCTAAAAAAAACTTTTTTTTAGGGGTAAGGCCCTTTAAAAGGGTGTAACTAAAAATTTCGTCTAACGATTATTTTAAAAATTTATCCAGAGGTGTAGAAATGATAAAGAAAGAGAATGGCGTTTAAAATTTTGTTGACAGAAGCATGCTTCTGTTATGAAATATGATGTTTTTCTATAGAAACCCTCATTTTTTAGGGGTTTGGCCCTTTAAAAGGGCGTAACTCAAAATTTCGTCTAACGATTTTTTTAAAAATTTGTCCAGAGGTGTAGGAATGATGAAGAAAGAGAATGGCGTTTCAGGTTTTGATGGTATATTTTTTTTGATAATAACGGTAAATGAAGCGCCGTGACTATGGTACATATGATTGCACTAGTTTACAGCATTTTTGAACTCAGTAAGCTGATGATCTTTTTTGGTGTAGAATCATGCCCTGAGTTCGAAAACGCGAAGGAAAAAAATTACAGTAGAGAAGAATTTTTTTCGACTTTCCATAAATAAAAAACAAACCGACGTGGTTTTAAGCATTTTGTACAATCATGACCAATTTTCATTCGCATAATAGATGGTTCTTTTACGCTACAGTTCAAAGTTTTGTAGTAATAATTATGGATTTTGTTAGCAGTTATGATACTTATAGAGACAGTTTCTTGCAAAATGTCATCAACTTTGATTGATTGGTTTGAAAGCTACTGTTATTGAAAGGGGTGAGTGTCATTGAATTTTGTTTCGTGTTTTCCATGTGTGATGTTTGCCTATTCATAATTTTTGAATTTCTCTGCCAATTTTCATGAAATTTTCACTGAAGATAGTTTATTATGTGTTTATTATGCCTGCAAAATTTGATGATTATTGCTATAGCACTTCCAATAGTACAATCGAAACAATAAAGGGTGGTGACTAATTGCTGTCTGAGGGTCTAAAATCACGTTCAGTCCCAATACATGTTTCGACTATAAAATTGTTGATAGTGCATCGATTTTTAGAAATTTTGCCTATGCAACAAATGTAGATTGAGAGGTTCGTGTTCAAAATTCCAGCCATTTCCTTCGCCAAATTCAAAAGTTACAGCGTTGACAAGCAAAACTAGGGGCTGTACAAAATTCAATGGCGCACATTCTACTTTTTCATTTGCTACAACATAAAGTACTGCACCGATTCGCATGAAATTTTGTAGGTGAAATGAACACAACTTAAGATGTTATTAGGCCAAATTTGAGCAATTTTGATGTATCTATTGTAGAGACACAGCTGTATTTCTGTGTGCCGATTATTGCGGACTATGCTATAATATATCAGACTCTCGGAATCATGAGTAAGCCTTGTGTTGGCTTTACACTCGCGAATTGCTTCATGATGAGAGTGATTCCATCACTGCTGGATGCCAGAACAGAGAACATACGCTGTTTAAGCCGCACTTCCTTGATGAACAGACGCTCGAGACGTACCTCCTAAATCTAGCTGAAGTCATAAGGACAGCAATGCCCAGGCTGCACTACCAGCTAAGCTCACAACTCTTAGCTGGCGGTCTTTGTCATCGCTTGACCCGTAATAGCATGAGGTAGGAACTTGTGAGGACCAGAGCTATGTTAGACGATCTCCTTTTCGACTCACCGTTTTGCAGCCCGTGAAGTTGTAGGTGGATCGAAACAGAAACGTAAAATCACGCGTAATTATATGATTTCCAGTGCTATAGGGGTAGGTTATTGATGGTATACATCTTTTGCTTGGCTAAACGAACATGGAATATACAGTCGGATCTCCTATTGAATGCTGCCACCCACTTTACGCCTACCGCGTTTTCCAGGCTGGCTTCTAACCAATTTAGTTCATTTTTTGTAGGAAGAGTCTATAATAAGCGCTAACTGCTCTACAAAAATCAGCTGGTTTGATAGCAAGACAGCTGAGAAATTGCGGATTTTGGTTATTATCTATCTGATACGATGAAAATTAACGCATATGATGAAGTAGATTTCCACCCTACACACTAAAAAAATCTCAATTTTAATAGTGACACAATTGATCGAACTGCCTGAAAAAGCTTTGACATAAACATAAATGTGCCACATTTTTACACTTTTTGTAACGTACGTATTAAGTTTATATTGTTTGAGATCTTCCAGCCATAATTTTAAATCACAGAACTGATAATTTAGTTCTCTATGCTGTAAATTTACGCGATATGTTACAGAAACATAATGATTACTGATGTTGAACTGTCAAACAGCACCTTACAAAATCAGATGAAGACTGCAGTCGATTGGAAATTTATTTATTACGAAGGTGAAACAGCATGAAAACCGCTCATAAATTTATCACCGAGTTGAGCCACAAACCTGGAGATGACAATCCGTTGCAATAGGGGCTTGCATCAAAAACATAACCTCATCGAATTCTCATACGATTTGTAAACATTGCCCTCAATTTTTTTTTTAAGGCAAGGACGGCTTTATGGACCAACGCCGAAGGGAAGAAAGAGAAGGAGACAGTGATGACGTCAGCGTGCAAGCGCTCATCAGCCGATGCAGTGGTAAACGAAAACAGCCACGCTCAGTCAATCAGAAGGCGTACATACATACACGCCAGCAGTGACGACGCGACAGCCGAACTGCCAAGTTCGTTTATAGTAGAAGTTGTTTATCTTCGACTGCCATCTCTCCAACGTGGTGAGTCAGCCTAGAGAGCAAGATCGAAAACTGACACTCTGAGGATCGAAGTTCGATTCCCGAATGGAACTTTTTGTATTTTTTTTTTGTTTGAATATTCGGTGCTATAAATAGCACAGTTCTCAATCATGTTTACAATCAGCCGACGCGCTGAGCTGTTGCGATAAAATTACATGAGTCAAACATTTTCCGTTTCCTGTAAAAATAAGATCGCACACAATTTTGCGTCAAATGTGTTGCTTTTAGATGTCGGACTTATATGACACAAAATTACAAGATTTTTTCGAAGTGTGTAGGTATAATGTGAACACACAGCTTTTGCAGATCACTTTTGATAGGAGAAAAAACATATCTCTATTTTTTATATGTTTGAGCTACCACATGCATTTTGATTATTTTTTGTGAAGACTTTCAGAAAATCACCAATTTAATTTTTTTTAATACCGGCCTAAGCGAGAATGTTTTCTACATATTATGTTCTTCTGATCGGGAAGAGATCGATGAATCGAACAGTTACGAATAATTTGTGTTTCACCTAAACGATTCATTTTAATTGCTTATAATCCTTGCCTAATTTAATTACCGTCACTTTTCATGCAATGTTTCAGCGGAACTTCACCCGCTCGCTAAAGTAAGCGATGAAATTTCCCGACTTCCACAGTAGTAATGCAGTAACCACATTAGTGGCTGAAATGTCAAGCAGTACCGCTTCACTCAATCTTAATTATTTACATTCCGGTCCGTTCGATTTTGCCATGTCCCGTAAGTAACGTTCTGCTGACAGCTACTTTCTACAGAACAATTTGACATAAATTGTCGTATTCCACTCTACAGTTGGAAGGGAGTCGGTTGCAATTCGTGCTATTACGGAGAAATTCTGGGCTGGATGTAGTTATACAGATGAAGGTGGGGTATGAGAAGAATTTAAACATTCGATTTTTTCTCGATTATTCCAAAATGTAGGGTATGTTTTGTTCCCATTCCTATTTTTTGCAACTCTTTCTCTACGAAGTTTCTTTTTACATCTGTAAGTTTTATTTCTCAAGAAAGAGACGAATCAGCCAAGGGATGAAAGTTTCTCAAATAAAGACAAATCAATCAATCTGTAAGTTTTATGATTTATCCCAATTATGTTTATATCAAACAATTATAGACTACTAATACATAGTTGCATTATGCTTATTCTATTTTAATCCTTTAATTTCCCCATTGTAATAGTAATCTGTTTCTATCATATGACAACGGCATCTTTTTTTTCGATTCTATCATAATACATAGTTTTGTTATGGATAGAATATTTTTCTTGTACATACACATCATTCTATAACATGCTTACTACTTTTATAGTCTCCAGTTACAAACCAAAACTCTCCAGCGTAGATTTCATGTTGCGGTTAATTATGAGCACTTTTTCGAATAAATTCACAAAATGCATGCCTTCTCGATGACTATACTGGACCCTTTCAGTATACAACCAAAGCGCAAAATTTTCCATCTCATCCAAAGTTTTTTTTTTTCACTCTCTCTTTTTTCGGCATCCACCCCGTTGGGGTAGCTGTTCAAATATCTCCATTAGTCTGTTTACAGCTTTGCAGACGTCAGAAAGGGCAACCGCGTGTAATCCTGATGGTGTGTCTACCGGGGGTATTACTTTTCTCCCTCGAGATTCTTGCGGAAAGAATGGAAAGCGGGTTCCACTTCGTCATCACAATTCATTTGTTACTTCTTCCTTGGGTTTGGGAGATTTGTTTTCCTTTTTCCACGACGATGACTGGCCACTTTTCTCAAAAGAAGACCATTGATGGAAGTTTATTTTCAAAAGGCGCAATAATACTGACGGACGGGGGGCCGCTGAAATAGATAATGAGAATGCACGAAAAAATATCCTCAATCATTTCATATTGTTTGCGTCAAAAGTGGAGATCATTTGTTTCGAGACAAAAGGAGGCTCAAGCTTATGGCAGCATTTGGTTGGTCAAAAAGAAATCCCTGGAAATCGTTGAATGCCACTGCAAAACCGCTTGAGACACAGCATGCTACGTTCTTTGAACATATTTATAAATTCGTCCATTTTTCATTCCTGTTTCTAATTGGATGAAATGCCAACCAACTGAAGGAAGCAACTTCCACGACGCTTTTCAAACGGAAAACTTTTTCCCATCGACAATTAGCGTCCGCATTAGATTTAATTGTTTGCACAATAGAGCAGAAAGCATTTCGCCTTGACTGCCATCCGGAGTAAGATGAATTGCAACTGGAAGTAATTCACAGTTTTCAGGCAAATATTTACCTCCGTCGGACATGATTTAATGTCGCCGTCGTCGACTGTGTATCTACCGATGCAAGTGGATGGCGGCCATCAGTGGCAGTGGCATCGTTTTAGGAGACGACGACTGCAACTAAAAAAGCTTTCGAAGTAATTTATTGCTGTGTGCAGTTAAAAGCTCCGCCAATTTCAGAAGTGAAAATGAGCTTGAAATAAACGAATGTGTAGTGTGTTAGACAAGAGCAGCGACACAAGTCAGTAAACCTACAATAGTGAGAAGCTTCCCATCGTCAAACACTATCAGTGACGTTAGTAATACTGTGCTCCCAAATTCAACCTGTTCGAAAACAAAGCATTAACATCACCAACTGATTCCGTTCTATGTAATCTACGGGCTCAGTTCTGAAAAAATAAGAAACAAAACAAACAGCGCATAAATACTTTGTTTTAAGTTTGATGAAATTTGGATGGAACGGAACAGTATACCTATACAGCGTTGAAAATTAGATTGAATTTTGATAAGACAGACCTACTACTAAAGCTTATGAGTATTTTTGTGGTTTTCCAAACTGAAGAAATAGCGGTTTTGTTATAATACATAAGTAAATTGAGAAGAGAAGATAACCTGCATAAAAGAAAGTCCATCTTATAATTAGCAGTTAAACAAAAATTCAATTCAAAAAAGATAATATGAACATGTCTCACGGTTACATTTCCGGCCACTTCTCCTTATTTGAAAGAGATGATCCACTCTTGTAGTGACGACAATTACTGACTATTACATTTTTTTCCTTCATTTTCTTTGTTTGTGTTCGTTAAATCTATCACTTAACATGTTTTTTTATAAACAAAAATCAATGTTCGACAAGAACTCATTACTGAAAACTTTGATTATTTTTAACAATGTTGAAGTCAAATTTTGGTTCATATTTTTATTTAGAAACTTTCTTTAAACACTATACATATATGATATTCGAACTTAGAGTGGTACAAGTGGTGTAGATGAGCGTACACGTAGTAATTGCTACTCCGTGAACGACCCAGCGTTATATGGAGGCCTCAACAGAACTGACACGATAGCCCTCCGTCGTGACAAGTGTGTTGGCGTAGGACCAATAAGCCACCCGTAAAAATCCCCTTTACGAATGACATGGGAGCAAATACGACTCGATACAATCGGCGGGTCTTTGCCGCGACAAAAATAGGGCTCGATTGGAAACTTAGAACACAGTATTGCAAGACACTTGGTTTCGCAGCATGTGACAGGATTATCTACGACAAATCCTTGCAACTTCGACATCGTGGCGCTGCAGGAACATTGTTGGTTGGACAGAAAGTGTGGAAAAGACAACGTGTGATCGGGTGGCAGCCGATCAAAGCAAGGATGTGCTGAGACATGAGGGCCGTTTTTTCAACTTCAGCATCATCTACATACGTGCACTGACCAAACAAAGAAAAACCTGAACACGAGAAAGAAGCGATCTACACGCAGTAAAAGCAAACATACAATGGTTGCTCGCTGCGTGACGTGAAATTCGCTGTCGGCAACATGGACGCTGTCGGCAACATGGCAAGTAGGAAGGGAGGAAATGTATAGACCGGTAATCGGGCGGAACGCCATAACGGTAGTTCGAAACACTTTCTACCCCATCAAAAAGAAAACCAAATTGACCACGTTCTAATCGACGGTAAATTCTTCGTCCATATATAAATAAAATCCCCACATACCGCAGATTCGGATTCAGATCACTACATACAGTCGCTGTATGCATGAGCTCAAAACTTTCGACGGTAATTCAAGACCAACAATTGAAAAGGCCACATCAACATTTTGTAAACAAACATGTTTCTGTCGACTTGAGGCCTTTTGAACTCCACCCACACACCTCACCACCACTAACAGAAAGCGCAAACATCAAGCTTTCTGTTAATGGTGGTGAGATGCGTGGGTGGATTCAAGAAGGCCCTAAGTCGACAGAAACGTGTTTGTTTATGCAATGTTGATGTGGCCTTTTCAATTGTTGGTCTTGAATTATCACTCGTCGAAGCCGAACGCCGGAACTCAACATCAAGCGGCTGTGGAACGTACAAGTGGCTCAAGACTACGCGCAGCAGTTGGCAGTGGCTTTATAGGTGAATCCAACCAAGGGCGTAGCCAGGGGGGGCAGGGGGGGGGCCGTGGCCCCCCCCTGACCGATCAACTATATTCTAACTTAACTGAAAAACTTAGATGATCAGAGCTGTTTTTGACTAGTAAAAATAAAATTCTCCTGCAGCCTCGTATTTTTTTTTTAATGTATGCAGGAATTCCTTCGGAAATTCTTGGAGGAATACCTTCGAAAATTCCTGAGGGTATTCCTTCGGAAATACCTGGAGAAATTCCTTTAGAAATTCCTGAGGGAATTCCATCCAAAATTCCTGGAGGAATCCCTTCGCAAATTCCTGAAAGAATGCCATCGGAAATTCTTGAAGCAATTCCTTCGGAAATTCCTGGAGCAATTCTTTCGGAAATTCCTTGGGCAGTTCCTTGGGAAAATCTTGGATGAATACCTTCGGAGATTAGTGGAGGAATTCTTTCAGAAATCCATAGAGAAATTCGTGAGGAAATCCTTAGGTGAATTCCTTACGAAATTCCTGGACAAAATAATTCCAAACTTCCTGGAGGAATGCTTTTGTAAATTCCTGGAGGAATTCCTTCGGAAATTGCTGGACGAATGTCATTGAAAATTCCTGGAGGAATTCCTTCCGAAAGTCCTGGAGGAATTCCTTTGGAAAGTCGTAGAGGATTTTTTTCGGAAATAGGGTGACAAAGGGTATTATCGGCAGGTTTGTTCTCTTCGTCAAGGGGGGTTTTTGTGGGCCAAATTGCCTGAAATTTGGGCACATAACTCAGATTGGTGGGGAAGGATTTGAGGCCAACTTTGAGATGAACAGGTTTCAAAAAAACCCCCATGACGAGGAGAACAAAACTGCCGAAAATACGTAACTTCCCCTACTTTTTGGATTTTTTTTGGAAATTCTTGCAGGAATTCCTTCGGAAATTCCAGGAGGATTTCCATCGGAAATTCCAGGAGGATTTCCATCGGAAATTCCTGGAGGAATTCTTTCAGAAATTTCGGGAGGAATTCCTTCGGAAATTGCTGGACGAATTCCTTTGGAATTCCAGGAGGAATTCCTTTAGGAATTCCTGGAGGAATTCTTTCGGAAATTCCGGGAGAAATCCCTTCGGAAATTGCTGGGCGAATTTCATTGGAAATTTCAGGAGGAATTCCTTCGGAAATTCCTGCAATAATTTCTTCGGCAATTAATGGATGAATTCCTTCGGAAATTGCTGGACCAATTCTTTTGGAAATTCCTGGAGGAATTCCTTCGGAAATTCCTGGAGGAATTCCTTCAGAAATTCCTGGAGGAATTTTTTCGGAAATTATTTTTAGATTTTTTTTCGGAAATTCCTGGAGAATTCCCGTCGGAAATTCCTAGCAGAATTCCTTCGGAAAATCCTGAAGGAATACTTTCGGAAATTCCGGGAGGAATTCCTTCGGAAATTCCATTAGGAATTCCTTTAAAAATTCCTGGAGGAATTCTTTCAGAAATTTCGGGAGGAATTCTTTCGGAAATTGCTGGACGAATTCCTTTGGAGATTCCCGGAGGAATTCATTCGGAAATTTCAGGAGAAATTTCTTTAGGAATTCCTGGAGGAATTCTTTCGGTAATTTCTGAAGGTATTCCATCGGAAATTGCTGGAGGAATTCCATTGGAAATTCCTGGAGGAATTCCTTCCAAAATTCTTGGAGGAATCCCTTCGCAAAATCCTGGAAGAATTCCTTCTGAAATTTCTGGAGAAATTCCATCGAAATTCGTGAAGGACTTCGTTCGGAAATTGCTGGAGGAATTCCATCGAAAATTCCTTGGCGAGGTCCTTCGAAAAATCTTGGTTGAATACTTTCGGAAATTTCTGGAGGAATTCTTTCAGAAATTCCGGGAAGAATTCCTTCGGAAATTGCTGGACGAATTCCTTTGGAGATTCCTGGAGGAATTCTTTCGGAAATTCCGGGAGGAATTGCTTCGGAAATTCCTGAAGCAATTCCTTCAAAAAATCCTGGAAGAATTCCTTAAAAAAATCAGAATTCTTGGAGGAATCCCTTCGCAAATTCCTGGAAGAATTCCTTCGGAAATTCCTGAACGAATTCCTTATAAAATTTCTGGAGGAATTCCTTCGGAAACTCCTTGGGGAGTTCCCTCGAAAAGTCTTGGATGAATACCTCCGGAAATTTCTGGAGGAATTCTTTTAGAAATCTATAGAGAAATTCCTGAGAAAATCCTTGGATGAATTCCTTATGACATTCCTGGAAAAAAATCATTCAAAATTTCTTAGAGGAATGCTTCTTATGATTCCTGGAGGAATTCTTTCGGAAACTACTGGACGAATTCCTTTGGAAATTGCAGGAGGAATTGCTTCGGAAATTGCTGGAATAATTTCTTCGGAAATTACTGGAAGAATTCCTTCGGAAATTCCTGGAGGTATTTCTTTGGAAATTCCTGGAGAATTTTTTTCGGAAAGTCTTTTTGGATATTATTTTTGGAAATTCCAAGAGGAATTTCCTCGAAAATTCTTGGAGGAATTTCTTTACAAATTCCGTTAGGAATTCCTTCAAAAATTCCTGGAGGAATTCTTTCGGAAATTCCGGGAGGAATTCCTTCGGAAATTGCTGGACGAATTCGTTTGAAGATTCATGGAAATTCCTGCAGGAATTCTTTCGGAATTCCTTCGGAAATTCCTGGAGAAATTCCTCCGGAATCTCTTCTGAAATTCGTGGAGCAATTATTTCGGAAATTCCTGGAGGGATTCCTTCAGAGATTCTTGGAGAAATTTCTTAAAAATTCCCGGAGGAATTCCATTGGAAATTCCTGGAGGAATTCCTTTGGAAATTCCTTCGGAAATTCCTGGAGAAACTCTTTTGGAAATTTCTGAAGGATTTTTTTTAATTCCAGGAAGAATTCCTTCAGAAATTCCAGGAGAAATTCTGTCGGAAATTCCTGGAGAAATTCCTTTGGAAATTTCCGAATGAATTCCTCCATGTATTTCCGAGAGAATTCCTCCAGGAATTTCCGCGGCAATTCCTCCAGGAATTTCGGAGGGAAATCCTCCAGGAACTTCCGGAGAAATTCCTCCAGGAAATTTCGGAAAAATTCCTCCACAAATTTCTGGAGGAATTACTCTAGGAATTTCCGGAGGAATTCCTCCAGGAATTTTTGAAGGAATTCCTAACGGAATTTGTAAAGAAATTCCTCCAAGAATTTTCGAGGAAATTCCTCTTGGAATTTCCAAAAATAATATCCAAAAAGACTTTCCGAAAAAAATTCCAAAGGAATTCTTCCAGGAATTTTCAAGGAAATTCCTCTTGGAATTTTCAAAGGATTTCTTCCTGAAATTTCCGAAGGAATTCCTTCATGAATGTTCGAAGAAATCCCTCCATGAATTTCCGAAGGAATTCCTCCAGAAATTTTCCGACGGGATTCCTCTACGAATTTCCGAAGAAATTCTTCTAGGAATTTTCAAAGGAGTTACTCTTAGAATTTTTAAAGGATGTCCTCCTGGAATTTCCGAAGGAATTCCTCCATGAATGTCCGAAGGAATTCCTCCATGAATTTCCGAATGAATTCTTCCAGGAATTTTGCGCAGGAATTTCTAAAGAATTTCCCGAAGGAATTCTTACATGAATTTTCAAAGGAATTCCTCCAGAAATTTTCCGACGGAATCCCTCCACGAATTTCCGAAGATATTCCTTGATGAATTTCCGGAGGAATTCCTCCAGGAAATACCGAAGGAATTCCTCCATGAATTTCCGAAGGAATTCCTCCAGGAATTTTGCGAAGGAAATCCTAAAGCATTTTCCGAAGGAGTTCCTCCATGAATTTCCGAAGGAATTGCTCCAGCAATTTTCCGAAAGAATTCATTCACGAATTTCTGAAGAAATTCCTCCACGAATTTTCAAAGGAATTCCTTCAGGAATTTCCTGAGAAATTCCTCCATGAATTTCCGGATGAATTGCTTCAGAAATTTCCGGAGAAGATCCTCCAGGAATTTCCGAAGGAGATCCTCCAGGAATTTTCAAAGAAATTCCTTCTGCAATTTGCGAAGGAATTACTCCTGGAATTTTCGAAGGAATTCCTTCATAAATTTCCGAAGAAATTGCTTCAGGAATTTCCGAAGGAAATCTTCCAGCAATTTCCGAAGGAATTCCTCCAGGGATTTTCAAAGGAATTTCACCTGGAATTTTCAAAGGAGTTCCTGCCGGAATTTCCGAAGGAATTCTTTCGTGAATGTCCGTAGGAATTCCACCAGGAATTTTCGAAAAAAAATCTCCAAGAATTCCTTCACGAATTTCCGAAGGAGTTCCTCCATAAATTTCAGAAGGAATTCCTCCAGGACTTTTGCAAAGGAATCGCTCAAGGATTTTCTGAAGGAATTCCTCCATGAATTTCCGAAGGAATTCCTCCAGAAATTTCAAGAAGCAATATCTCCAGGTATTCCCGAAGGAATTTCCGAAGAAACTCCTCCAGGAATTCCCGAAGGAAATCCTTCACGAATTCTCGATGGAATTCCTCCAAGAATCTAGGATTTTCCCGAAGAATTCCTCCATGAGTTTCCGGAGGAGCTTGTCCAGGAATTTCCGTAGGAATTCCTCAAGGAATGTTCAAAGGAATTTCTCCTGGAATTTTCAAAGGATTTTCTCCTGAATTTCCGAAGGAATTCCTCTACGAATTTCCAAAGAAATCCCTCCCGGAATTTCCAAAGAAATTTCTTATGGATTTTCTTTGAAATACCTTAGGATTTTCTCACATAATCCCTAAACGTGTTTCTGAAGGAATGTTTGAAGAAGTTTCTCAAGTTTTCGTGGGAGTTTCGCAGTACATTTTTGAAGGAATTTCTTGAGGAATTTCCGAAGAAACTTCTCAAGGATCTTTCGCTGGAATTCCTTGAGGAATTTCGTAAAGATTTATTAAAAAACCGAAAAAAAATCCTCAATGAACTTATCAAACAATTTCTCACAAAATTTCCGAAGGTATTCCATAAGACATTTCAGACATATGTCAAAAAAATCCAAAAGAACTCCTTTAACAATTTCCGAATTTTTCTTATCAAGATATTTTTAAAGGAACTCTTCAAAGAATTTCCGAATGAGTTCCTCTAGGAAATAAAAAATCACAAAAAGCATTTCTTCAGGAATTTCCAAAATATTTTTTCAAGGAAGTTTTGAAAGATTTTTAAAGAAATTCCTTATGGAATTTCAGAAGCGATATCTCAAGAGACTCTTAGTGATTGTTTTTCAATATTTTCGAAAGAATTGCTTCAGGAATTCGGGAAGGAATTCTCACAGAAATTTTCGGATGAATTCCTCCAAGAATTTTTGAAGGCATGCCTCAAGGAATTTTCGGATGAATTCCTCACGAAAACTCCGAAGGAGTTCCTCAAGGAATATTCTAAATCTTTTTCAAAGAAATTCCTCAAGGAATTCCCGAAGAATCTTCTAAAGGGAATCGTAGAAGAACTCTCGAAGGAATGTCTTATGGAATTTCTCAAGGAGCTTTAAAAATGAAGGAATTCCTCATGAAATTTATGAAGAATTTGTCAAGGAATTTCAGGTGGAATTCCTCATGGATTTTCGATATAAATTCCTGAAATTATTTTTAATTGATTCCTTTAAAAATTTCCGAATGCATTCCTCTAGCAACTTTCAAAGATATTCCTCCAGGAATTTCCGAAGGAATTCCTTTAGAAATTTTCAAAGAATTTTTTCCCGTAATTCCGAAGGAATTCATTAAAGGATTTTTCGAAGAAATTTCTCCAAAAATTTCTTAGGGTATTCCTCAAGGAAAGGAATCTTAGTTTGATGGGAATTTTTGAAAGAATTCCCGGAGAATTTCTTAAAGTATTTTCTGGAGTTTCTCAAACGGATTTCTGATGGAATTAAAAATGATATTTGTAAAGAATTACTGGGGAAATTCTCAAAAGAATGCATGGTGAAATTCGTAATAAAACTTCTGGAGGAATTATTGACGAAATTTCTGAAAGTATTCCCAACGGAATTACTGCAAGTTTTCCGAAGGTAATTTCTTCTGGAATATCTACATCAAAATAACCTGAAAAAATATTAAAGAAATTTCTGGAGAAACTGCTGGATAAATTCAAATTCATGATGACATTTGTTAAGAAATTCCTGAAGCAATATCTTGAGGAATTCCTCAGGATTATAATCATATATGATTCTTCCATTGAACCATTCCTGTTAATCACCCATATTTCATACTTCACTTTTATTTTTTTTTTTAATGATGAAGTATTTGAACTCCTTGTTACTGCAAAGTGGTTTTCAGTTTAAGGGTGCTCGCCCCCCTCTGGCCGAAAAGCTGGCTACGCCCTTGAATCCAACGGAAGCTAACGATCCCTCCGCATCTGGTGACAGGAATGAGAACCCTACAAAAAACGTGACTCCGCCAAAAAGTGCCATGGTGCAGCATAGGCAAAGTGCACTTTTTCACTTTTTTGTATGGAATTTCGCATCGCAGAAAAACAAACGAGTACTTTTTGGAAAGAAAATTTAATTCTCTTTGCGCGTAGGTACTTACGAACAATTTATGTGATTAATTTGAGGAGCTCTTGCTATGCATCCGGAGGGCGACCTTCCGGATTTTTTGTTAGCTGGCCAATCCGATGTCTGTCGGAGTGGGCATCAAGAATGATGATAATGGAAGCCATTGCAAATGGAAATTAGCAACTTCTAGAGCAAAAAATGAATAAAATTTGACGACAAAAAATTGACTTTTTTATGTAAACAAACGATTTTCCCCTTATCTCACCAAGCGCCTCTACAATTGGGGGTCATCTGGATTAGCCTATGGAAAAGCAGCTGGAGGGAAATCCGATCCGTCTAGGTAGTGGCACTTGGCTTCGCGGCTCCGAACTACAGAAACGACTGGTACGACGGCGAATGTGAACAGTTGAAAAACAAGAAGCATGCAGCATGGACGAGAATGTTGCAACACCATATACGAGGGAAAATGAGACAGGCGTGGAACGGGCAGAACTCAGTCTTTTGGAGGAAGAACGAGATCTCGAAGCGATGGATGAGCTAAGGACACACGGAAGTTCTACGAGAAGCTGAACCGCTCGTGCAGAGACAATCACGGGAATTTTTCCGCGCGCGAGCGTGAGGTGATCGAGAGGTGACGGCACCTCTGCGATGAGCACCTCAATGGCGACGTTGCGTCGTAACATATCTAGGATAACGTGCGCCGGACGAAAGATGCCTGGCCTCTAATCGCCAAGAGATTGAGGGCAAGGTTGACGAGTTGAGAACAACAAAGCCGCAGGAGCAGATCAATGAATTAACTACATCGGCTGTTTTCCTACTCTCCACATCGACCAATGTGGCGCTAGCTTCTATGCGCGAAAAATTGCTAAAAGTAAATCGCAAAAATATTGTATTGCGAATAGCATCTAAAGGTAAATTCATCGAAGTGGAATACATTATTCGAAAAAATATTTGGTAGTGGTTGTGCACAATGGTGACCACTATTAAACCTACCAAATATTTTTTCGGGAAAAGCTTTGTATTTCAAGTAATTCAAGTTTAGATGCATTTCGCCATACAAAACTAAATTGATTTACTCCTGCTGATCAGCTGTGGGTGCGCGCAAAGCGGGTAGTCCATTACCAAGCGAGCTACAAAAATACGATGGAGAAGCACTGGTGAGAACACTACACTGAGTCTTTACCAAGATATGGGGGGAGGGGAATTATTACCGGAGGAATGGTTGAGAGGTATCGTGTGTCCCGTGTCCCATCTACATGAAGGGCGACAAGTTTTTTGCGGGAACTATCGCGCGAACACACTACTGAGCGCTTCCTACAAGGTTATGCTAACGTTTATCACCGATTACAAGAGCGTTTCGTGGGTGATTCATGGGTGAACGCGCTACAACAGAACAGATGTTCGCCATCTGCCAAGTGTTGCAGAAATGCCGCGAATACAACGTGCTCGCACATTATTTCTTCATCAATTTTAAATCAGCGTATGGCACAATCGATTGAGACCAGGTAAGGCAGATTATGCACAAATACGGATTCCCGGATAAACTGATACGATTGATCAAGGCGACGATGGATCGAGTGATGTGCGTTGTTCGAGTATCAGGGACACTCTCGAGTCCCTTTGAATCTCGTAGAGGGTTACGGCAGTAGAATAACTAGCCACAGAAGTCCAATGTCGCGACTGTTCGTGTGACTAACATCTAGTTGGCCACGCCCTTACAGCGTCAGCAGCGGTACTAGAAGTGTCAAGTTAAATTTGTTTACCAAAACAAAAGGTCCTCTACATGATGGCCACTAAAAATAGTAAATTACTGCAATTAAAGTTATTAAAATAATTAAATGAGAAAAGTGACTTCAGCGCCATTGGAGTTCTAGTGTATTTCTATTGTTACGGCAAGGTGATGATCTTTCGTGCATACTGTTTACCATTACTTTAGAGGGTGTAATAAGAAGAACAGCGATAAGCCCGAGTGGTACGATTTTTACGAAATCCGTTCAGCTACTTGGTTCCGCCGATGATATTGACATTGGAGCTCGTAAATTTGAGACGATGCACACTGGAGTAACAGGGTCCAATTCATTGCCAAAAAGTTTTAACACGTTTTTATGTATTATGTAGGTACTAGCGATAAAATTGTGAGTTTAGATATTGAGGAAGCATTTTGGATTATAAATAGCCATATTAATCCACTTTAAGGCTAGAAATGATTTCTTATAATCTCTCCAAGGACAACGTTTATTTTCACCTCCAAAAATCGCTTGAAGCGTCGAACATTTTTATTTGACAACAGAGAACTGAAAAATAATTATATTTCCATGAAAAGTTGTTGGCAGATTAAGTTGTTGTCTAGGTTGTTGTAGTGTTGAATTGTTCTGCCGCAGTCATACGTTCTTCCGAATTATTTCGTTGTTTATGCAAGTTTTCTACCGAATTTATTGTTGCAACTGTTGATAATTGGTAGAGTTTTGTGTCTACTATCGCTTTCACGTGAAATACTCAAACGTGTCTTCAAGTTGTGCCGAAAGAATGACCGAAAAGAAATCAGCACCCTACAATGATTGGGAGAAATGTGGGAAATGCTCGATCGTCATATACACAGATTTGGCATTGTATACTGTGTGCAATGGACCGTGCGGCAACTCTTTCCACGCTGCTTGCATCGGCATGAGTATGAATCATCTTCGAACTCTAACGAATGGTACGATGTGGATGTGTCCCCAATGTTTACCGGCATTCAATGAATGGAAGACCAACCAACGAAAATCGTCGCCAAGATCGTCGCCTACCGTGGACATAAGTCAACTACACTACGAGATCGTAGAATTGAAGACCCAGGTATCGTTAATAGTGGATTCATTGCAACGATCGATCACGGATGATACACCTCCCGCCAATGGACTATTGCGCCATTCTACTCCTATCGGTTCTGCAGAGACGATTGCAACACCAACACCTACAACAGCGATGCGCAGCGCGATACGACTGGGCAGCATGACGTTCAAACGACAATGTACGATGGTTGTTTCTCGTTGCTGTTGACCAATATTGACAACTCTGTTACGTAACACTAACGGAGCACGATATAGAAGCCATGGTTTCTCGATGTTTGGGTGCTTCGACTCGAGACTGCCTGAACGTGACCAAATTAGTTTCGAAACGAACAGATTTGCATCTGTTAGATTTTATCTCCTTCAAAGTCACCCTAGAAGATCGATGAAAGGATTCGGCTTTGTGTAAATCGACCTGGCCTGATGGAATAGTGTTTCGAGAATTTGAACGCCGTACACGATATGTTTGGAAGCCATAAATATGATCAAGCAGAAGTTATTTTTGTATGTTTTTCGTTGAACCTCAATGTAATCAGCAGTTTTTCTGTCTATTTTGATGTATGTTAGTGTTACGTTTGTCCTGTAGTTGATTAAATAATGTTATGTAATGTTCTTAATACAACAGTCTGTGCAACTTTATAGTTGAAGATGTAGCAATAAAAAAATAAAATTAAAAAAAATATTGTTTGGAAACAAGGGCCACCTCGTTTCAGAGAAATTCTCCTAGAAGTGTGAGAGAAATTCAATTCTTTTATAAGTGTAGGTAACGTGTTTATGTCTTCAGCAAAGTTGTAAGGAGTGTCATAATTGGGAAACTTGTAGAACAATTGTTCCATCTTCACAATTTTTGAAAATATGGGCCGTTATTTTTGAACGGCCCCTTAAACTCAAAGAAGAACATGAAATTCCAGATTCTAGGAAGTCAATACAATGTTTGGTATACTGCCACCTACCAATTTTTGTATTTGCCATGCCCTAATACAATATTTGTATATGTTTCATACCCAATTGTATTAGAATCTGCCAATCTCAGGTTGCGTGTAAATTCTTCTCAGATATAACCAATGTCCGCACATACCGCAGTGCGAATATAGATTCGGATCATCACTTAGTCGTTGTATGCATACCAAGATGCATACGCTCAAAACTTTCGACAGATTTTACCAAACGTCGAAGTCGAACGCCGCGGCTCAACATCGAGCAGCTGCGTAACTTAGAAGTGGCTCAAGACTACCCGCAACAGCTAGCAGTGGCACTACTAACAACGGAAGAGTAGCTTCACTTGAAGATGGCTGGAGGGACATCCGATCCGCCATAGGTAGTACCTCGTATACAGCACTAGGCTTCGCGACGCCGAATCACAGAAACGACTGGTACGACGGCGAATGTGAACAGTTGAAAAACGAGAAGAATGCAGCATGGACGACAATGCTGCAATACCGTACGAGAGCAACATTATAGACAGGCCCGAAACAGGCAGAACTCAGTCTTCCGGATTAAGAAGCGCCAGCAGGAAGAACGAGATCACGACGCGATTGAAGAGCTGTATCGCACTAAAGACACACGAAAGTTCCAAGAGAAGCTGAACCGCACGCGCAGAGGCTTTGTACCACAAGCCGACATGTGCCGAGATAATCACGGGAATATTCTTAAGCGCGAGCGTGAGGTGATCGAGAGGTGACGGAAGCATTACAATGAGCACCTCAATGGCGACGTTGCAAGCACCGAAGGTGGCGTGGCAACAGATCTAGGAGTACGTGCGCAGGACGAAAGATTTCCAGCTCCTAACCTCCAAGAGATTGAAAAGGAGGTTAGCCGATTGAAAGACAACAAAGCCGCTGGAGCAGACCAACTACCAAGCGAGTTACTAAAATACGGTGGAGAAGCACTGGTGGGAACATTACCCTGGGTCATTACCAAGATTTGGGAGGAGAAAGTATTACCGGAGGAATGGATAGAAGGTATCGTGTGTCCGATCTACGAAAAGGGCGACAAGTTCGATTGCGGGAACTATCGCGCGATCACACTATAGCATACTGAGCGCTGCCTACAAGATTCTTTCTCAAATTGTATGCCGCCGTCTACACCGATTGCAAGAGAGGTCGTGGGGCAATATCAGGCTGGATTTATGGGTGAATGCGCTACAACGGACCAGATGTTCGCCATCCGCCAGGTGTTGCAGAAATGCCGCGAATACAACGTGCCCACACATCACTTGTTCATCGATTACAAATCGGCGTATGATACAATCGATCGAGAACAGCTATGGCAGATTATGCACGAAAACGGGTTCCCGGATAAACTGATACGATTGATCAAGGCGACGATGGATCGAGTGATGTTCGTAGTTCGAGTATCAGGGACACTCTCGAGCTCCTTCGAATCTTGCAGAGGGTTACGACAAGGTGATGGTCTTTCGTGCTTGCTATTCAACATTGCTTTAGAGGGTGTAATAAGAAGAGCGGGGATAAACACGAGTGGAACGATTTTCACGAAGTCTGTTCAGCTGCTTCGTTTCGTTGTTGATATTGATATTATTGCTCGTAAATTTGAGACGATGGCGGAAACGTACATACGACTAAAGAGGGAAGCCAGGCGAATCGGATTAATCATTAATGTGTCGAAGACAAAGTACATGATGGCAAAGGGCTCCAGGCAGAATTCACCGTGTCCTCATCCTCCTCTCCTCTTCTTGGCGTAACGTCCTCACTGGGACAAAGCCTGCTTCTCAGCTTAGTGTTCTATGAGCACTTCCACAGTTATTAACTGAGAGCTTCCTCTGCCAATGACCATTTTGCATGTGTATATCGTGTGGCAGGCACGAAGATACTCTATGCCCAAGGAAGTCAAGGAAATTTCCTTTACGAAAAGATCCTGGACCGACCGGGAATCGAACCCGTCACCCTCAGCATGGTCATGCTGAATACCCGTGCGTTTACCGCCTCGGCTATATGGGCCCTAATTCACCGTGTCCGCCGCCCCGAATTTCTATCAACGGTGATGGAATCGAGGCGGTTGAAGAATTCGTGTACTTGGGCTCACTGGTGACCGCCGACAAAAACATCAGCAGAGAAATTCAGAGACGCATTGTGGCAGGAAATCGAGCTTACTTTGGACTCCGCAGAACTCTACGATCGAATAAAGTTCGCCGTTACACTAAGTTAACTATCTACAAAACGCTGATTAGACCGGTAGTCCTCTATGGGCTCGAAACATGGACCCTACGTACGGAGGACCAACGCGCCCTTGGAGTTTTCGAACGGAAGGTGTTGCGTACCATCTACAGCGGAGTGCAGATGGAAGGCCGGACTTGCAGAAGGCGAAGGTACCACGTGCTGCATCAGTAGCTGAAAATAAAACAACCATCGTCAACACCGCAAAAATCGGTAGGCTACGCTGGGCGGGACTCGTCATCAGGATGTCGAATAACAACCCCGTAAAAGCTGTTCTTGATCCATCAAGTGGAGGACGATCTGCGGACCCTTTGTAGAGTGCGTGACTGGAGATGCATAGCCATATACCGAGTCGAATAGAGACGACTACTACGTATAGCAGAGGACACTAAGGCCTTAGCTTGACCGATATGGTAAGTATGTGAACAATCCTACGCGTACATATGTCTAAATATTTGTGTAATCTCTTACCAGTAACAGGTAGAGTAACTTCTCCTCCTTCTATCTGATAACGGAAAAAGTTTGTATAATTTAATCACGCCTAGGAAGGATGGAAAACGTTGAGGCGTGCAATGGTTTTCCGCCCTTTTCACATGTTAATCTAACATTCATTTGAACACTACGGTACATTCTAGATGTTTTAGTGTTTATTTATTTTTATAACAATCATTTACAACAATTATTTACATATTTTCATTGTTTAAATGTGATTTTATGCATGATATATTACACGGTATTCTACATATATAAAAAATACCCATTATACTGACCATGAAAAAAAATTCGCCCCAATTCACCTTTAAATTCATAAAACTCAGGTCGAAAAAAATTTCATATGTCTCAAACATCACAATAGCATACACCAAGAAGCAAAACATGTGAAAATTTGGCAAAATTTTGAAGCTCCAGAATTCATTGCTACGTGGATCTTATTTTCTGTCATACCCAATTTTTAAACAATTTTCCCAACCCAAGTAACACACTTGTCACAGAAGAGTCACGGCGGCGCAGGTTTTTGTTGCGCAGAAGTCACTGTGACTTACTTCTAGCAAATTAGTGTTTATTTGTTAGAAGTAAGTCACAGTGACTTCTGCGTTACCGCCGTGACTCTTCTGTGACAAGTGTGTTACTTGGGAATCTTATCAAAAATCACGTTATTCCTCAAAAACCAAATATTTTTCAACACAGAATACTAAAATAATAGGGGGATTCACTGAACAGCGTAAACTGATTAAACTGATTAAACGTCGCGATCACCAAGGCAATCTTTGATTATTTCATTCGCAAAATCATGAAACATTTCAAATAAGCAGGTAATCATGGCTTACGCAGCAATTTAATCTGTTTAGTGAGTACCCCTAATGTAAAATGGATGAAGTGCATTCATTGAAAGGTATATTTTACCATTTTTGCAAGTAGTTTTCATTAGAAACTTTAACTACTATATGGTGGATCTTTTTTTGTTCCGGTCACTGTACATTAGCGTGGTTCAAAAAATCGTTTTTGCTCCACACCGCTTATTCGATTCCCAACCAGATTATATGCCTTCTCCCAAAATTTGAGCTCATTAGGATGAAAATTGAGACTGCACAAGCCCATCAAAGTTTGTAAGGGAATTACTATGGAAAAATGATGGTTTTCATTCAATCGACCGTAGCATTTCCCAACGTGTCCTCGTGCGTTAGTCGACCCTTGGTAATCCTAGGCTACTCTATCAGCTACAACTTTGCCGAAGACCGCATTCAAATCGGACGCCTCATTAAATAGTTATCGATTTGTATCCAACTGGGCAAACATTAACAGTGATCCTCTAGCTTCCTAGCAGGCAACATTGCTGCATATGGCGCCAAAGATAGCACGATGAAATCATGGCTACTATGTTCCACTGCAAAATGCAGTGATGCCCACCGATTAGTTTAACCATCATGAGTAAAGATTTCGATTCTGGATAAAAATCGGTAACTAATTAATGAGGCGTCCGATTTGAATGCGGTCTTCTGCAAAGTTGTAGCTGATAGAGTAGCCTAGGATTACCAAGGGTCAACTAACCCACTAGGGCACTTAGGAAAATGTTACGGTGGATTGAATGAAAAACATCGTTTTCCCATAGTAATCCCCATACAAACTTTGAAGGGCTTGTGCAGTCTCAATTTTCAACCAAATGAGCTCAAATTTTGGGAGAAGGCATATGATCTGGTTGGGAATCGAATAAGCGGTGTGGAGCAAAAACGATTTTTTGAACCACGCTACTGTACATGTCTATTTATCTATCCAGCCCAAGTCTTACATTGAACAATGTCAAATGATTTCATGCTTTGGATTAGCTAGTTTCCTTTAGCATCTGTTTTTCTTGTGATGACAAGATGTAGAATTCATTGAAAATCGGTCAAATTTTAGGTTTATATCGATCTTCTACTTTTTTCCGGATTTTTTTAGCTCTCAGTAGAACCGTACAAGACGTTCAACTAGTGCTTCCTGTTTCAATGTCGTTTCTTAGTTACTACCCGCTAAACTAGAATGTAGTCCCAACACGTCCCACTTATCGTCCGATGAAAAATTCCATTCAACTACTGTAAGGTTTCAGTATAATCAATTGTGCCGCTACCTTTGCCATTTCGTAGTGGAAAGAAAACTCTACTCCTTCTTCTTTTTTTTTGGCGTTACGTTTCAACTAGCACAAAGCCTGCTTCAAAGCTTCTAAAATGTTGTATAACCATTCTCACACTTATTTTTGACTGTAAGCTTCATCTGTCAATATCCATTCTGGAAATGAATACCGTGTGACAAGGCGCGCAAATACTTTATACCAAGGAAAGAAGTGAATTTTTATGACGAAACGTTCCTTGACCGACCGGGAAGTGTAACCCCCAGCATGGGCTCGCTGAAGACTCACGTGCTTATGTAGGCCCAGTACCCTGTAAACTGGATCTTATGCAACATGCAAATATTGTACATGACACGTTTCCTCTGATAGGACATTTGTGGCTCTAGTATATGGTTATATACAAAGCCTAGCATAAAATAAAATACAAATGTATAAAATCTAAATCATTACTCAAGTGTGCGATAAGAAAGAATGATCCATCAAACGATTTACTCTTAACGTTTATTTTTTACATTCTACGCACAGATCCTCCCAGAACAGAAACCATGAAATTGCGGGAAAATTTGATAATAACATTGTAAAATTCATTAGATGCGCTAGCGTGAGTCCACGAACAACGCAGTGCAACCCATATTCAAGAAGACATAAATTAGCTCATACTTTTTCGGTTCATTACGCCTGAAGGCCTATCGTGAATGATGGCGAAAGGAACTTGTAGCAGCAGCAGCGGCAGTTGCAGTAGCGAGCTGTAATGCTTGCAGGAAAGCACACGTCTTGGTACAGAAATTTATCATGCGATTGAGTACACGCCGACAATGATTGTTGTGCAGTCGCATCGGCTTGCAGAATGGGGCGCATGGGGTGTAACGCGGATTGGAATAACGAACACATTTTTATTTTGTATAGAGGACCTTACCGTTCTTGGAATTCGTCTCTTAACGAACACATTAGATTTTTAAAACTTTTGGGTATTCATGCAAAAGTCGGTACCAAAGGGAAGGGGTCTGAAATAGTCGATTTTAGCGTTACGTAATTTGAGTACCATGCCCTAATCGAAAATAATCGATTACTAATTGAAACTTCAGATAAGATGTCAAAAACGGTCAATTTGTTTTCAGAACTGAAATGTGGACTATAAGCAAGAACTGGTAGTATAATTAGATGAAACTAATTATTAATTTGATATTTTATGTCATCCAACTACATCGTTCTTTCCCAAAAGTTCAGTTTTACTCCATTCTCACTGTACGGTAGAACTAAAAGTTTACTCTGGGAACGATCGTACCCAATGAATGTATGTTTACTGTTTTTATCATATTAATTTCTTTAAGCATGCGTATAATGAGTCCATTAGCATAATTTCGCGTCGACATAATAATTCGATTCTGAAAGGTTTAGGCATCAGTATAGGAAGCTACATCTTCTGAGGCACTGCACATGGGCGTGTATAGGTCGGTAGGCAATTTTCAAATGTTAAATCTTTTGCTATCGATAGTTTCGTTGAAATTTATCTGCTACATATGTAATAGCTTGTCATGAATATTTATGCACTGAAAGTGAAAATCACCATCGTAATTGATCTCAGAACAGTGCACTGCACATGGAACGTTTCTTCAGCATAATAACTCATCACAGTTATACCAGTGGGCACCGTCGTCGGAGAGAAGAACAGTTTAACCGAAAGTGTTATTGATGCATCTTAATAATGCTATAAATATGTCACGTCAATACATCGGTGCTTTAGAATGTACGACCACAGTTTCCAAGCGAGGTTCGTTGTGTAGTTTACACATTTTATGGTCCACCGCCTTGGCGTCCCGTGAGGTCTCATTTTTTTTTTTTGTCTGTCTCTCAAGAATCCTCCAGGGAAAGCCACCAATTTGCGCTGTTCGGTAGTGTAACCAGGAGGGTGTTTGCTTCTTCCTGCGTGTTTACTCTTCCATTGATAGCATGATCAGCATCGTCATCAAAGCGATGACGCCGAGGATGCTACTGTTGCCGTATGGAAATGGAGCAGAGACAGAAACATTTTGCTGCGCTGCGGTGCATGTCGTAAAACGCGTCCATGAGCAGGCATGAGAATGAGACTTTTTTCTGTTTACCGTTCAACGATACTGGCAGTGAAATAAAAACAAAACAACGGCAGCACCAATACCATCAGACGCCGCGCCGACGGCAGTCAAGCAGACGCTTGATGGTTTTCGCTTCCCCACGAAAATGTTTATGAGCAGTCATGCTGAGGCGGGTGATTGCGAAAAATGTCAAATATTTTCAACTGCTAATAACTCACTTGTTTTAATAAATAATTTAAATCTATTTGCACAAATAGCTAGAGCATACTCCTAGCTTTGTGATGCATGTTAAGAAGTTTGTCTAGAAGCGGCTTGAAACGCAGAAAAATGCGAAAATGGGAGAGACAGAAATTTTTGTCGGCGTTGTGCTCGAGTACTGGCGCTCTCGCGCTTGAAAACCGTTTCGAGGAAGAAGGCTGCAGGAAAAAAAATGTTATGACATTTATTTTTCGAACAGTTTGAGTTTGGCTGGGTCTGTGATGTTCGTGTGGAAAAATGTCAAATGTACAGTCGGTAACTGTTTTTTCCAGTACATTTCTCATCCCTGTCCATGAGTCATTATTATTCATACTCATTTATCGCTTTGTACATTGAGGGATAATAAAGTCATAAAAAGCGCGGAAGGTCTTTTGAGGTGTGCGGTCTACGGCGAACAAAAGGAATTTTATGCTACTTTGGTGTCCAGTTTTCTACCTAGAAGATGATTAAAAATTGAGTGTCGCATTTGTCGAATGAAATCTAGTGCAAACTGTGAACTACGCTATAAATTCAAGTTACGAGAATTTCGAAGGCTTTTTACTACTTTTTATGATTGGGCCCCATGCTCAATCGATGTAATCATTAAAGTTTATCCCGAAGAACCATCTTATCTACTTGGCTGTTGACGCGTCTTAAGAAAACATCCTTTAGGTCAGTGGTGCTTAACCTTTTGGAGCCGATTTTTTTCGCCGCTGTCGACGCAATCTCGCTGGTGTCGAACACGTTTGTTAGGCTCGGTTTCATCGCCGGGGTCATATATGACCCCTCCGGCTCCAAAGGGTTAAACAGCGAAACAAAAGTTGATGAGGAAATATTAATTTATTACTAAGTGTTTGTCTTTAATTTGTCATAACATCAATTCCTTTTCGCAATATAAATACTTGTAATAATTTTCCATGATTTGACACAATTAGTGGAGAGTTTCAAGTTTGAACAAATATTTAGATCAATTTTGTTTGTAAAACCTTGTGGGCTTCGAGTCATCGAGTCATCTAGGCGTTTCGTAAGCCTCGGAGTGTGGGTTCGAATCTCGCTCCAGTCGGAGAAAATTTTTCGTCGAACGGAAAATTCTCCACCCAGTGGCCCGTTATGTGTTTTGTTCATTATCTAAAGACGGTGAAGTGTCTTTCAAATACTAGATTAGCACTGTTAATTGTTAAATGTTAGTGCCCTCTGTAGTTTGATGCTGTATTTAGAAAATGTTTGGTAGAAAAAAGAAAAGGAGCCTATATTTGCTTCTTCTTTTGCTTTTCCTTCTTCCTCTTTATGGCTCTGCGTTCCCACTAGAACTTCCCAAGTAATCATTAGCACTATATTTCTCATTTTTGGCCAAATAGAGCTCTTATACGGCCAACATAGAGCAGGTCAGTTTAACAGTACCACTATATTGGCACGCAAGACGAATAATAGTGCCATATGGCTACTGACTTGCCTCACTTCAACTTAGTGTTCTTTGAACACTTCCACAGTTATTAATTGAAGGGCTGTCTTTGCCTGCCATTTCATGAATTTGTATATTGCGAAGCAAGTGGGGGGGGGGGGGGGGGGGTAAGATGGACCACCGACTAGTTCTGGCACTTAAGAGGTGAAATTTGACTTTCTTTTACCATTAACTATATCTTTTTATCAGTTGATGATTATTGATCCACTCCATAAGAGAATACATATGTCAAAAGTGCAAAAAATAATCAATCATTTACCAGGCTACACTCTTTTGTGCTGGGATCTAATTTTGAAGCGGCAATAAATATGCTTTTTAACATTAAATTGCTAAGTTTTTGCATTTCATTTTGAGTTTCCCAGTAGTTTTAAACTGTTCCATCCTATACACAACGACATTCAGGTATATTTCATGGATTAAAAATAACATTGGTGGAATGAATATTTGGCGTTGTGTGGGGGTAAGACGGTCCGCCTTGAGGGTGGGTAAGACGGACAGTGTTGGGGTTACTTTGATAGTGCCGAAAGAAATACATTAAGACCCACACATTGTTCACAGATTGAAATCTATGGAGTACAAAAATGATTGTGGAAGCCGTATAAAGCATTTCATATTGATTTTTTATTCAAAAATTCATTTTATTAGAATTTTTGTTGTTAGAACAGTTTGAACTTTGTAAAATTACCAGAGCATTGCATACTGTTAGGCGTTTATCAGTCTATGGAGGTTTCCAATTTACAAAATAGATTTTAATTTGCAGAAACACGCTTCGCTAAGAGATTTAAGGCCATATTTAGATTCTAATATGATTGATCTACCAAATACAAACGGCCACAAACATCATTTAACACAATTAGAGGCGTATTAGCTAAATTTCCAAACGTGTCCATCTTACCCACCCTACTGGTTCGTCTTACCCACACTGTTGAAAAACATACATTTGGAGATCACTTTTTAATTATCTCAAAAGTCATGGAAAATCATTTTTTTGCAAAATCGGCTTGCAGACTGTAAAGTACCTTAGTTGAAGTATATAGTATGTAGATAAAATTTTAATTATCGCATTATTTACACTGTCAAAATAGTGTGTTTACTAAACATGTCCGTCTTACCGCCACCCCCCCTACAATGATACACTATGGAATCGAACCCGCCGTCTCCGGATTGGCGATCCATAGCCCTAACCACTAGGCTAACTGGAGACCTTACTTGCTACTTCATATGAATCAAAGCCTTTAATAAACTTACAAACGAATTGAATACTCGATGTTGAAAATGCTTTGACATCCATGAGCACAACATAGACATGTGCTCGATGAACAAACTGGATATAGTACTCCGGTGAGACTCGAACTCCTCTCTCTCTTCTCTTCTTCTCTTCTTGGCGTAACGTCCTCACTGGGACAAAGCCTGCTTCTCAGCTTAGTGTTCAATGAGCACTTCCACAGTTTTTAACTGAGAGCTTCCTCTGCCAATGACCATTTCGCATGTGTATATCGTGTGGCAGGCACGAAGATACTCTATGCCCAAGGAAGTCAAGGAAATTTCCTTTACGAAAAGATCCTGGACCGACCGGGAATCGAACCCGTCACCCTCAGCATGGTCATGCTGAATACCCGTGCGTTTACCGCCTCGGCTATATGGACTCGAACTCACGACTCAGAATTCGTAAGACGGGCGCTTCTATTCCTTCTATTCCGGCGTCACTTGACTATCTCCATCGCCAGTAGGCGTAGAACTGGACTCGATTCCACAGTCGCACATGGTTTTACTTCTTTTCACAATCCAAATCTCCTTCGGATGGGATTAGATGAACATCTAAAACATACAATTTTGTGCACATGTATGTCAAAGTGGGAGTGCAAACTATATTTTAATTGTCGTGAGCTCCGGACATCACCGAATCACTAAAAATTGTGAGTGCTAACAATATTGTGAAATTATTAATTATATTAGATAAGGTATTTCTAGTTTAAGCCGATCACCACAAACAAGTCTTTGGTCTACTCTACCCAAGTAACCATTAGCACTATATTTCGCCTTTTTTGGCTCACATGGCTATTAAGCGGCCAATATAAAGCGTGTCAGCTTCTTAACAGCATTATATTAGTTCCCAGGTGAATTCGTGGTTACTTGGGTAAGAATCAGTGTCAGAGGCGTTTTAAAGCGTTTCAATACGTTTCAGGGCGTGTGTGTGAGGAAGTTTTAGAGGGATTTTGAGGAGCTTCAGAGGCTCTCAGGTGAATTTCACGGAGATTTCATAGAGGTTTGAGTGGCGTTTCAAAGCGTTTCAAGGCGTTTCAATGCATTACAGGGCGCTTCTGAAGGTTTCCAAGGGGTTTTTGGGGGCCTCAGAGGCTCTCAGGTGAATTTCACGGAGGTTTAATAGGCGTTTCATAGCGTTTCATCTTTCTGGATGTAGGGTTGGTGTTTAGAATGGTTGCTCATGGGTGTCGGCCGAAGTTTGGCCATGGTCGTCTTAAGGTCCATAACCAACTCTGGTGTTAGTGGTTTCGTGGGAACTTCGGTGAAGAACTCCCCAGGCAAACGAAGTGTCCTCCCGTAGGTAGCTTCGGCTGACGATGCTTGAAGTTCTTTTCTCAGAGAGGATCTCATTCCCAGGAGAACGATAGGTAGCGATTCTGTCCACTTGATATGTAAGTGACACATGATCGCGGCCTTTAACTGTCGGTGGGTCCTCTCTATTTGCCCGTTTGCTTGTGGATGGTAGGGCGTCGTCTTTAGGTGGGTGTGATGCCCAATACTCGGGTTAGCTCCCGAAATAGATCGGACTCAAATTGTCGGCCAAGATCGGTGGTGATTCGGATAGGGACTCCGAAGCGTGCAACCCATCCACTAATGAAGGCTCGGGCTACGGTGGCTGCAGTCATATTCTCGATGGGGATAATCTCTGGCCAACGAGAGAATTTGTCTATTAGTGTTAGACAATATACATACCCATCAGCTGGCGGAAGGGGTCCGATCAGGTCCATATGCACGTGAGCGATTCTCTCGCTCGGGGTGGTGATCTGCAGTATTGGTGATTTGTTGTGCCTGTGTACTTTTGCTTTTTGACACGGGATGCAGTGTACGACGAAGCTCTTGCAATCCCGTCGGAGAGACGGCCACACGAAGCGTTCTGCGACTAGCCGAACTGTTGCTCGTATTCCAGGGTGGGAGACGTTGTGGAGGTTTGCGATGATCGAGGTTCGAAATTCTCTTGGGACGAACGGTCTGATCGCTGTCGTTGAAATGTCGCAGTACATGGGCAAAGAAGATAGTGGTGATTTCAGTGCCTTGAGTATCAAGCCGCAGTCTGGTGGTGGTGACTGCAAATACTGCTGCAACTCCGGATCGTCGGTTCTTCGGGAATAGTATTTTCAAACAGAGGTTTGGGGGTTTCCGTGCAATCAGGGGACTGCACGCACTTTATTTTTTTCTTGGCGAACATACACAGGGATTTTTCCATCGTAGAAGATACAGGCGACGTTCGGGTTATCGCCTTTTTGTTTCTCGCATTTTTTCGCCATGACGATAATGGAACCAACATATCCAACGACGATTCCTCGGCTGCGATTGCGATGGCGTTGATGATCTATGGCGTCCGGAAGATCGACTGTGCGAGCGATTTCGCGGTCGTTGACGGTGGTGGAAATTTCCGGAGAGGGCTTGTTCCAGGCGTTGTGACAAGGCTTCGATGCGTTGTTCCAAGTCGGAGGGCTGCGAGATGCTTGGTGACTGGACTGCCGAAATCTCGTTCTTCGGGGCTTCCATGATTTTGTCGGCCACCTTCGCTTGTTCGTTCAAGGTGGCGGTGGGCATGGCGGCGATGATGGAACGCACTGTAGTAGGTAGAGCACGTAACCACAAATTCGGACAGAAGAATACTCGGTTTCTGGTCACCGAGCGTAATGACAGATAGCAAGCTGGTTAGCCGTTGGGCTTCCGATGGTTGGAAATGAGCGATAATCGCGGCTTTCAGTGTGTCGTAGCGATCGTTGTTGTTCGCATTGTTACACTGTGCGATAGTGCTATACACGAACTTGGCGCGTGGACCGAGAGCGACGATAACGGCGTTGAACTTTTGTTTGTCCACCTTCACCTGATTGACACTGAACGCGGCTTCTAAGCACATATACCAGGTGTCGATATCGTCGGCATCGAATTCCGGATAACTGATTTTCGCGACTATGGTTGGTTCGCTCACTTTTGGCACAACCAACGGGTGCAGGCAGTTCTTTTTGTTCGTCTTCAGCCATTGTTCACGGTAACACGGTAACACGGCGATGGCGAGAGGTTCACAGAAGTGGGTTTTGGTTCACAAATGTGGTTGGAATTTTAGCATTCGCGGCGGAAATTGGCAAAATCATGTATAATTACAAATTCGCGACTCAAGGTATCGATCACGTCGGGGTCACCAAAATTTGGGGTAGACCAATAGCTTCGAGATTGAAGAGCTGCGTGTTGTCGGTTTAAGAGTTAATTTATTACTAATTATATTTTCATATGATCGATCGTTTCTGTAGTTACTGTGTGTACATTATTGATGAATGGATGTTGCGTGTATGTGTTGAGTGTTTGCTGTATGTAAGATGTAATCCGCCACAAACCTCATGAAGACAACCAAATACATCAGTAGATCCAGTGACCTATACGCAAGGCAGCTCTTGGATATCCTCTCGTTCAATTAGTACCTCTCGTAGATTCAATGGCCTTTATTTGAGGAAGTTCTCAGAGTCCCTTAAATAATCATTGAACTTATCACTGTATAAATTACAGATAATTGAGGCTGTGTAAGTATGTATCACAGTCATTAAGCTCGTAGAGTTAGCAAATTACGTTGGTAGAAATTTGCATGAGGCTATGCAAGCATAAATTTCATTCACAATAATCCAATGTATCACTGATTACGCTAGTAGATCAGATGGCCTAAACTTCAGGATGCTCTCGGATAGTCCTATACAATCATAAAACCCATCACTTGATGGAACATGAATGCGTGGATTGCAAGTTTCGTCTGGAAAGTTGTTGACTACCAAGCAGTGGTGTCATCGGGGTTACTCCAAGTTACTCATTGAGTAACCAGCTCTTGAGATAAGCAAAATCCCCAAAATGAGCGCCATTGCCTAAAAATGAAATACGTATTTTTTGCGCCTCTACATGTAAGACATGTAAGAAAATAGCTTCCATGTGAATTATGGAACAGCTTCCGCTCCACCGCATACAAGCGAGTCGCCTTTGAGATTTTTTCGATATGTTTGCGCCCCAATAAATATAAGAAACATTATATTCTATGTAATTGTTTTAGCCCAAACTTGTATATTTTTTTTTTGTGATATTGCAATTAACTGATTTTTTTTTAAATTCTTCGAGCAATTCCTACAGAAATTTATAAGGATTCATTTAGAAAACCATTCTTGAATATTTTCAGAAATTCGTCACTGAGTTTCTGTAAAAAAAATCTTCTGGTATTTTTTCGGAAATTCCTCCTGCTATTATTTCAGATAATTTTCCAGGGAGTTGTTAACATTTTTTTTTTTCAGGAATGCATCTGGAGATTTCTCAGAGAAATTCATAGTTTTTTTTAGAATTAACTTAAAAAAAATCTAGAGGTTACCCCAAAAATGAGTTTCAACCATCTTTAATAAAACCTTCCTTCCTTTACAACTTCCTTTACAAAATACTTCAGGAATCCCTTTCAGAAAGTCTTCCACAGATTCCTTTTGAAAGCTCCCTTAGAACATCTTCACGGAAAAAGATGAGTCAACCTCGAGCTAAAAATCTATTTATTAAGAACATCTAATCTTCCATGGATTGTTTCAGAGCCTGGAGGAACCCCCAGAAAATTCTCCAAGAACTCTTCTAGAAGAGCTTCCTCAGTTTTTGTTGGAAATTCCTTCAGAGGTTCTTGCAGAAATACATACAGATATCTTTCCATCCACCGATTTCTTAAGAAATACTTACAGAGATTTCTTCAGAACATCAAAAGCTCAGTTACTCCAGGAATTCTTTCAGGGATTGCTTTCAGAATTTTCTTTGAATTCCTTCCAAAATTGCTCCATGCATTCCTTTAGAGTTGCCTGCAGGGATCCCTTCTAAAATTTCTTTCATACATTATTTCAGTGGTTCGTCGGAAAATCCTTCTCAAATTCCTTTAGGAATTCGTACTAACATTTGTTTATGAATATTTAGGGATTGTTGATTTTGTTCGGTGATTTCACCGAACAAAATCAACAATCCCTAAATATACAACTCAACGGTGACCAAAACCCTTAAGAATTTGTTTATGAAGTTTACCAGAGATTTTTTCAGGAATTGTTCTAGGGATTGCATTGAAAATACCTTCAGACGTGTGTCTAGGAATTTCTACAGGGTTTCATCCAGACAATCCTGCAGGCGTTCATCTAGAGATTGTTGCATTATTGCTTCCAGTGAAGAAGAACTGGTGGAAGAAATTCCACCAGAGATTCCTTCAGGATATACTCCAGATATTCGTCCACGTATTTCCCCTTCTCAAGATTTCCAGTCAGGGTTTTCTTCAAAAGTCCTTCCATGTAGTTTTCTGGAATTATTTTAAAAATTTTCTTCATAAATACAATTTATTGAGAAATTAATAGAAGAGCTTTTTTAGAAATCCTCTGGTTCCGTCACATTTTCCTCTTAAGATTCCTCAAAAGATTTCAGCAGGAATTGATTTAGATTCCTCCAGAGATTTTTCAGAAATTCTTCCAGAAATCGCACAAAACATTACTGGAAGAATTCTGGCCAAAATTCTAAAAAGATTTAAAGATTCTTCGATAAACTTCTAGAAAATTTAGGAAATCTAGAATTTTCATTTCTGTACAAAAATTCTTGAGGAAATTTCCGAATTTATCATTGGAAGTAATCCTGGATTACTGCCTGGGTAAATACCCTGAACAAACTTCTTGAGATATTCCCTTAATTGTGAAGGAATTCTGAAAGTGATTCCAAGGAAAAGTTGCATAAGAAATTTCTAGAAGAGGTAACCGTAGAGAAATTTTTGAATGAAACTCTAAAAACCCAGATTAATCCACCTAGTGGTGATAACGCCTTTCTCGTCGACTATGTACTCATGATATTTCCTTCGACGTAAACCGAAGTGTTCCTGAAACCTGAGAATACTTTATTGATAAAAGCAAGAATTTTATCAAAGCCATCATTGAATAGGAACACTTATTGATGGCACACATTCCGAAGTTACGTTCAACGTATAGACAGAGCTGAAAAATATCATACGTCTCAGTTGACTGCTTGACCACCTTCACTGTCACTGGAGGCCGATCAATATCAAGACGATGATTAGAAGCTAAGATATAATTTGCTTCACAATCACAGATCCTTTTGCGGTCTTCAACAACGTTTTTTTCTGCACACTACTAACCGTTCACCAGGTTATTGAAAAAGCCGTGATTTCATGTACGGCATGCATGAGTTTGATTCAATTTTACATTTTACCACTTCCGGAGGGACATCCGGAACCGGTTCCAGGGCAGTATCGATTGTCCCAAATATGGCATGAGAATAGTTTCTGCCTAACTGTTCATCAGGTTTCCTAAAAATCCACGAATTGATATGTCGCATGCATGGGGTTGATTCATTTTTACATTTGACCAATACCAGCAGGCAGAGATGGCATAGATGCACTGCTAAACAGCTCTGCGAACACATCTTCAATAAAATGCGCGCAGCTGTGTTCTGCTACGAATGTGGCCCGGTAGCAAACACACACCACTCAGCCGTAAAACTTTGCGTGAGAGTGAGAGTGTGTAAAAGGTCACATCAGCTGCGCGAAACGCTGCAGAGCTCAAACATTATTTAGCGTGAGCTTCGCTCATTCCTAGCGCTGCGCGGCGCTCTGCGCTGCAGGATGTAGGCACTCGGCAATACAGAGAAGCGCATCATATGCGGTGTGCGGTGTGTGTTGAATTGTACTTTCTCTTGCTTTCCTGCGCGCACCGTCCTGCGCGATGCGACAACGATGCCGAGTGCGTACAGTTGAACTACGCAGAAGATAATTCTTAACACGCACTCTTACTCTTCCTGATGGTTGCGTGTAATGTGTATTTTTTTCTCTTCTCACTTTAGGCTCTGAGGAGCAAGCCATCTCTGCCAGCAGGGCACCCGAAACCGGTTCTGGAACACTACCGGTAGTTTCAAATGTGATCTGATATTGTTTACTTACTGACCGTTCTTCAGGTTATTGAAAAAGCCACTATTGAATGAGCTGCATGCATGTGTTTGGTTCCCTTCTACATTTGACCACTTCCAGCGGGACACCCGGAATCGGTGCTAGAACACTACTGGTTTTCCCTAATATGGTCTAAGTTTTTTTTTCTTGTTAACCGTTCATCAGGTTACCTAAAAGCCGCGGTATGCTGTGACGCATGTAATGTATAGGTTTGGTTCTCTATTACATTTGACCACTTCCGACGGGGCACTCGCAACCGGTTCCAGAATACCGCCGGTTCAGATATGAACTAAGACGTTTTAACTGCCGTTCATCAGGTTATCGAAAACCCCGCGTTTTGATGTGTCGCATGCATGGGTTTTTCCCACTATTATATTTAACACTCTCGGCGGGACACCCGGAACCGGTTCCGAAACACTACCGGTTCAGATATGGCCGAAGACGTTTTTGCTGCTTAACGTTCATCAGGTTATCAAAAAACCGCAATTTAATATGTCGCAAGCATGGGTTTGGTTCACTTTTATATTTGGCCACTTCCGGTGGGACACTCGGAACCGGTTCTGGAACACTACCGGTTCAGATATGGCCGAAGACGTTTTTCCTGCTTACCGTTCATCAGGTGGTCAAAAAAGCCGCGGTTTAATGAGTCGCATGCATGGATTTGATTCACTTTTGCGACACTCGGAACCGGTTCCGGAACACTACCGGTTCAGATATGGTCTGAGACGTTTTTACTGCTTACCGTTAATCAGGTTATCAAAAAAGCCGCAGTTTGATGTGTCGCATGCATGGGTTTGGTTCATTTTTGTATTTGGCCACTTCCGGCGCAACACTCGGAACCGGTTCCGGAACAATACCGGTAGTTTCCAATGTGGTGTAAGCCTATTTTATTGCTAACCGTTTATCAGTTTATCAAAAAAGCTGCTATTTGATGTGTCGCATGCATGGATTTGATTCACTTTTATATTTGGTCATTCTTGGCGGGACACCCGGAACCGGTTCCGAAACACTACCGGTGCAGATATGGTCTAAGACGTTTTTCCTGCTTACCGTTCATCAGGTTATCAAAAAAGCCGCAATTTGATGTGTCGCATGCATATGTTAGGTTCACTTTTATATTTGGCTACTCCCGGCGAGACACCCGAAACCGGTTCCGGAACACTACCGGTTCAGATATGGTCCAAGGCGTTTTTGCTGCTCACCGTTCATAAGGTTATCAAAAAAGCCGCTATTTGATGTGTCGCATGCATGGATTTGGTTCACTTTTATATTTGGCCACTTCCGGCGGGACACCCGGAACCGGTTCCGGAACACTACCGGTTCAGATATGACCTGAGACTATTTTCCTGCATATCGTTCATCAGGTTATCGAAAATGCTGCGGTTTTATGTGTCGCATGCATAAGTTTGTAGCATTTTCATATCTGGCCCCTTCCTGGGGTACCGGTCCGGAACACCTAAATGGCCATAACTCCGGAACGGCTGGACCGATCCGAACCATTTTCAATAGGAAACAATGGGACCAGATTCCCCATCGAATGAACCATCGGTCATTAAAATCGGTTGAGGTTTACTGCCAAAAAGTGATGTGAGTTTTTTTGTCCACACACACACATACGCACACACATACACACATACACACACACACATACACACACACAGACATCACCTCAATTCGTCGAGCTGAGTTGATTGGTATATGTGACTTGACCCTCCGGGCCTTCTATCAAAAAGTCATTTTTGGAGTGAACATATAGCCTTTCCAGTACACTTAGTGTACGAGAAAGGCAAAAAATGTCTACAGAAATTCCTGCAAAAATTGTATACCAAGTTACTGGTGGAATCTTTGCAGAAATTCCTAAGAAAATTTCATAACGATCCCTGGAGGACTTTCTGGAGAAATCCTAGGAAGATCTCATGGAAATACCTCTGGAAAAAGTCATACAAGCATTTGTTATACAATCTCTGATGCAGTAAGCACACAAAAATCCCTTGCAAGGGGCGATTTCTCTTGCAGAAACAGAAAAAAAAATCCCGGAGAAAGTCTTTAGAGAAGCACTGAAGAAGTTCCTGAAAAATATATGTTTTTTTTTTGAAGGAATCTTATAAATAATACGCAGAATAACTAGAGAACCCTCTGCAGGTATTCACAAAAGTTTTTTATTTAAAAATTACATGAAAAATGCAAAGGAATAGATTCTGCAGTGATTCTCCAGGAATTGCTGAGAGTATCTTTGCAATAATTTCTGAAAAAGTTCCTGAAGAAAAGTCTGGATAAATATTAAACAATCTCTGAAGGTTCGCCCATCGTGCTCTCTGCCTCCTAATACATGGAGTAATACCTGAAGGAATCTCTGGAGAAATTTCAACAAAAGTTTCTGAAAGAGCTATTGGAAAAAAATCTGAATTTCTAAAGGATACGCCAGCAGAAATTTCTGAAAGTATCTCTAAATATTTATAAAAACACTAGCTGTCCCGACAAACGTCGTATTGCCTGCTAACAATGTTTTTTACTTGCAGTGCTGGAGAAAAATGGTAAAAAAAAGAATTTCATATTTTCCTGTTTGTGTTGCTTTCCCGGTCGATTTTAGTAATTAATTTATCTTACGAACACTTCGCAACCCTGCACAAACGCTACAGTGAAAGAATTATGTAGATCCGTTGATGCGTTCTCGAGCCAAATCGTGACATACAAACACCATTCCATTTTTATTTAAATAGATTTCTTCAGGAATTGCATATTTGTAAGAGGTATTCCTGTAGAACCCCATAGTGGAACTCCTAGAACAATGGAGGGGGTTAGAAGCAAAGGGGTCTAAGAAACAAAAAATCACTTTCGAGTAAATGGAGTTTAAAGTCTTGCCAATTTTCCATTCCATACAAATTGAATGGAACCGATGGGCTCCGATTTATTGTGATTCTTCTTTTTTTTATGTCTTTATTTATGAGATTTTCAGCCCGAGGCTGGTCCATCTCAGCGTGATTCTTCTAATCATCGTAGAAACAATCTTAGAAAAGGTCCCAAAAGCTTCAAATCTTATGAATTATATGATTTGCTCAGTCGACAATATGAACAAAATGGCCACTAACACCACTTTGCGTCTGGGCCCCTCAATTACTGGAGAAATTTCTCGAAAAAAAATTAGAGTAATTCAAAAATAACTACTGGAGGAAATTCTAATAATGATCCTTGAAGAATTTCTTCAGAAATGTTTCAAGAAATAAATAAAGGAATGCATCCACAATCTTCAATAGCAATTTTATAAATAAATATAAAATCCTGAAGGAGTCCCTGAAGGAATCCCAGGAGGATTTTCTGAAGAAACTCGTGGACTTGTTTCAAGATGAATCTTTCAAGAAATTTCTTGAAAAAATCCTGAAGAAGACCCAATGCGTTCAAAAGGGATACCTGAAGGAATCTTTCGAGAAATTCTTGCTGAAATCATTCTAAAGTCCTTTATTTCTTCATTCGATAACACTTCGAAAAAAAATGGTTAAATCTGAAAGAATCCCAAAAGAATTTTCTGGAGGTGTCCCTAGAGAAAATTCGTAAGCAGTACATGGGAAGAAAATTATTTTAAAATAATTCTCGGAGGAATCTTTAGAAGAACTCTTGCTGAACTTATGAAAGGAATTCCTGCAAGAATTCCCCTTCCGTGGTAATTATAGAAATCGTGAAAAAATAATTCATGGATGGGACTCCGCGGGTTATTTTTAATAAGATTTAATATTGAAGTAATTTCCATAGGGGCGTACCAATACAGAAGGCGCTAAAATTAGGAAACGTTGAGTAACCAGCTCTGATTTTACCATGACAGTACTGCTACCAAGAATTCTCGGTTTGGGAATTCTCTAGCTGGTACTCCGATACTATCTGCTAAGCCGGTCGGTACAGATTATTGCCTCTACTGTTTTGTTTAGGAGAGTAAGCAAGAAAAAAAAGAAAAAGCTAGATGCTAGCGAACACAACCAGATCCACCTTGGTAGTATCGTCACGATAGACGGAGATACCTTCGAAGGGTGTAGGAATTTGTCAACCTTGGATCCTTACTGACGGCTGACAACATTGTGAGTCGTGAAATTCAAAGGTGCATCATCAGTGAAAGTTGTGCCTACTACGGGCTTCAAAATAAACTGAGGTTTAAAGAGATTCGCCCCATACCAAATGCACCATGTACCTACAAATAACTAATAATACCGGGGGTACTCTACGGCCGCGAAACATGGTCCGTACTCGAGGAGGACCAGCAAGCTTTAATTTCCGAGTTGCGCGTGCTGAGGACGATCTTCCGTGGTATGTGGCGGCGAATGATGCACCACGAACATGCTGCACTCTACGAGACATATTCATTCATTTATTTAGTTAACATCAAATTCATGATAATACTGAATCAACAATTTGCCGCCATAATACTCGATTTGCAGCTGCAGCTCTCCAACGTCGGTCACGCCCAACTCTCGCCAGATCACGCTCCACCTGGTCCGCCCATCGTGCTCTCTGCGCTCCACGCCTTCTTGTACCAACCGGATGGTTAGCAAACACCAACTTTGCAGGGTTGTTGTCCGGCATTCTTGCAACATGCCCTGCCCACCGTATCCTTCCAGCTTTGGCCACTTTCTGGATACTGTGTTCGCCGTAAAGTGCAGCGAGCTCGTGGTTCATCCTTCTCCGCCACACACCGTTCTCCTGCACGCCGCCGAAGATCGTCCTTAGCACCCGTCGCTCGAAAACTCCGAGTGCTTGCAGGTCCTCCTCGAGCATCGTCCATGTCTCGTGTCCGTAGAGAACCACTGGTCTTATTAACGTCTTGTACATGGTACATTTGGTGCGGGGGTGAATCTTTTTTGACCGCAGTTTCTTCTGGAGCCCATAGTAGGCACGACTTCCATTGATGATGCGCCTTCGTATTTCACGGCTCACGTTATTGTCAGCCGTTAGCAAGGAACCGAGGTAGACGAATTCTTCTACCACCTCGAAAGTATCCCCGTCTATCGTAACATTGCTGCCAAGGCTTGTCCTGTCTCGCTCAGTCCCACCTACCAGCATGTATTTTGTCTTAGCCGCATTCACCACCAGTCCGACCTTTGCTGCTTCACGTTTCAGGCGGGTGTACTGTTCTGCCACCGTTCCAAATGTTCTAGCAATAATATCCATGTCATCCGCAAAACAGACAAATTGGCTGGATTTCGTGAAGATCGTACCCCGGCTGTTGAGCCCGGCTCGTCGCATCATACCTTCCAGGGCGATGTTGAATAGTAGGCAGGAAAGTCCATCACCTTGTCGTAGTCCCCGTCGAAATTCAAATGAACTGGATAGTTCACCCGAAATCCTTACGCTGTTCTGCACACCGTCCATCGTTGCTCTTATCAGTCTAGTCAGCTTCCCGGGAAAGCTGTTCTCGTCCATAATTTTCCATAGCTCTGTGCGGTTGATACTATCGTATGCCGCTTTCAAGTCGATGAACAGGTGATGCGTTGGGACCTGGTATTCACGGCATTTCTGGAGGATTTGCCGTACGGTGAAGATCTGGTCCGTTGTCGACCGGCCGTCGATGAAACCGGCTTGGTAACTTCCCACGAACTCATTTACTTTAGGTGAAAGACGACGGAAGATGATCTGGGATAGCACTTTGTAGGCGGCATTCAAAATGGTGATCGCTCGAAAGTTCTCACACATTAACTTGTCGCCTTTCTTGTGGATGGGACAGATTATCCCTTCCTTTCACTCCTCCGGTAGCTGTTCGGTTTCCCAGATCTTGACTACTAACTGGTGCAGACAAGTGGCCAACTTTTCCGGGCCCATCTTGATGAGTTCTGCTGCGATACCGTCCTTACCAGCCGCTTTGTTGTTTTTGAGCTGGTGGATGGCCTCCTTAACTTCCCTCAGCGTGGGAGTTGGTTCGTTCCCGTCCTCTGCTGCACCACCATAGTCATTTCTTCCGCCGCCTTGGTCCTCCGTGCCTACATTCTCTTCGCCATTCAGGTGCTCGTCGAAGTGCTGCTTCCACCTTTCGATCACCTCACGTTTGTCCGTCAGGAGGCTCCCGTCCTTATCCCTGCAGATTTCGGCTTGCGGCACGTAGCCTTTGCGGGATGCGTTGAGCTTCTGATAGAACTTGTGTGTTTCCTGTGAACGGCACAGCAGTTCCATTGCCTCGCACTCCGCTTCTTCCAGGCGGCGCTTTTTCTCCCGGAAGAGACGGGTCTGCTGCTTCCGCTTCTGTCTGTATCGCTCCACATTCTGTCGGGTTCCATGCTGCATCATTACCGCCCGCGATGCATCCTTCTCCTCCAGAACCGCTCTGCACTCCTCGTCTAACCAATCGTTTCGTCGAATCCGTTCTACGTACCCGATAGTGCTCTCGGCTGCGTTGTTGATGGCTGCTTTGACTGTACTCCAGCAGTCCTCTAGAGGGGCCACATCGAGCACACCCTCGTCCGGCAACGCTGCATCTAGATTCTGCGCGTATGCGGTGGCGACATTCGGTTGCTTCAGTCGCTCTAGATCGTACCGGAGCGGCCACCGGTAATGTACGTTGTTAATAACGGAGAGTTTTGGGCGCAGTTTAACCATCACCAGGTAGTGATCAGAGTCGATATTAGCGCCACGATAGGTCCTGACGTCGATAATGTCGGAGAAGTGCCGTCCATCAATCAAAACGTGGTCGATTTGCGATTCCGTTTGTTGTGGTGATCTCCAGGTGTAACGATACGGGAGGCTGTGCTGGAAGAAAGTGCTACGAATGGCCATGTTCTTGGAGGCGGCGAAATCGATGAGGCGTAGGCCATTTTCGTTCGTCAGCTGGTGGGCGCTGAACTTTCCAATCGTCGGTCTGAATTCCTCCTCCTGGCCTACCTGAGCGTTTAGATCCCCTATGATGATCTTGACGTCGTGGTTTGGGCAGCGGTCGTACTTGCGTTCGAGCTGCGCGTAAAATGCGTCTTTGTCATCATCAGTGCTACCGGAGTGTGGGCTGTGCACGTTTATTATGCTAATGTTGAAGAATCGGCCTTTGATCCTCAACCTGCACATTCTTTCGTCGATCGGCCACCAACCGATCACGCGCCTCTGCATATCACCCATCACGATGAAAGCTGTTCCCAGCTCGCGTGTGTTGCCGCAGCTCTGGTAGATGGTATGATTACCTCTAAACGTTCGCACCATAAATCCTGTCCAACACACCTCCTGCAGCGCTACGATTCCGAACCCGCGGTCCTTCAGTATATCGGCGAGTATGCGGGTGCATGAGCATGAGCATGAGCATAGATGACCGCACAATTCGTAGTTGCTACTCCGTGATTGACCAGAGAAATCGAAATTGCACAAGGAACCAATGAATAGGGCTTGGGACTAGCTTGCTATTCTCAATGTACACAGGTCGAGAGCTCTCAACTTTAATAAGGTCAATACCGGCGCCGGCCACGTCCTTACGGTCATCGAGGATGGAAGAGAGTGTTAGTAAGACAAACGTTGTTATAAAGACCGCGACTCGCTGCATTTCCACGTTTGTCTCAGGATGGAATTTTTTGTTAGTAGGGTAAGGTACATTGTCAGTCCGGGAGTCACCTATGGTTGGTGATATGATTTGACAATGGATCAATATACACAAACCGCCGTTAACAACCGACCACTTTTCGACGCAAGAACTAGCCAAAAAGAAAATTCTATCGCGCGTCTCCACTCCACTAGGGAGCAGAAACCTTTAGTCTATTCCACACAGAAATACACTGAACGCGACTCACTTGTCGGCGCCCGGATTTTTTCTCGACCGGCGAACCCGAACTAACATTTTTCACTCTTTTGTGTAAATGCAAAAAATGAAAGAAAATATTTATTATCAACTAAATCTCATCTTGCTTATCTGTGCTTATCGAATGACGTGCTTACGGTTTGCTCGCGATTGAACGCAAATTTCTCGCAAATTTGAACGGTTATATTCCTACCGTGATCAGTAAAACATCACGCCGTATGCATACTACAACGATTCAACGAGTGATTTTATCTAAGCTGTGATTAAGCTTTCAAAATCTGCCTTTTTATACCCGAAATTTTGCGGTACATGATCGTGACCAGTAGTGCTCCATTGTGTTGCTATTCACCATGAAATGCGAAAAGTGTTCGGAAATCATCCACGAAGGAGACATGTATACAGTGTGCGAAGGGAAGTGTTCAAAACGCTTCCACATATCATGTGTCGGTATGGAAGAAGAGCAATGGAATGCGCTATTCAACAACGTCATTTGGATGTGCGATTGCTGTATGTCCGATTTCTGCAAGTATCGCGATCGTCGGGAGCCAGCCCATGTACCCGATACAACGCGATCCGTAAGCGAGGAGATCACGGACTTGAAAGCCAAAGGGTTCATTCAAATATTACGTAACACTAACGGGGGAGGGAGGGGGTCTAGCGCTGTGTTACGCTTCATACAAAATTTCGAAATCTCTCATACAAAATTTGTTACGTGGGGAAGGGAGGGGGTCTAAAATTGCCAAATTTTGCGTTACGTAATATTTGAATGAACCCAAAGTTGCAACCAAGGTTGTTAATCGATAAATTATCGTTATCGGCGATAACGATAATCAAGTTCAACGTTATCGCCCACTGCGATGATGATAAATTATCGCAGGATTCATCGGCGTTCGATAATTCAACGTAAGTTAACTGAAGTTAACTTTGGAAGTTTCGATCATAGCAATCTTGGTCGAAAACGTTTGACATTTACATAGCTGTTTGGACGGTTCGGACGTTTAGGGATTCGAGCGATAATTCTAAAAGGGATTTCATTGAACATTCCGCGTTAATCCCCCAGGGGTTCTACCAGGAATTTCTCGCTCGTCTTACGGGGATCCTGCCAGGAGTTCCATCGATAAATTCCACAGAGATTGCATCGGAAATTCCTCCGATGAGTCCTTCGAAAATCCCAATTCCGCGCTATTCCTACGGGGACCATGTCTGGGGTTCCATTCACAATTTGCGTCATCCAAAATAAATTCTACATTGATTGCTTCGAGAATTCCTCTGAAGATTCCTTCGAAAATCACGCCAGAGATTCCGAGTATTTTGCTAGGAATTCTATCGCAAAAGTTGTAACGTATTTTTTTCAGTTATTCTTCGCATTTATCGGAAGTTCCAGGACCCCAACTATTCCTCTAACCACGGTTCCATTTGACATTTTTCCAAATGTTTCATCTGACCAAGCATTTTTGTAAAAATTCCTTCGAGAATCCTACCGGTTCCTGTTCATCACAGTATTAATCCTAAAAGGGATACCTCCATGGGCTCAGTTTCATCACCTCGCTGAGTGTGTTCCATCAAAAACGAGCTCTAAAAGGCGCCTGGGGTCCATTGGACCCCAGGTATCCCTTTTAGGGTTAAGCTAGAGATTTTTTCCCTGGTTGTTACATTTTACTCGTAATACCTAGGTTGCGATGCATATAATTTAAGTTAATCTTAAAAAAAAAATACCCAACATGTTCATACTTTAATCACACACACGGACGGGAAGAGTACAAAATCTCCACTCAAACGATTTTTTTTCTCTTGACATTCAACAGTTAACTCGATAATTTTCGATAAATTATCGAAGGCGCGATAACGATAACGTTAATGTAACGCACTATTTATCGTTAACGTCGAATTATCGAAAAACTGTCAACGAGGTCATAGTTGGCGTTAAATTATCGATGATAATTTATCGATTAACAACCTTGGTTGCAACGATATGCGAAACGTTAGCTGCTATCACCGCACCGAAGCCGCCTTCGTCCGAAGAGAACACACAACTGCATTCTACTCCAGTGTCGTCGCCCTGCTTTCGTGGAGGAGCTAGGCCTGCGTGTGTATATTCGCATGTGGATGGATGTGAAGCAGACGAACAGCATTCGCGGAACAACGACGACAATAATTTTGATTTGTTTCTTACAAATATTGGCCCGAATGTTACAGAACATGAAATAAGTTTAATGGTATCTCGGTGTTTAGGAACTAATTCAGCCGATGATTTAGATGTAAAAAAACTGGTATCGAAACAAACGGATAGTTCCAAACTTGACTATGTATCATTTAAAGTAGTACTGAACGAAAAGTATAGAATGAAAGCTATGAGTGGTGCTACCTGGCCCAAACGAGTTAAGTTTCGCGAGTTTGTGAATCGACATAACGATACATGGAGGAGGCCGTAACTGATACTTTTTTTATTGTTTTGTTGTCATTTGTAAATGCTGTTTCTTGAAATTGATGTATTTGCTATTGTATGCCGTAATGATTGTAGTGTTTAGAAGTGATATGTTTGATTGATTATTGATGTTGATTTGTATGTATTTTATGTGAATTTTATTTTGTTATGATCTAATCTAGTTTTTAAGATTTCATTGAGACCAGTCAGGTCAGATGGATTTATAAATAAATACAAATACAAATACAAAAGTGTGTTGGAAACTAGCGCCGAAGGGAAGCGGAAAATTCGGAACCGACTCGAACCACGGCGCGCGCACACTCGTCCCGTCGTCGGAGCCCCGCAGAGAGAAGAGAAAAAAAAATCGTAAAAATCTAGCAAAGCGAGCGCGCGAAGCTTTCCTGCTGCCAAACTACCGCACACTACTGACTGCTTGGCGTCCCGTCGTCGGAGCCCCGCAGAGAAAAAAAAATCGCAAAAATCTAGCAAAGCGAGCGCGCGAAACTTTGCTGCTGCCGAACTACCGCACACAACTGACTCTATATCGGCGAGTATGCGGGTGCTCCCGATGAAGTTGAGAGATCTGCAGTTCCACGTACCGAGCTTCCAATCGCAAGTCCCTTTTCGTCGCTGTGGTCATCGCCATTGGTATCGGTTCGCATTCTTCTCTTGTTGATTTTCCGGTGCTAGTCTTTTTTACGGCTGGCTCGCAGGGCCTGACACCAACCCACTAACCCAGGGAGCTGGGCTTACCTTCCCGGCTACGGGTTCTGCATTGGCATTTCCTCCAACTACAGTGCTAAATAGCTAGGCTCGAGCGCCAATCTTCGGACATATGGTGTACCTAAAAGTGGCCCATTATTAGATGGTCCAATCATGGATGGCGTGCGTTTAATTGAGAATGCCTTCAAAGTCCTAGTGAGTCATAGTGAGAAGCTCGGAGATTAGGGACTCCGCAGTCCTCACAGTGCTATCGGAAACATCAAAGATGTCAACTCTCGGCAACTTACTTACATTTGTACCACTTGAATCTCCTGAACAAGTGGTGCTCTCTTCGAACAGTTTTCTTCTGATGAGCACCAGTGGAAAGTGCAATCTCCTGCGCATTGCCATCGACCAGCCGATTTCACTGTGCACGAGAAAAAACCCCTCCTTTACTGCCCTTTTTGTGCACGGGCCTGAATTAAGAAGTAATGAGTATAGACCTCTTGGGCCAGTTTTGGAAAACCAGGATCGAATCATACCAATGCACCATGTTCGTTCGCTGCCGACGCTTGGACTACGTAATACATAAACGTCGGCAATACCTGTACATTAGGCCTGTCCAGCTTTTCAAAAATGTTCTCTGATTCTCAAGTCCACCCCCATATTTTGATTGGCATCCTAAAAGAAGTAACTGGTCAAAATTTCAGCCAAATCCATTAAAATTAAGAGGTGCATCAAATCAATTTTGTGTTTTTCGACTATTTTTGAACTTCAAAAAATCATAACTACACTAAAACATGTCAAAACTTAATTCTTTCGGCAGAAATTGAAAGCTATACTTGTTTGCTACAACTTCTCCGAACAACGTGTGCCAATAAAATTGAAGGAAACAGGTGTAATTATCACATTTCTAATCAGAAAAACCTTAAAAAGTTGATTTTTTGATAGATTTCGTTCTGGAATACCCTTATATACGTAATAAGTTGGATTTTTCAAAACGGCATCATATTCTCCAATGTTTTTTGGTTATTTGCTTCTTTGGCACCAATGCTGTAGGAATTGAGCAAAAATTACTAAAATTCGTGAAAGCCAAATGTGGCCTAAAAACTTGCTTTTCGGGTGCAATCACGCTTTGGCGCGCAAAAAGTGGCATCGCGTCAGCACTGATATGATAGCCAATACCTGTCATCGCGCTTGTTTGTTATCATCCGTGGTAGGGGGTAGCTAAGGCAAACTACACGGAAGCAAAGCTACTACGTTCAGTACAATTTCGCGCCACAACGTGATTGCCTCCAAAAAGCAAGTTTTTAGGCCACATTTGACTTTCACGAATTTTAGTAATTTTTGCTCAACTCCTACAGCATTGGTGCCAAAGAAGCAAATAACCAAAAAACATTGGAGAATATGATGCCGTCTTGAAAAATCCAACTTATTACGTATATTAGGGTATTCCAGAACAAAATCTATCAAAAAATCAACTTTTTAAGGTTTTTCTGATTACAAATGTGATAATTACACATGTTTCCTTCAATTTTATTGGCACACGTTGTTCGGAGAAGTTGTAGCAAACAAGTATAGCTTTCAATTTCTGCCGAAAGAATTAAGTTTTGACATGTTTTAGTGTAGTTATGATTTTTTGAAGTTCAAAAATAGTCAAAAAACACAAAATTGATTTGATGCACCTCTTAATTTTAATGGATTTGGCTGAAATTTTGACCAGTTACTTCTTTTAGGATGTCAATCAAAATGTGGGGGTGGACTTGAGAATCAGAGAACATTTTTGAAAAGCTGGACAGGCCTACTGTACATATGCTGCTTGAAATGACAAGGTGTGCTGCATAGTTTCCAACAATTATATTCAATTTGAAAAATAATTTGCTTTTCCATTCCTAAGGCAGCAAAACTATTACAACTTTGTTGTACTTCAAATTGAAAAACATCTTGTTTTACCCGTTATACTAGAACTAGACAATACGAATAACGGTCAGACCATTAATCGTTGTTTTGCTCTGGGATCCATAATCCCATTTGCTTGAACAAAACAATAAATCATGCGTAAATCTGGACTTACTGCCTTCAGCAGTGCATCGTCAACCTTTGTCAAGTTCAGTGCTAGATCGAAGCCATGATTGTAACGTTCAATCAAATCAAAGTATTGTTTCTATCGCTAGCTCTCCCGACTTTAGTGCTATCAATCCAAGTAAAATCGGACCAACATCGATACGCCTGCGGACAACGTCCAATCAACGGCATCGGAGTAATAACTTCCGGGCAGTCAACATGGCCAGGACAGTTCCCGTGGCATGCAGCCCTCTACCGGACAAAAGGCTTGGGAAGCGAGTACATCTGCGGGGGGTTTACCATTGCAGATCGCATTGTCATAACGGCAGCTCATTGCGTCACGGCTCCCAATGGCTATCAGGTTGTTGCAAGTGCTATTTCCGTACGGCTTGGGTTGTACGAACTGTTGAGGATGACCAAAAACACTCAGGAACATCGAGTGGAGAGGGTCTATCGGCATCCTAATTACACCGCCAGCTCATATAAGCATGACATTGCTTTGTTACTGCTCAGAACAGTGATTGAGTTCAACGACTACATTCAGCCAATTTGTTTATGGGATCAGGAGAAATACGGCCCAGGAGAAACGCTTGTTGGTATTGTATCAGGATGGGGAATAACGGAGTACGATACGTTGGCTGATGATCTGAAATCGGCCAGGTTACCTATGGTTAGTCTTTTGGAGTGTCTTGAGAGTGACCGGGACCTATTCTCCCACGCAATCTTCGATGGAATGTTTTGTGCTGGAATTGCAAACAGTAAGCTGAACACGGTTCATATTATACACATAATTGTAGCATGGAATGATAATCGCTTGACATATAGAACATATCTAATTATCTACCTTGTCATCATTTACCTGATTTGAAATGTGTAAATGGCACTTTAATCTGTTTAGATATTTAGCCATAGATTTATAAGTGTTGCTGTTTGTACTAGCAGAGTGGTCTGAAATATGCAAATCTGGATTGTTAAACTTAGCACTCGAAAGGTGGTCCTTGAAAATTTTAGCTTAATCGATACATGAGAAAACCTAACTTCACGAGCTTACAATCATCAACCCTCTTTATTTTTATATCTGGGCACTACAAGGAAGTTTATTGGTATCGTGTAGTATTCTAGCAGAGTAAAACTTCGCACTTTTCGGGTATTCGGTGAAGTGCTACCACCACATTTCAATCACCTTACATCTCAGAGGACAAAGTTCTTTTATCACCAGAAAAAAAACATGTAAAGTACACCGAAGTTATAAAATAGATTTCAACGTATTTTTTTTCCTTCGCTAAAATATTATTTGAATCAAAAACTATGTGCTATGGCGATCAAACAGTTTATCGTCATTAGAAAACATCATGTTAACCCGCTGTTTCATCTTGCCCCACCCGTTTCAACTTGCCCCGGTGTACCTTATGCTTGTGACAATAGCCATGCTTAAAATCTTTAACGATAATTCAATATACCTAGCTTAGCGCGTAGGGTAATTCATGTATTTTGGGCAGGCTGAAGACAACGTTGGAAAAATCATCCCCTAGCTTCCTTAGAAAGTAATTGATTATTTCGCAAAGTTACTAATACGCTTATAATATGACTGTACTTTGCGTTCCTGGTGACAAAAACCTTAACGAAAGCATTTTCAGCTGAGAAAATCACAATTTCCTATCGCCTGTTAGAATTGCTTTTTGGACACCGAATATATGTTTTGGACACCCTCAGGTATATATAATTTGGACAGGGCAATTATCTCAATGTTTAGCCAGGAATAATGCTAAATCATGGAAATAGCATAAATTAACAAACATTTTCTTACGAATAATCAAATTTCTCTGCTTAACAGGCATTTATTTTGATAACTATTACAGTTTTTGTTAAAATCGAGGAAATATTGCCAGACCCATAGAATACGCCTCCAAGTATGCAATTGTGCAGCATCCCAATGTAGTTCGTCAGATGACCAAAATATATTTACAGTAGAAAACTTGTAATGTATTTTGGACACCACCTATTTTAAGCGTTATAGATGAATGTTAAGAGATTGGCTGCCTAATGCTTCTTTATTGAACATTTTTCATTGTAATGAGGCTTTTAAATTTCTTACAATTATAAATTCAACGATTTTGAAGCGAATATTGTATGTGACTGCGAAGTGTATGTCGTCTTGCATACCGGTGCATTTGAGGGGTTTTAGTGAAATAATTTACATTTTCGATCATTTTGAAGTAAATTCTTAATTGTTAAGCGTATTTTCACCGTAAGTCATCAGAATAGGGTCTACTTGATCCAATAATCGATATTGAGAAGTATCTACTTTTATAAGCTCTCCGGAACAAGGCATACAACGCCGTGCCTGTCCAAATTACATACATGTCCAAATTATATTTTTTACCCTATTTTGAATATTTTCTACAGGTACTAATGTTTGCAATGGAGACAGTGGCGGTGCTTTCGCGGTAGACGTCAATGGAACATGGGTTGCACGAGGAATAGTATCCTTCACGGGCCTAAGAGATTCATCGGTAACACTGTGCAAGACGGAAAGCTTAGCCGGTTTTGTCAACATCCCTCGATACGTGGAATGGATTGAGAGGATGGCAAACAAAGATCGCTTCGTGGCAATTGAACCCCCTGAACACAATAGCGGAGAAAAATCCTATTCAGATGCTGTGGTGACACCCACTACGATAGCACCTTCCTACAGCATTAGTGAGAAAAGTATTGAAATCAATCACCATCGTTAGCTAGACGCAATACAAAATATCTAATTTCTCGTTTGAAATGTCTAGAATGTGTCGAATACCACAGCGGCTCGAAGAAGAAATCCCGAGAATTGTCCTATTTGGCATACGTTGCAAGATTTTTTCTATTCATGCGTAAGATTGATTGTTTCGCAGTATTGATAAGCGAGCGATTCCTCCTGGCAAGGGCTGACTGCCATTCACCTAGAACCTCACAATCTACCTATTCAGGTGAGTTTCAAATGTGATGAATGATTATATGCTCCAGATGAACACCGGTTAGCACTACGATAGACAGGAGCAAATAATAGATCGAATATTTTATGTTCGCCACTCCCTCCTTTTCCCCCCAATACGTAGAAGGCGAGCAATTTATTATTGTCGAAATGGAAGGTCGAGCGCTGCAGTACGAAATAGAGACCTTCCACCAGCATCCAGCCTTCGTACGAAATCCAGCCGAAAACAACCTTGCACTAATTGAGCTGAACCGGAACGTATCGTATGGCCGCACTTTGCACACATGTTTAGCATTTTAGTACCAAACCCCTTTAGCTTTCACACTCGTTTCAGGATTTGCAGCAGCCAGTTCGTGTGCCTGTGGAGCCGGGGCGAATTCGGTTTGGGTAAAATATTTCTTTACTCGGCGATGAATGAGACTGGCAAACCACTAATGGATTCGGTAAAATGCTTCAATCAGTTACTGGCGCCATCAGTTATGATAGAGCGAGATTACTATCATTTGGTCGGAATTGTGGTTAACAGCACGTGCGCGACGATAAGATTTATTAAGCTGGAAAAGTTTATCCCGTGGATTGAAAGCATCGTGTGGAAGAGTGGTTGATCAATGGGGTTTTTAGTGTGACGGAGATAAATCTATATTCTGGATTCAGAGAATTTTATTGCTTTTTGCCTTTCTCGTACACTAAGTGTACTGGAAAGGCTATATGTTCACTCCAAAAATGACTTTTTGATAGAAGGCCCGGAGGGTCAAATCACATATACCAATCAACTCAACTCGACGAATTGAGGTGATGTCTGTGTGTGTGTATGTGTGTGCGTGTGTGTGTCTGTATGTGTGTGTACAAAAAAACTCACATCACTTTTTGGCAGTAAACCTCATCCGATTTCAATGTCCGACGGTTCATTCGACGCGGAATCTGGTCCCATTGTTTCCTATTGAAAATGGTTTGGATCGGTTCAGCCGTTCCGGAGATAAGGCCATTTAGGTGTTCCGGAACGGTACCCCAGGAAGGGACCAGATATGAAAATGCATCAAACCTATGCATGCGACACATCAAACCACTGCATTTTCGATAACCTGATGAGCGGTAAGCAGAAAAATAGTCTAAGACCATATCTGAACCGGTAGTGCTACGGAACCGGTTCCGGGTGTCCCGCCGGAAGTGGCAAATATCAAAGTGAATCAAACCCATGCATGAGACACATCAAACCACGGCATTTTCGATAATCTGATGAGCGGTAAGCAGGAAAATAGTCTCAGACCATATCTGAACCGGTAGTGTTCCCGAACCGGTTCTGGGCGTCCCGCTGGAAGTGGCCAAATATACAATTGTAGCAAACCCATGCAAGCGACACATCAAACCACGGCATTTTAGATGACCTGATGGACAACGAGCAGGAAAATCATCTCTGATCATATCTGAACCGGTAGTGTTCCGGAACCGGTTCTAGGCGTTCCACTGGAAGTGGTCAAAAATACAATTGAACCAAACCCATGCATGCGACACATCAAACCACGGCATTTTCGATGACCTGATGGATAATGAGCAGGAAAATCATCTCAGACCATATCTGAACCGGTGGTGTTCCGGAACCGGTTCTAGTCGTCCCGCTGGAAGTGGCCAAATATACAAGTGAATCAAACCCATGCATGCGACACATCAAACCACGGCATTTTCGATAACCTGATGAGCGGTAAGCAGGAAAATAGTCTCAGATCATATCTGAACCGGTAGTGTTCCGAAACCGGTTCTAGGCGTCCCGCTGGAAGTGGCCAAATATACAATTGAACCAAACCCATGCATACGGCACATCAAACCACGGCATTTTCGATGACCTGATGGATAATGAGCAGGAAAACAGTCTCAGATCATATCTAAACCGGTAGTGTTCCGGAACCGGTTCTAGGCGTCCCGCTGGAAGTGGCCAAATATACAATTGAACCAAACCCATGCATACGGCACATCAAACCACGGCATTTTCGATGACCTGATGGATAATGAGCAGGAAAATAGTCTCAGATCATATCTGAACCGGTAGTGTTCCGGAACCGGTTCTAGGCATCCCGCTGGAAGTGGCCAAATATACAATTGAACCAAACCCATACCTGCGACACATCAAACCACGGCATTTTCGATGACCTGATGGACAATGAGCAGGAAAACCATCTCAGACCATATCTGAACCAGTAGCGTTCCGGAACCCGTTCCGGGGTTCCCGCCAAAGTGATTAAATCTGAAAGAGAAACAAACCCGTACATGCGTCACATCAAATAGCGGCTTTTTAGATTACCTAATGAACGGCCAGCAAGTGTTTCGGAATCGGTTTTGAGTGGCCGGAAAAGGCCAAATGTAAAAGTAAACCAAATCCAGGCATGTGACCCATCAAATCGTGGCCGTTGCGATTACCTGATGAACAGTAAATAGCCTTACGTCACACTAAAGACAACTGGTAGTGTTCCGGAATTGGTTCCGAGAGTTCCGTCGAAATTGTCAAACCCTGCATGTGACACCTTCAATTTGCAGCGTTTTTGGTTAACCGATGAGCAGTTAAAAAGACAATAATGTTAGACCACATTTGGTTCAGCCGGTAGTTACCCGGAATCAGATCCGGGTAGTAAAATGTAAAATTTAACCAAACCCATGGATGCGGTACATCAAATCACGACCAGTCTTGTAAACATTCGACACTTTTTACTACCTTCATTTCGTTGCCGCAGTCGAGTTTCAGTCGGCTTTGTTACATTCGTGCGCTATCGTTACCTCTTACCTACACACAATACGAGCAGTAGAACGAAGATCAGTAAACATAAGAAAGGGCCAAATCAATGTCATCTGACACGATGACATGTGTCTAATTCTAGCTTCACGCATAGATTTTCAGCCAATTCCGATTATGAATGTTAATATTAGTTTATTATTGCATGTTGCATTGAATACTACACAGATGGGCAACATAGCTCTTATTATGGAAGAAGACAGGAATAACAAAAGCCGAACCGTCTCCCGAAGCCGCTATCGTGGTGAAGTGCATTCGTTTGACATTTTTGTTTCGAACAGTAGTTTGATTGCTAATGTTGCGAATGTCGGAGACAAAGGAGGCCGAATATCAACGAAAAGGTTCAAATGACTGTGATCTCTAACAAGACTGATCACGACTTATCGACAACCTGATGGGAAAATAGGGTCAGACCACATTTGATTCCCGGTAGTGTTGTGGGTTCAGCTGTGGCTTCGAAAGTGGTTAGAAGTAAAAGTGAAGCAAACCCATTCATGCGATATATCAAATCGCGGTAATTAGATAAAGGTGAATAAATAGCAATAAAATATTCTCAGACCATAATTGGAACAACCGATAGTGTTATGGTCCATGACTCATGGAATCAGATCCGGCTATCCCACCGGAAATTACCAAATATAAAAATGAACCAAACCCATACACACGACACATCAGATCGCAGATTTTTTGATAATCTAATGAACGGTTAGCAAGAAAATAGCCTTAGATTACTTTAGAGACTAGCTGTTGTGTAGCAGAACCAACGTTCATGTGAAAAATCAAATCGTGGCTTTGTTTAATGGCCTGATTAACATTAGGTATGAACAACAGTGACGAATAGGTCTAAGTTCTCATATATGAGAACAAAATATAGACAAAACTAAAGCGATCTCATCAAATCGTACCATTTCAGATTCCTAAGGTGTAAATTTATAGCCATTCTACGTTGAATGGAAAAATAAGAATTTGATCGCGTTAACAGAAGAAGGTGGCTGTTTTAAGGAATTTTGAGCTCTAAAACTATGTAAAGTAAATGTATTTGGTATGGGAAATATGTTCGGAGTCCACCAGGGTATCCAAGATAGCGGTCCAAAGTCCAAGATAATGGCCCAGTATTCAAGTTAGTGCCATTTTGTATGAAAATATGTCCAGAATTCAAAATTTGTAATCAGAAAACCCAAGCTGTGCGCTGTTTCACAAGGTCTGCAATATGACTATAGTTTGAATGGGGAAGAATGCCGGTCTTCGTCCAAAACTGGTAACCAGAAAATCATAAACGACATGCCAAAATTCAATACGGCGACTATTTTATGTACTAATTTTAGGTACGAAGTCTAAAAATGAATACCAGAACATCCAAGATGGTGTCTCAATGTTCAAGATGGCGGTTAGTTTAGTTGGGGTAGAAATCAATTGATGACCGGAAAATCTAAAATTACGTTTCAAAATTTTGCGGCTTCATGACACTTGTTTGGTTTGAGTTTTGGAACGTTGTCTTATATTTTCTGAATATTGGATGTTATGCTAATATAAAATGTATCCATATTGAGTAGATTTAGCAAGCAGTTTTCATTTTGTATTTATGTCAATTTCATCAGCATGTCGCTCGAGTTTTGTTGAACGGATATTTTAAAGCACGAGAAAGGCACCATCACCGCTAGGTGGATTAATTAGGGTTTTTTTCAAGGTTGTTAATCGATAAATTATCGTCGATAATTTAACGCCAACTATGACCTCGTTGACAGTTTTTCGATAATTCGACGTTAACGATAAATAGTGCGTTACATTAACGTTATCGTTATCGCGCCTTCGATAATTTATCGAAAATTATCGAGTTAACTGTTGAATGTCAAGAGAAAAAAAATCGTTTGAGTGGAGATTTTGTACTCTTCCCGTCCGTGTGTGTGATTAAAGTATGAACATGTTGGGTATTTTTTTTTTAAGATTAACTTAAATTATATGCATCGCAACCTAGGTATTACGAGTAAAATGTAACAACCAGGGAAAAAATCTCTAGCTTAACCCTAAAAGGGATACCTGGGGTCCAATGGACCCCAGGCGCCTTTTAGAGCTCGTTTTTGATGGAACACACTCAGCGAGGTGATGAAACTGAGCCCATGGAGGTATCCCTTTTAGGATTAATACTGTGATGAACAGGAACCGGTAGGATTCTCGAAGGAATTTTTACAAAAATGCTTGGTCAGATGAAACATTTGGAAAAATGTCAAATGGAACCGTGGTTAGAGGAATAGTTGGGGTCCTGGAACTTCCGATAAATGCGAAGAATAACTGAAAAAAATACGTTACAACTTTTGCGATAGAATTCCTAGCAAAATACTCGGAATCTCTGGCGTGATTTTCGAAGGAATCTTCAGAGGAATTCTCGAAGCAATCAATGTAGAATTTATTTTGGATGACGCAAATTGTGAATGGAACCCCAGACATGGTCCCCGTAGGAATAGCGCGGAATTGGGATTTTCGAAGGACTCATCGGAGGAATTTCCGATGCAATCTCTGTGGAATTTATCGATGGAACTCCTGGCAGGATCCCCGTAAGACGAGCGAGAAATTCCTGGTAGAACCCCTGGGGGATTAACGCGGAATGTTCAATGAAATCCCTTTTAGAATTATCGCTCGAATCCCTAAACGTCCGAACCGTCCAAACAGCTATGTAAATGTCAAACGTTTTCGACCAAGATTGCTATGATCGAAACTTCCAAAGTTAACTTCAGTTAACTTACGTTGAATTATCGAACGCCGATGAATCCTGCGATAATTTATCATCATCGCAGTGGGCGATAACGTTGAACTTGATTATCGTTATCGCCGATAACGATAATTTATCGATTAACAACCTTGGTTTTTTTCTCGTGGAGTCAAATATACGAATTTGAATAATTATAATTCCTTATTAATGTCAATGTGTGGAACGTGTGCGACCGTGTGATGATAGTGCCATATCTTTGTACGTTAGACTTCCTAATCAATCCTTCGAGTGTCATGTTCAACAGCAAGTCTAAAAAAGCACCATCCTTGTTCAATCCTTCGAAGGTCACAAACGAGGTAGACACTTTATCTGCAATTCTGCATTACTAATATTTGATATTTATTCATCCAGTATTGTGCTACTTTCAGTCCTGAGCACCCACGGTTATGCCGAGGGCCGAATTGAAAGGCCTCCTCCATCCTGGGCGATTGCCCACCATCGCCTTGACCTGTGGCCGAATCATACTTCTGTCGACTTCTTTTATTTCGTTGTTGAGGCTGCGCCCGCCATGAGCCTCTGTGTCTGCCTCTGCTGCGATGTCCTGCCCAGACAACCAGGAATCGCATAACGATGTACGCTGTACATCGTATAAAGTTCTATTTTAACTCACTATCGCATATATGTACGACTGAGAAACAATTTTCATCGCATATGATGTTATTTTTTGATCTTACTGCGATGAATCTGGTAGAATCATATAAGAGTGCAAATGAACTTTCATAATGTATAACTACATCGTAGTAAATGATATTCTGATGTTTTATTGCGACGAACTTTACTTATTCGCAAAAAAAAGTTCGAGCGGACTCGCAAAGTGTCAATTGAATTTGCATAATTGCGCACTGCGATGATTATACGACTCCTCTTGGTACTTTTCTTATAATGTCAGTGAAACTCGCATTGGTGTACAAACAAAATCGCAGAAAAGTAAAAATAAACTCAATGAAATGTGTATATAAACTCGCATAAGCTAGAATCGTTAACGTTGGTATATTGCGATGTGATAAGTTATAACAATGAAAGAGGTGCTGTTGGAGTGCCAAAAAGCTACAAGCAAGTTAACAGTCATAATTATGGTAACAAAACAAGTTATATCGTCATCATTTTTGTTCTAATGATCAGATAACTTATAATGGGTGTGCTAGCAAGAGAGAGGTAGTGATAAGTGTGCGGAAAATCACGTTTCGTCATTTTGAGCTCCGGATAGTGCAGGGAAAGTAAGTGCATTCCAACACTGAGGTGAGTAGAAGGTAATGACATTTAATCAGTATGATTCATAAGCAGTGTTTGGTGTTCAGTGTGAAGTGTGGATCGAAAATCCAAAACTTCTTAGTTCGATACTGAGGTGGAAAAAATTGTTTTTTTTTTCGAATATTATTAAGTCGCATAAAATGCTATATTACATGGCAATAGTGCACACCATGCATCGCATAAGATATCGCCTGAAGTCATATAGCGTTATTATTTTTCCGTCAATGCGCGTAGAGCGCCTCCACTTTTATACGCATAAGGCACTTTTACTGCATCTCATGCGATGTAACTTTACCGCATAAAAGTACGTATAACATGAACATAAACTTCATTATACGTGTAAATTGGTTGTCTGGGTGCTGGGTTCCAATCTAACACTCGGTTGCCAATTCCGTTTCCGCCCCTGCGTAGAGTGTGTCCGACCACTTTCGCTCCCGAATTTCTGTCACTATCGGCTTTTGATGATATGGACCATGGAGCTCCACGTTGGAGATCTAATTGTGAGACCAACATGCACGAATTATATACCGCAGACATCTATTGAGGAAGACATAGCCTAGCCGTTGAGTGTTCTCCACTGATACACACCAAGTTTCACTGGCGTACAGCAGCACAGCTTTCACGTTAAAGTTGAAAATGCGGATTTGGGTGCGTCTTCTAGTCTGGCTGTTTTTCCATCCATACATTTAAACTCCCAAAAGCAGCTCTGGCCTTCTCGATCCGTGCACCTATGTCGATCTTGGTGCCGCCATCGGCCGTCATATGGCTAACAAGATATTGGAAGCTTTCAACATTCTCCACTGCTTGCCCAGCTACCGTAATGCTGGACGGGTTAGCCTTGTTTCCATCTAGCGATTTGGTCTTGTTGGCGTTGATGGAAAGACCTGCCGCTGTGGAGCGATTGGCAAGATCATCGAGCTTACTCTGCATATCAGAGCGCCGTTGAGCTAGGAGAGCAACGTCATCAGCCAATTCAAAGTCATTTAGGCGTTCCATGGTAATGGACTGCCACAGCATCCCACGTTTTGGTTCAGATCAATCACACCTACCAGCTCCTGTATCCGGTTAAGGGTCAGTTTGCAGAGGACTTTGAGAACGATACACAGTAACGTGATGCCAACGTTCATCTTAGTCCCACTAAAGCGACATAAGACATCGTAGAAGAGATAAATGTCGCTGGTATTTGCGGTGTTCTCGCCAAATAGCGCTGACGGGCTATGGCTTTGGCTCCTCGTATTATCACTCGCTCTATCGCGGCGTTTCTTCGCTCCTCTATCTCCCTCCAGGTGTCATCTGTGATCCACTGCTCGCTCTGGATGCGTAGCTCACCCAAATTATTGTCTCCAGTAACGATGAGGGTGTTCTTGATGGCGCTCCATCTGCTATGCTTCCACCTTCCGGAATATCCGCCGCTCCTCGACGAAGGACCTTTCCATCGCAGCGTCTTCCAGTCGGCGTATGTTGAATCGGCGCCCGATTCTCGGATGATCGGATGCAATGTCGGCGCTACGTTTGTTCCTCACATCAATCAGGCTCCGTTTCCATTTTCGGCTGATGCAGATGTGATCGATTTGATTTTCCATGGAGCCAAAACGGGAAACACAAAACTATGCAAACAGCTCTTCGTTCTCGCTCATTTCTCCGAGACAATGACGTCCCTTGACTTGCTTATAGTCTTAGTTGTCGGAACCAACCTTCACGTTGAAGTCGCCCATGAAGATCATGATATCACCTTTTGGAATCTCATCCACGACAGTATTCAGTTGGCTGTGAAAGTTCTTATTGTCTTTGGATCATGGTAAGATTTCGAATCAGTGTTCTGAATCTGGCAACAGTTATCCTCTCATTATTCACTGGTTCCCACTTCATGAGCGGAACCCAACTCCACGGTGACGAGGAGCGTGTTCGCCTCGTAGGCCAGAGTATAGCAGAATTTATCCCGAAGTCAATCTGTGTTCTCCAAAGTTCGGCCAACGGACTTCGCTCAGTCCTAGGATTTCAAGCTTTATAGGGCATGCGTATAAGGCTAGTTGTGCCAGTTTACCGTGTTGGGCTAGGGATAATACATTCCAATTTCCAATTCTTGTCCGTTGTTTCGCGCAGAAAAGTCGTTGCCTTTGAATTAGTTTGTAATCTTACATTTCCGGTTTCTGTAGAGATTTTTAGGTTGCGAGAACAGTAGATTGTTGGCCTATCCACCGTTGTGAGGCTGCCACCTTAGGTATAGCTTCCGGTGGAGAAGCATTACATACTCTGCCGCTGGATGCCAGAACAGACGTTGTTTCAGCCGCATCTCCTTGGTTAACAGACGCTCGGGACGTACCTCCTCAATCTAGCTGAAGCCAGAAGAACAACAGAGCCGAGGCTGCACTACCAGCTAAGCACACAACTCTCAGCTGGCGGTCTTTATCATCATTTGACCCGTGAAAACATGAGATAGGAAATTGTGAAGACCTGAGCTATGTTGGACGCTCCTCGCCGACTCACCATTTTGCAGCCTTTAATGACCAACAGCATTCACAGAAACAAGCGTTGATACTTTTATTTCATCGCCGACGTTTCGATCCGCGGGTTTGGATCTTCTTCAGAGCCTCTGGTTTACTGTTCCGTTTTATTATATCAACCTGGTAAGTTTTGATTTGGAATTTTGACGTGGATACACTATAATCACAGACAAACAGACATAACACTCTGATAATTCCCATCGTACTTCGATTTAACGATCTTTTTCAAAATTTGATAGTTGGCCAACTACCCACCTGTGGCGCTCACATCGTTTTTGTTCGAGTTTGACGTTTGCTCACTACCGCCACCTAGTTGATGGTCGGCCAAACTTAGTCATTTTAGCATTGGGCGAATTTGTTTCCGTGACTATGATTTGAATCGAAAAATGTTCGAAGTGTTACGTCTGTTTGTCTGTGCTATAATTTTTATTTATCCTTCGTCACTGATGTAAATTAAAAAGAATAGGGAAAGGTCTGTTTATCTCTGTATGTCATCATAATAGTTATTTATGTAACTAGTTGCAAAAAGTTGATTTTTTCAGCACGAGTCGTACATTTATCCAACGAGGCTTGCCGAGTTGGATAAATACGAAGAGTGCTGAAAAAATCGAGTTTTGCAACGAGCTCCATACAAAATTTTATGCAATGATTTTCTCATTATACAACTCATTTGAGTTGCATAATGTTCATAATGCAACTCAAATGAGTTGCAATGAACATTATGCAACTATTTTTTATTATGCAACTAATTTCAGTTGCATAATGAACCGGTACGGAAAAGAAGGCCATTATGATACTCAAATGAGTAGTATAAAATAGAAGTTATGATACTGAATTGCATAAAAAAAATATAGCAATAACCAGACGGAACCGACAATTTCATTACGCAGGGGAAGCAATGCATGCTGTTAAAGGTTTTCGGATATTTGAAATAATAAAACATGTTGTTAAGTATCAATTTAGTTTGTTCATTTAATTTCAAATTTCCTCAAATTGTGCTTCCTGCTCATATTTTTTTTATTAAACAAACAAAAAGCAAAAGTACACAGCACTACATTTCAACTAAAAATCAGTTGCTTAAGAATAAATTGATAGATTCTTGTAATACATAATACATACATCCTTAGAAAAATTTTCTTGCGAGGATGAAAATAAGGTTTCGACTCTTTTACGATAGGTACTCCTAAAACTGTTTTGCACAACAAGAATATTCTGCACTGCAGCTTGTTTTTTTCACTAGATCATTTGAACATTTCTGATTTTGTTCTGGTCTGTTAATCACATTTAGTAACTTTGCATTTTTTTACACTCATAGATAATTATTAATTCTATTCACTAGGTCATTAATACGTTAGGACAGAGAGAGATTTTTTTCCAAATTGTAGGAATATTTGGCATCGCAGCTGGTGATTCATTTCACTGATATAAATATCTGAACAAAATGTTGCAGATTGTTGTATTTTGATAGAAATAAAGCAGGTAAACGAACATAATGTTTAGCTTTAACTATTTGCGACTGCATTCCAAACAATTTTTAAGACGACTTTCTCTCCGATTTCAAGATAGCTGAGCCATTGAATTGAGGTAATAATTGATACGGAAATATTGACAGGTCCTGAAATTCAGTGTTGCTCTACGTTTCACGTAACTTCTTTAGCTTTGAGCTTTTTCAAGGAAAAAAATAGAACTCTAAACAGTCTTTTACCATACCACGCACTTGTTGACGGGATTCATTCTAGCGCCTGGACGACACTTGAAAGTGTCGGAGAATTCCTGCAAATTTGACAAGGATCCTATCACTCGATACATCGGAGGGGAATGTGGATCTTTTTCGATCTGAAGTGTTGTCGTTTCATCAGTTACCGTTGAGCACCACACCTGAGCAAACGACACAAAAAACAGCTGACGATGCGTCAGATTCAAACCAGGAAGCGGCAAAGTGTCAGTGTCCGTGATACTATATTTTTCATTTTTTATATACGCATGGAATGCCGCCTTAAGACCTCCGTTATCTGCAATATTTTCTCCCATAGTTTGCTTTCCGTTCAGGTTTTTCCCATTGACTTTGTACGAGCTATATTGTTTATTGAAACATTCGGTTTCCTTCTTGAACTTTTCGATTGTTTTATTATTCCACCACTGATGCAGATTTCCATATTTGTCGTACTCTCTACCCTGGTCGTCGAAAGCATGAGTCAGTTCATGTCCCATTACAACGCCCATCCCTCCATAATTTAAACTTTTTGGATTCTGCATTCCAAAGAATGGAAGCTGCAGAATTCCTGCGGGGAACACAATTTGATTTTTAGTTGGAGTATAATAGGCATTAACAGTAGGAGGAGTCATACCCCAGCGTGTCTTATCAACTGGTTGATCTAGTTTCTCCAAATTCTTCTTCAAGCTATAAATATTGAAATTAATATTGTTATCAAAGTACGTCTTCGGGTCTATGTTTAAATCTTGGTACTTCTTATCTAGTTCTTCAGGAGTCAAAATGTAATCAGGAAACCCAATCATATCGGATATTTTATCGGCCTTTTCGTTAGCCAGCCGCCTAGTCTCGTTGTCCATCCAAGCCAAGTTTTTCAAATTATCTTTGAATGCCGTTCGTACTTCATTAATCATTTCTTCCGCTCGACTTTTTGACTCACCGTGAAACACTTCTCGCACAAACATTGCTCCAATGGCAAATCCGAGTACGTTAGTGGTATCACTCACGCAGTACCTCCATGGTTCTTCTCCTCCGTCAGAGCCAATTAGTGCCTTCCGTAGTCCTTTATATGCATCACGGAACGCTTTCGATAGACAGGACGTAAGAGTTCGCACAGTTTGCCACACCAAATAGTTATTCAATGTCCTGTAGAAAAGTAAAGTATAAATTTTCATAATTTTCAATTTAAAAAAAAAAGTTTAAACGCTCTTTCAACTTACGTTTTCTTTTCATCGGTGCTGTTGTACTCTACAATCAATGCGTTTAATTTCTCTAGATATTCTGGCGCATAAACTACAACGTTTTCCTGTTCGGTGATTTTCCGCTTCACCAATCGGAAAGCTTCGTCAAAGTGATCTCGCCAAACGATGAAGGGAGCTTTCACTTGCAATTCTTTAATTGTCATCAAGTGGTACATTTCCTCTTCGTCACGCCGCTGGTCCTGTGGAGTTGTAATGTTGGCCAGATTGGTTTCGAAGTCGATAACATCGGCCATCTGTCGTCGTGCATCAGCTTCGTCTGCCCCCAAAAGTACCGACACCTTTACCATGTAGTCCAGATAGGCTGTCAGAATCTTGGCGTTGGCCGTCTTATTGAGATAGTTATCCCGTGACGGCAACGTCAATCCGCCTTGATCGATCTGATGGTTGAGAAATATGACATTCAATATAACACCCTTTTACCGAAAAACCAGAATAGCAATATACCTGTATAATATGTCTACTCGAATTTCGATCATCTTCTCCAACGGCCCACCCAAACAGTCCACCCATGTTGTACTTGATCTGCAATACTTGAAGAGACTTTTGCAGAGACCACTTCTTCACATCGAACCCAGTGACGTTGGCCGTTATATTCCAGCCACCGATATTCTTCAACAGTTTCAACAGCGGATCCGCTCCCAATTTCTCCATGGTTTCATCTTCATCCAGACAGGACTGATAGTACAGCTTGGCCTTTTTCTCAGACTTGGATTTGAACTCGGCCTCTGGCCGTTCCAGCACGTTCTTAACGACCAGCTGGTTCTGCTGTTCCAGCTTGCCGAATGTTCCCCACATGGATTTGCCATCCGGAATGGGATTGTTCTTGATCCACTGGTTGCAGGAGTACGCGTAGAAGTCATCGCACGGATCTACGGTGGAGTCAATCGAGTGCAGTATTTCGCTAGCGGCAAAAATGCAGTGCTTGTTTAGACATGGCAGGGACACGTCGCCATCCAAAGATGCTGCAATCCGGAACGTTGAAGAAGAATAGAAGGAAGATAGAAACATATTGGTAATCCTCGAATAGGTATGAGCGAAAAATAAGGAAAGGACAAAATCCCGAGACACAAAAGATCGGTGGAATATGGATGTGTAAATTTCACAAGAATATGGTTGGCGTTAAGTCAGAGGGGACCAACTAACAAAATTGATGAAAATGTTATTTTTAAGGCATTTAATTGAGAATTAGATTACCTACATGACACTTCTACCCGATTTGCTTAATGTTACAATTAACGAGAGTGTTGTAATAAAATTCCATTTTGAGTGATCTGCGAAAATCGATTATAGTGTGCAGTTAGAGTGGACCAAATGCTTGATGACATGAGAATTGAAAAAGTATCTTTTGGCTGAAATCTAATAATCAAAATAATTCATCACCAAAACGTAATATGTTTGATGAATCGTCAAAACGTTGTAAAGTCACAGTAGAATAATGCACCTAAAAGCCCCTCTGAAACATCCGACCCGCCTTACCTCCCTCCCAAACATCCTTTTGTATGGCAATCCCAAATTTGATATTTGCGGAAAGCGTGGTGGGAACCCCTGACGCAGGGGTTGCCATTCTACTTCTTCTTCTAGTTTTTTTCTGCTTCTGCTTCACTTTTCTTCCTCTATAACTTCTTCATCACCAGGGTGTTCACTGTTCCCACACTTGACAAGGGAACCAAAGTCTGGTGTCGGATAGGCCACTGTCGCAAAGGCCATTGTTTCTAGCCCGGGGAATGGTACCGATAACGCGCTTGTAACTTTAAAATGGTTTAATCAAGCGAGTTTGCATCACAAATTGAGCGGGACAGACACAGTCTTTACACAATACCTTTTTTCTCCTATTCGCTCACCACTCTTAATCTTTACATCGCAGTTTATTGTTCATATTGTTCTCTTGATTTAATTACTATACAGTTTTGTCCATGTGAGATTAGCGCGACTAGATTTTACGGAGTTCAAGATTGGTGCACTAGGCACGGTAAAGGCTGGGTATGCTGCGCAATTCAGATCCCATTGTGATCCACTAGCCTCTGCCCAGCAACTCCTATCCCTACCTCCACGCGGAACCGGCCGGAAACTATGAGCAACCTTAGGGAAGATCGGGTAACCAACCCCGGTGGGAACTTTGGTCGTAGGCTGACAGGGAAGGGGGGGTTTGCTTCGGCAAACCTGAGCGTCTGTTCTCCAGGAGGAGCGGTTCACAACAGCGTCTGATCCCCATGTTAGGGGCGGCTGATTTACGTCCGAGTGCCAGGGAAGGACTCTAAGCTCTACTGTGCACTATGGTCCTCCGGAAAGTAGGGGGTTGGTGTCAGGCCCTACGAGCCAGCCGTAAAAAAACCATTGTAACGGAAAATCAGCAACAGAATAATACGAACCGAGACCAACGGCAACGACCCCAGCGAACAAAATTTACTTGCGATTGGAAACTCGGTACGTGGAACTGCCGATCTCTCAACTTCATTGGGAGCATCCGCATACTCGCCGATTTACTGAAGGACCGCGGGTTCGGCATCGTAGCGCTGCAGGAGGTGTGTTGGACAGGATCTATGGTGCGAACGTTTAGAGGTAATCATACCATCTACCAGAGCTGCGGCAACACACGCGAGCTGGGAACAGCTTTCATTGTGATGGGTGATATGCAGAGGCGCGTGATCGGTTGGTGGCCGATCGACGAAAGATTGTGCAGGTTGAGGATCAAGGGCCGATTCTTCAACTTCAGCATAATAAACGTGCACAGCCCACACTCCGGAAGTACTGGTGATGACGGACGCATTTTACGCGCAGCTCGAACGCGAGTACGACCGCTGCCCAAGCCACGACATCAAGATCATCATAGGAGATTTGAACGCTCAGGTAGGCCAGGAGGAGGAATTCAGACCGACGATTGGTAAGTTTAGCGCCCACCAGCAAACGAACGAAAACGGCCTACGACTCATTGATTTCGCCGCCTCCAAAAATATGGCCATACGTAGCACCTTTTTCCAACACAGCCTCCCTTATCGTTACACCTGGAGATCACCACAGCAGACGGATTCTCAAATCGACCACGTTCTGATTGACGGACGGCACTTCTCCGACATTATCGACGTCAGGACCTATCGTGGCGCCAACATCGACTCCGACCACTATCTGGTGATGGTCAAACTGCGCCCAAAACTCTCCGTCATCAACAATGTACAGTACCGGCGACCGCCACGGTACAACCTAGAGCGACTGAAGCAACCGGATGTCGCCTCATCATACGCGCAGAATCTCGAGGCTGCGTTGCCAGACGAGGGCGAGCTCGATGAGGCCCCTCTAGAGGACTGCTGGAGTACAGTGAAAGCAGCCATCAACGACGCAGCCGAGAGCACCATCGGGTACGTGGAACGGAATTGACGGAACGAATGGTTCGACGAAGAGTGCAGAACGGTTTTGGAGGAGAAGAATGCAGCGAGGGCGGTAATGCTGCAGCAAGGGACTCGACAGAACGTGGAACGTTACAAACAGAAGCGGAAACAGCAGACCCGCCTCTTTCGGGAAAAAAAGCGCCGCCTGGAAGAAGCGGAGTGTGAAGAAACGGAACTGCTGTGCCGTACCCAAGAAACACGGAAGTTCTATCAGAAGCTCAACGCATCCCGCAACGGCTTCGTGCCGCGAGCCGGAATATGCAGGGATAAAGACGGAGGCCTCTTGACGGACGGACGTGAGGTGATCGAAAGGTGGAAGCAGCACTTCGATCAGCACCTGAACGGCGTGGAGAACGTAGGCACGGGAGTCCACGGCAATGGAAGGAAGGACGACGCCAGTGCAGCGGAGGACGGAAATGAACCAACTCCCACGCTGAGGGAAGTTAAGGATGCCATTCACCAGCTCAAAACCAACAAAGCAGCTGGTAAGGACGGTATCGCAGCTGAACTCATCAAGATGGGCCCAGAAAAGTTGGCCACCTGTCTGCATCGGCTGATAGTCAGGATCTGGGAAACCGAACAGCTACCGGAGGAGTGGAAGAAAGGGGTAACCACCTGTTCATCGACTTCAAAGCGGCATACGATAGTATCGACCGCGCAGAGCTATGGAGAATCATGGACGAAAACGGCTTTCCTGGGAAGCCGACTGACTAGACTGATTAAAGCAACGATGGACGGTGTGCTTCAACATCGCGCTGGAAGGTGTGATGCGACGAGCCGGGCTCAACAGCCGGGGAACGATTTTCACAAAATCCGGTCAATTTGTGTGCTTTGCGGACGACATGGACATTATCGCTAGAACATTTGGAACGGTGGCAGAGCTGTACACCCGCCTGAAACGCGAAGCAGCAAAGGTCGGACTGGTGGTGAATGCCTCAAAAACAAAGTACATGCTGGTAGGCGGAACCGAACACAACCGGATCCGTCTGGGTAGTAATGTTACGATAGACGGGGATACTTTCGAGGTGGTGGAGGAATTCGTCTACCTCGGATCCTTACTGACGGCTGACAACAACGTGAGTCGTGAAATTCGGAGCCGCATCATCAGCGGAAGTCGGGCCTACTACGGGCTCCAGTAGAAACTGCGGTCGAAAAAGATTCACCCACGCACCAAATGCACCATGTACAAAACGCTAATAAGACCGGTGATCCTCTACGGGCACGAGACATGGACCATGCTCGAGGAGGACCTACAAGCACTCGGAGTTTTCGAGCGACGCGTGTTAAGAACGATCTTCGGCGGTGTGCAGGAGAACGGTGTGTGGCGGAGAAGGACGAAACACGAGCTCGCTGCACTTTACGGTGAACCCAGCATCCAGAAGGTGGCCAAAGCCGGAAGGATACGGTGGGCAGGGCATGTTGCAAGAATGCCGGACAACAACCCTGCAAAGCTGGTGTTTGCAACGGATCCGGTTGGCACAAGAAGGCGTGGAGCGCAGAGAGCACGATGGGCGGACCAGGTGGAGCGTGACTTGGCGACCGAGGATGGAGAGCGGCAGCCACAAACCGAGTGTTGTGGCGTACTATTGTTGATTATGTCTTGTCTTAATGATGTTGAACAAATAAATGTATGTATGTATGTATGATTGGTGCACTATTGTCTAGTCGTAGGTGGTTTCACTCAACAATTTGAACGTGTTTTAGGTGTTTAAGGTATTTTAGCTGTGATTTACGCGATTATAATTTATTTAGATAGTTAGCAAGTTTTAACGTAGTTATCACTGAACTAGAAAGAAAAAACATACACGGAACTTTCAGGGATAGTTTGTGTAACGTTCTATACTGTGCAACGACACACTATCTTCACTCCTCCGGGCTTCATTCAAAAAAAGAGACCCCACGCTATTTGGTGCATCATGAAGTTGCGAAAATTTCACGGTCATGGTCAAGAGAGCCGTTGAGAGAGGGAGGGACTATCGAGATGGCGACGAACGACGATACGACGATGAGCGAACGAAAACTTACGCACTAACAGGGATTGGTTGATGATCTATACAACTTTACACGCTAACTCCGACAAAACTGGCTGCATGAATAGCCTTTACAATTTGAAATTCGCCACTCTTGTCTCCGCAATTTAGGTATAAATGAATTTGAATAAATTTGAATATATGAAAATAGATATGAAAAGAAACTCTATAATAAATATGAAAAATAAATAAAAGGAAAATGTTAATAAAGCATCTATTTGGCTCACAAAAAAGTGTAAAAAATCATTAAAAAAAATAAGTAAATAAATAAAGAGTTAAATAAACAAAAAATAAATAAATAAATGAATAATCTAAACTACAGTCGGAGAAATTAAAAAAAAAATAAAATAATTTATACGAGGACATCAACCAAGGGCTACTAAATGCAAAATAAACGTCACTCAAACACTAATAAAAGTGGAGACAGACATCCCGAGCAGAGGGGAATATCAAATTAATAACTACGAAATCACAAAACCTGTTTTTATATCTTGTTTTGTTATTATTGAATTATCAAGGCATTACGTTTCCATAACATGTTTTGTTGGACAATCTTATTTTGTTATGACCAAGCAATTGGTATGCAGCCCATAAATAACATTTCAATATTACATTCTGTTGTGGAACAAGTTTGGTTATTATTGTATTATTAAGAGTGCACAAATACTTTATGGTATTGCTATCTAAACTAAAACAAATTTTGAAACAAAACCTACGTCATTCTACAACGTTATTTACAACATTTGAGGGAAAGCAACTGCATATTCACTCATCAATTTGTCTTCCTCTTCCATTTATCATTACATCCAAACTGAGACAAAGTGCATACCCCACCCCATATCACTAACTAGTATTCCGTGGGAAAAAGTTTGCATAATGCACCAGAAAAACTGTTTAACGATTTTTTGAAAAGTGCGCATAGTTAGGCCCTAGGTGCGCAAATTATGGTACGCTTACGGTATCACATTTGATAAGAGGTGTGGTATATTACGTGACATGGAGGTGCTGTAATGTGTACAAAACAAAGTCCCTGCTGGGCGGCGCGAGGTTTTGCTAAATTTCTGAAATTGACTGAGTTGTAGCTGAAAAGTACCCAAAATACCAGCCACTGCCCAAGTGGCGCAGTACCCTGCATACATCTAAACGAGAACATAGCAGAACATAGCAGAAGAAGAACGATGGTGTTTTGAAAAATCCTATCCCTATCACACAGGAGAAGATTTTAAAATGCCTCTATAAAATCTAAAACAAAATCTAATTAAAAACGGTTTCATGTACGGTGTAAGACTTTGGACGGACTACATATTGAACGTATAAATTTAAATTTAACATTTTTTTCTTGGTAAGGTACTTAATTTGTACCAATCACCAATTGGGTTTTTAAATTAAGAATAATATATTGATTTTTTGATTTTATTCGAAAGAGCACCTTTTTATAAGCCAGTATGATTTTTTTCAGATTTTTAAAACTTTATTTTGATACCTAAATTCAATTACAAAAAGATTTTTTGAAATCATCTTTTGACAGCTGGGCAACTGCTTGACAGCTCCGCCCAGTACGAAATGCGACGAGGGGTGATTCGACAAATCGCTCCCATACAAACTTTAAAACGATTTTTAAATAGGTTCCCGGGTACCAAAGTTCATGAAAATTTGGATTTCGGCTCAGTTTGGCATGTAGATTGTGAATATGGAATTATCTCAACACCACTAAAGAAGCCAATTGCAGCTGGTTTATGGGAAATTCCACGTGTATGGCAATTCAGTAACAAATTTTGAAAACGACGTATAATCAATGCTACACCATTGATTATACGTCGTTTTCAAAATTTGTTACTGAATTCAGGTTTTTTCTTAACTCACGATGACCAGATCGGTTCAGTCGGATTTGTTTTTGATGGAAAAAATAAATCTGGATCAAATGAGATCAATATTGTCAAAATCGGAGAAAATTTATCGCAGATATAACCATTACATAGTTTACCTGCTTTATTTTATTGTCTGCTGTTTCATATTATGAAGTAAAAAATAAAGGCATTGCAATATCTAGAAATTTCATCAGACTCTTCCGTATTTTTTATTTTATTCATTGCTATAATTTGAGTTTTGGGTAAATATAGCATCATAGCTATTGATATGTTTATCTTTGTATTAATTTCCTTCTTTCAATATCCCAGTCCCGTTACGGTGCCAAATTCCTATCACTTTTCTACGATTCCCAATTCTTATAGGTTAAGTATAATTTTAGCTTCAAAAAGTGATACATCTGCAAATGAGTTTTTTTTTTATCTCAAAATTGAGTAAACTTAGTTGAATTTATATGTCATTTTAACAGTACTGCTATTCTAACCTCTAATTATAACGTTAAAAAGTACCGAACAGACTATGTATTACGAAGTAATGAATGTTAGTGAGAGTGGAGATAGCAAATATGGTACCTACTAAATAATTCTAATCAATAAAAATGTCAACTATACAGACAATTCTGCTCAATTGGTGATTGCATTTGTCTATTATAACTTTTTCCTTTCGATCTATTATTATTCGATCATATATTGTTTGACATTATGTCATAAATATCCTTTTTCATTACTAAAAATAATCCTAAACAGAATAAAACTAAACAGCATCTACAGAAGTAATCATATCGGCATATGATATAATTACCTTTTACCTTCGCTCACGTAGGTACGTGTATAATCGCCGTTCTCACTACGCGAACAAAACAAAAAATAAAATAAAAATCATCTCCGTCCGGAAAGAATCTTTGTCGCCGCCAAAATACACCCCATGACGAAGCTCAATCATAAATAGTCGACTACCTAGAACTTTTTCATCGTTCTCTTTACTCCATGGAAATAGCCGACGACGGGCCATGCCGCCACTGTTATTAGTGTTTCAGTGCGCATGTCTGCGCACCGCGATAGCGCTGTTGGTAAGAGAGAGAGGTTCATTGTTTGATCTTGCATTCAAATCTCTGCTATTTTTGTCCTGCGACTGGCAAACATGAAATGGGGGAATGGGGAAACTGGCAATACGTAGAACCAGTAAAGCTTCTATCGTCCCTCACTGCAAGTGCTGTGATAGCCTCATAGGTAAAGGTGACTGAAAATTAACGATAGCAGGATTGGAGGTTCAAATCCCGTCCATGTTTGTAAGTTTTATAATGAAATCGAAATTTTTTTTATGTGATCTATTATTTTCTAAAAATAGAATAACACACTTAAAATCATTACCCAAAAATGAGTAAAAAAAGTTAGTTTTTACCCTAATTTTGCTTTTGGAATGTTATCAATAACTCTTTAATATCAAAATTTGTTATTGATGTATTTCCCAAATTCACTGTTATTAAGTTGTTATTGCCACTAACAAAACATGTTATTAAATTGATTTTTCTGGAACAAATTTTTGTTATGTGACTTGTTATTTTGCCGCTTATGACAGACAAGTTTATAACTCAATATGTTATGTTAATAACATGAAAATTACTAATTCCATTATGCAGTTATTTTGCCAAAATAACGCATTTTGTTATGCTGTTGTTATTCTCTTCTGCTCGGGATCGACCTTACATTTAGACATTTACTCCAAAAAAAAAAAACAGTAAACAAAAAATGACAAAATCTTTGGGCTAAACCACTAACTGGCCTTCCCACTGAGTATTCGAATTATGACTCGAAATGAACGGTCACAAATTTTGTGTATGGACCAAACGCTTGGTCATAATCAAGTGTAATGCATTGCCACTACCATCACTGTCGGTACTACCAACACTAAGGGAGCGTTTAGCCTGTGCGTTAATGTACTATCAACAGTTTTGTAATCACAACGTGTATTGGAAAGAACCGTGATTTTGGTTAAAAGGTGAGCAATTAGTGAGCACCCCTATTGTTTTAACCCTTAAAGGCGCACGACAATAAAAAACTGATTTAAAAAATAAATTAATAATTAATAATAAAAGTGAATTTCAATTATTTTGGAGCGTTTTTAGGTATGTTGTTTTAAAACAACATTGCGCTTTTAAGGGTTAATTAAACTGCTGAAAGTACTATTCCAATAACCATGAAATCTGGCAGACATAATTTACACTTGAAATTTTCATGCAAATCGACAAAAACATTTGAACGTTATGAGTATACCAATAAAGCATAAAAAACCACGAAAACTATTTATAATCACTCAATCACATTAACACTGATAGTTTTCAAACCAATTGTTCAAAACTGATTAAATTTTGTAGGAAAGTGCCTGTGTGTGTATCATAACTGCTAACGAAGATGTATCACTATCCTTACTGTACTTTGAACTGCACCGGAAAAGAATAATCTGTCATGTAGATAAAAAATGGTCACGATTGAACGCCTTTTTTGATTTTGGCCTAAAGTTAAAAGTAATACACCGATTTTTTTATTAATTTTGGCACCTAAAATAAACATACATCAAAGAGTTTTAGTAAATATGTTGAAAAAATTTACCGATTCATTTCAGAGTTACAGCCGTATTTCTGTGTCCCGATTATTGCGGATACTACAGGCTTTACATAGACTGTTTTTCTGATCGTCTGATCACTGATTTCACTGTGCGCCAAAATTTTCAAGGCTACAATCCTGAACAAACTTAAGTTTTCAAGTTTTTGAATCTGCATCGCACTCAACTTTTCACATTTTACCCACTACTCTTCCTATGTGTGTCCGCACACTGCTAATCGAATTTCCACCCATCTCGACAACGTCAAACAGTCAGCAAGCCAATCAACCCACTGACTGCCTACACTCACTCACCTTTGTAGATGTTGGAGTCAACGTGAGGCTGCACGTGCAGTATCCTGGTGCTTTCGGTTGCCAGTATGCTGATCAGGGCGACAATCGTCACTGCCGATATCAGCACCAGCAGTAGGAGGACCTTTTCGAGCTTGCTACGGGCATTCCACAGCGACGTCCCCCTGGCTGTGTGATAACGAATGTGCCTCGTCGGACTGTGTCTGGTTTCTGTGATCTGTACCGAGCCAATGCTACTGCTATCTTCATCGGCAAACTGTGCCTGTTTGTATCGGGTCATCTGTGGGAAGCAAAGATATAGGAGAAATTGCGACGTTTAGAATTTTCAGCTGCAAGATAGTGGAACTGCACAGCAAATAAAAGTTGTCTTCAATTAACGACCACCTCAAAGGCACGCCAATGACTTTCGATTCGTTTGAGCCCGTACAAATCGCTATTTCACGTTAGGACGCCTGCAGATGAGTGGGCGCAAATCAATTCTGCGTCGACAAGCTGTACAATGGATGGCGCAATTATTTAGATTCACGCTTGCAGTTTGAGATGCACCTTGTCAGCACTAGGTTCAAACTTTCACTCGCGGCCAAGTGCAAGATCAAACACCGTGACTAACCTTAGACTGTGTTTATATAGGCAGGCGGAGATATGGCCGATCACTGCTCCCCGGTTCTAGCTGCTGATAATGTAAACAAGCACTGTTTTCGCGAGTAGATACGATACACTCGGTTTAGTAGCGGCCGCATCTGGCGAAAAGTAGCGGTGTACTACGCATTGGATGCGCCTTCCACTTGAAAATCGGTTGCCGCCGACAACATTAAACGACATGGTACTAGCTAAACTCGTATACCGTAATATGCAGTCGAAACGAACAAGGATTTGCTTACTATTATACCGCATTTAGTTCACCACTGGACTATCACACAAGTTTTCAAGAGTGCGAAAACGTAAATAAAAGTGCGCGATTGCAACAGATAAACTCGGTGTGTTTAGAGCACTTATTCAGAATAAATCAAAGGAATAGTGCGCCGAAGACATCAACAAAATTTGATGCAATCGCGCACTCTTTTTTAACGTTTTCGCACTAAGTGCGCAGTCCAGTGGTGAACTAAATACGCAATGGATATAATATCGCGTTCAGTGTATTCGGGCGGAACTGCAGTGATCGGTTTCGTTAAACCCGTATTGGCGTTAATATATGTTTAAATATATTGCTTGAAAATTTACAATACATAAACCATTTTTGTTAATTGCGAATTTTTTATGAATTCAAGTTCCTCATGGGTAACTGGGAGTGCGAAGAAGAGACTCGGACAAGTAAGATTCGTTTCTCCTTGTGTGCACCTGTGTGATAGGCTTTCTGATCGATTTCCACATATTTCGCTGGTGATACATATGGAAATTCGTGAGTTCGATTCCTGCTATTATTTCACTGTAAAATTTTCAAATAATATTAGTTTTTTTTTCTAGGGCGGAAATTTCTTTCGTTTTCTACCAAACCATTTTTTAGAAATTATGATTGAAAATGGTTTTTTATAAACGAAAATCAAAATCGAAAACTGAAAAATGAGGAAACGCACTCACTATCGCCTTATAATCAAAAACAGTTTATAAGGTGCAATAAAACATTTCAGAAAAAAATCTTTTTGAATGCCTTTGTACTTTTTCTCCATAATTACTTGAAAGTTGCACAAACCCAGTTAATTTAAGTACATGTTAGTTGGTTAGTTACAATTTTATAATTTGATTAGTGTCTGGAGCCTTTTGTATTAACACTAAAATCCCCAATTTACATAAATCATATTCTTAACACTTCTGATAATCATGTAGGTTAATAGACTTTATTCTGCCCCTTTAATCCAAGAAAACTAATATTGCATTCTGGCTACAACAATCAAGTTCGTATGTTACATATAAAACCGAATTTCCGTTCGAACAGACCTAGAAAACAACACGCAAGTTTGGAACTGACTACCTTAAAATGGGGTAACTTTAACAGTACTACAGACGTTGTATAATTCATCTTCTAACTATGATTCCTCCATTCAGAAGACAAACGTAAACCAAAACTTAACATATAAAAGTTTATCAAGTCATTATAGCCAAGCTTATACAGGTCGGACTCGATTATCCGGAGTCGGGTTCTGCAGCTTTGCAAGCATATATCTCCGGACAGGATGTTGTATTAAACTGAAAATTTGATATTTTGTCAAGCTAACATTGATTAGTAATCTGTAAAAAAATTTGCTTGATTCATCATTCCGTTTGCCAGATATATGTACAAAAAGCTTTAGAACCTGACTCCGGATAATCGAATACGACCTGTATTAAAAGTTTTGGGCAAAAAATAAAAATTGCTGGTATCATTCATCAACCCTTTCGAACAATATGCTGTACAACATCGATTCAAATATTTTCTAAATGAATAGCCTTCAATTCTCGATTCGTTCATAGAAGAATCTCATTCTGGCCTTGAATCTCTTAACGAAATGTGTGTTTACGAGCTAGAATCAATTTTATATGTTGGAACCTAAATTTCAAAAAAAAAAAAAAACCAGCAATGTTATTTACCTCGTTTTACGGTACGAGCTCCAGCCACAGCGATGATAATAAAATCATCCCTCGCCTTGTACGGGTTCAGTAAGTATGTATACCTATCGCTCGGTAGCTCGGCATAGATCTGACGCTAGCAGACTAAACGGCACGGGCAGAGTAGTAGTCCTATACACATTGCGCGCGCATATTATTTTATTAAGTAGCACTGTTGTTTGCAGCTAAGCTGACGCTCAATCAATCTTAATCTATTGATCCGATAACGGGCAATTTCGGCCTGCCGCATGAGATTTCTTTGCCTCTTGAGACAACGTCATGCAATATTCTAACGTGCCTTCTTCTCAGCCGGGTCAAGCACAGTTACTGTTGATACTAGAGGCAGAGAAATACCTTTACTAAATTAACCGTTTTTGTATAGGTTCACTGCTTGACAGACATGGCACACATGCCTTCCGATTTTCGCGGTATGGACGATGGTTGGTTCTCTCAGTAGCTGATGCAGCTCGTGGTTCCGTCTTCTGCACTCCGCAGTAGATGGTAACTTCGTGTGACGGTGAACTTTATTCGATCGTAGAGTTCTGCGAAGTCCAAAGTAAGCACAATTTCCTGCCACAATGCGTCTCTGAATTTCTCTGCTGGTGTCGTTGTTGGCGGTCACCAGTGAGCCCAAGTATACGAACTCTTCAACCGCTTTGATTTCATCACCGTCGACAGAAATACGGGGTGACGGGCGCGGTAATCGTTCACTCGTTTTTATCCCCGCTTTTCTAATTACACCCTCTAAAACAATGTTGAACAGCAAACACGAAAGACTATCACCTTGCCGTAACCCTCTGCAAAATTCGAAGGGACTCGAGAATGTCCCTGGTACTCGAACTACAAACATCACTCGATCCATCGTCGCCTTGATCAATCGTATCAGCTTATCCGGGAATCCGTACTCGTGCATAATCTGCCATAGCTGGTCTCGATCGATTGTATCATGCGCCGATTTAAAATCGATGAACAAATGATAAGTGAACACCTGGCGGATGGCGAACATCTGGTCCGTTGTAACGCGTTCACCCATGAATTCATCCTGATATTGTCCCACGAACTCTCTTGCAGTTTGTGATAGACGGCGGCATAAAACTTGAAATAGTATCTTGTAAACAGCGCTCAGTAGTGTGATCGCGCGGTAGTTCCCGCAATCCAACTTGTCGCCCTTTTTGTAGATGGGACACATGATACCTTCCGTCCATTCCTCCGGTAATACTACCTCCTCCCAGATCTTGGTAATGATCCTGTGTAGTTCTCTCACCAGTGCTTCTCCACCGTATTTTAGAAGGTCGCTTGGTAGTTGATCTGCTCCAGCGGTTTTGTTGTTTTTCGACCGGCCAACCTCCTCCTCAACCTCCTGGAGGTCAGGGGCCGTAAGTCTTTCGTCCTGTTCATATACTCTTAGATCTGTTACCACGCCACCTTCGGTACTTGAAACGCCGCCATTGAGGTGTTCATCGTAATGTTGCCGCCACCTCTCCGCCACATCATGCTCGCTCGTGAGAATATTCCCGTGATTATCTCGGCACGTGTCGGCTTGTGTGTAGATATGGGTTACGTTCATATGTATTCATTTCGCCAAAAATATCAAAAGGTCTTTAATATTCTGGGACGTTCAAGGTGTTTCAAACTGTCCTATAATAAAGCCCTCTAAATCTAAAGAATAATTTCATGTGTTTTCGCCATAAATATTAGCATTGCATATTCTATTGGTATTTGTGAAACTCTTAAAACCTACAATGGAATTTATATAGACACTATAAAGATATTCCAGATCAGCCAAACTATCTTGGAGTTAAGAACTTCAGTAAACTCGTAACAGCAGCCACATCTGATATACAGAGTAACATTGCATAATCAATTGCGGGTTTTGGACCAACCTGAAGTCCTATATATTATTATGAACTTTTGTGACATTGAGGGTCGTCCAAACTGTCCTGAAATTTAGCTCTTGACAGTAACAGTAGATATTCTCACAATGAACTGTAACATGTACACAACCAAATGTAATCTGTAATTCCCCTGACATTTCATGAGTCACTCCAAGATACTTTTGATATATTCCAGATCAATCAAACTGCAATCACTAGTAAATAGAATGGATTATGCAACATAACTCTTTATAGAGAAAAAGAAACGTCAATTTCTGTAGATGCTAGGTTTTAAACATTATATGTAATAGTTTGGATGACCCCAGCTGATCTGATTATGTCCATTGAACATTCAGAAGATTTACTGGACTGGATAGATTACCTATTGCAGCTTTGTATAATGAAAAAAGTTACCATTACATCAGTGAAACGGTTTGAATGACCTATGATATCTCAACAGCTCTGATACTGTCTATTGAACTTTCAGAAGATTTACTTGGCATGATAGATTACAAATCGTAGCTTTGTACAATTAAAGAAGTTACAGTTATAACCGTAGAATTTAGGATTTAATTCCAGAACAGTTTGGATGACCCAGGATATCAAGAAAAATAATTCTACCCTTTTAATGCAGTTCAATATCAAAAATACAGAAAAACGTAAAAAAAAACTATTACAGAGGAAAAGTTTTGGACATTCACAAGACGCGACACGCGAGACAAGACATAACACTCATCGTTCTTACAATCGTCAAAGGGTTAAAATTACCTTTGTTGTCGACCGGTTTCGGGTGCGATGTTACCCATCCTCGGGACAATGTCCGACTGGCTACGTCGAACAATTGTACGTTGTTCGTACTCGTCCGAGATGAAGAGAAATCAGTTGATCGTCGTCGTTTTTACCAGGCCAAAAAGACTTGATGTGATAGGGGGGTCATCTTCGTTCATCAATGGCTGCGTTTCGTTTGATATGAGCATAGACTCCCAGGCGTTGAGATGCGAAGCCTTTCTAACTGCCTTGATCAGCTTCGCATTCTTCCAGTCTATGCTATGCGTAGAAGCTACCGTATGTGCTGCAACTCCGGATTCGTTGGGTTTGTTGGTTTCCACTGCGTTTTTATGTTCTTTCAAACGTACCTTGACCTTGCGGCGTGTTTGACCGATGTAAACCGCCGGGCAGTCGTTGCAAGGTACCTGATATATGCCAGATTGCTCTTCCGGTGGGACTTTGTCCTTCAAGTTACACAGTAGATCGCGTAACGTGTTGTCACTCTTATGTACAACATGAAGTCCTTGTCGTCGGAGTGTATTTTTAATTGGATTTGTGACTTTCGGGTAGAATGGGAGACTGATTCTTTTAACTTCTTCTGTTGCAGGTTGTAGGGTCGTGATGTTCTGCCGGCGTTTTTTCCGTTTATGTTTTTGGAGAATTTTGTCTACGAAACCCTTATCGTAGCCGTTAATTTCAGCTGCTTTAAAGATCCGAGACTTCTCTTCGTTAAATTCAATGTTATCCATGGGCACGTTGTGGAGTCTGTGTGCCATTGAATGAAATGCAGCTTTACACAGACTCCACAACGTGCCCATGGATAACATTGAATTTAACGAAGAGAAGTCTCGGATCTTTAAAGCAGCTGAAATTAACGGCTATGATAAGGGTTTCGTAGACAAAATTCTCCAAAAACATAAACGGAAAAAACGCCGGCAGAACATCACGACCCTACAACCTGCAACAGAAGAAGTTAAAAGAATCAGTCTCCCATTCTACCCGAAAGTCACAAATCCAATTAAAAATACACTCCGACGACAAGGACTTCATGTTGTACATAAGAGTGACAACACGTTACGCGATCTACTGTGTAACTTGAAGGACAAAGTCCCACCGGAAGAGCAATCTGGCATATATCAGGTACCTTGCAACGACTGCCCGGCGGTTTACATCGGTCAAACACGCCGCAAGGTCAAGGTACGTTTGAAAGAACATAAAAACGCAGTGGAAACCAACAAACCCAACGAATCCGGAGTTGCAGCACATACGGTAGCTTCTACGCATAGCATAGACTGGAAGAATGCGAAGCTGATCAAGGCAGTTAGAAAGGCTTCGCATCTCAACGCCTGGGAGTCTATGCTCATATCAAACGAAACGCAGCCATTGATGAACGAAGATGACCCCCCTATCACATCAAGTCTTTTTGGCCTGGTAAAAACGACGACGATCAACTGATTTCTCTTCATCTCGGACGAGTACGAACAACGTACAATTATTCGACGTAGCCAGTCGGACATTGTCCCGAGGATGGGTAACATCGCACCCGAAACCGGTCGACAACAAAGGTAATTTTAACCCTTTGACGATTGTAAGAACGATAAGTGTTATGTCTTGTCTCGCGTGTCGCGTCTTGTGAATGTCGTGTACCTAGTTCTTACGTTAGCAAAACAAACCAATAAGTGTTGAAAAGTTCTGGCTTCAAAGGGTTAAGTAATTGTTAAAACCATTGCAATTTTTCCTTGCTCCAAACAAGTGTTTCTCCGAAAGCACTGCTTGAAAATACAAAGACAAGCAGATTTTGTTCTGCATATGGTGCGATAAAAGTGCCATTACCGGATAAGGGTTCTCAAATGCAACCGTTGTTCGATTCATGCTATCTTATCAGAGAAACAAAAGCAGCAACGTTCGTTACCCATATATAATATAAATAGTTCGCCACACATAGGTAAGCCACACGAGATAAGAAAATGCAAATTTACATTCTCCATTAACCCTCCATCAGTCGCATCAAAAAAAGTTACACGAGCGGTCGCGTCGTGTACTCAGTACACGGCATACGCTTTCAATTATGGTTTATATGCTTTAGGGCCTGTCCATAAACTACGTAGACTCTTAGGGGGGGACGGGGGGGTCTGGCCAATGTCTACGCTCCATACAAATTTCGAAAATTTTGTATGAACAAAAGTCTACGAGGGGGGAGGGGGGGTCTGAGATGGCCGAAAAAAAGTCTACGTAGTTTATGGACAGCGCCTTACTAGATACAATGTTGGTGTCTTCAGCAAAAAAGTCCAACTGGATAATGCGCGTCTGATAGTGGACATGTGGAACCGGTCAACACGATCTGGTCCTGCCCTGGGTGTCGGAATGGCCCTCGCGGGAACCTGTTTCGAGGACATTTCAGTTATTTCACCAAAACTAGGCATGCGACGGCTCTATCTTCATGATTTCCCATATCCATTATTTTAGTAACCATGCAAATGATCAGTGACCTCCCTGGCCAACCCGTGGCCACCGGAATGTGCCCTGGAGGAACCTGTTCCGAGGACATTTTGACCATGACACCAAAACTAGGCATGCGACGGCTCTATCTTCATGATTTTCCATATCCATTATTTTAGTAACCATGAAAATGACCAGTCACCTCCTTGGCCAACCCGTGGCCACCGGAATGTGCCCTGGAGGAACCTGTTTCGAGGACATTTTGACCTTGACACCAAAACTAGGCTTGCGACGGCTTTATCTTCATGATTTTCCATATCCATTATTTCAATACCATGGAAATGACCAGTGACCTCCCTCACTAACCCGTGGCCACCGGAATGTGCCCTGGAGGAATCTGTTTCGAGGACATTTTGACCATGACACCAAAACTAGGCATGCGACGGCTCTATCGTCATGATTTTTCATAATCATCATCTAAGTAACCATGTAAATGACCAGTGACCTCCCTGGCTAACCCGTGGCCACCGAAACGTGCCCTGGAGGAACCTGTTTCGATGACATTTTGACCATGACACCAAAACTAGGCTTGCGACGGCTTTATCTTCATGATTTTCCATATCCATTATTTTAATAACCATGAAAATGACCAGTGACCTCCCTGGCTAACCCGTGGCCACCGGAATGTGCCCTGGAGGAACCTGTTTCGAGGACATTTTGACCTTGACACCAAAACTAGGCTTGCGACGGCTCTATCGTCATGATTTTTCATAATCATCATCTAAGTAACCATGCAAATGACCAGTGACCTCCCTGGCTAACCCGTGGCCATCGGAATGTGCCCTGGAGGAACCTGTTTCGAGGACATTTTAACCTTGACACCAAAACTAGGCTTGCGACGGCTTTATCTTCATGATTTTCCATATCCATTATTTTAGTAACCATGAAAATGACCAGTCACCTCCTTGGCCAACCCGTGGCCACCGGAATGTGCCCTGGAGGAACCTGTTTCGAGGACATTTTGACCTTGACACCAAAACTAGGCTTGCGACGGCTTTATCTTCATGATTTTCCATATCCATTATTTCAATACCATGGAAATGACCAGTGACCTCCCTCACTAACCCGTGGCCACCGGAATGTGCCCTGGAGGAATCTGTTTCGAGGACATTTTGACCATGACACCAAAACTAGGCATGCGACGGCTCTATCGTCATGATTTTTCATAATCATCATCTAAGTAACCATGTAAATGACCAGTGACCTCCCTGGCTAACCCGTGGCCACCGAAATGTGCCCTGGAGGAACCTGTTTCGATGACATTTTGACCATGACACCAAAACTAGGCTTGCGACGGCTTTATCTTCATGATTTTCCATATCCATTATTTTAATAACCATGAAAATGACCAGTGACCTCCCTGGCCAACCCGTGGCCACCGGATTGTGTCCTGGAGGAACCTGTTTCGAGGACATTTTGACCATGACACCAAAACTAGGCATGCGACGGCTCTATCGTCATGATTTTTCATAATCATCATCTAAGTAACCATGTAAATGACCGGTGACCTCCCTGGCTAACACGTGGCCACCGGAATGTGCCCTGGAGAAACCTGTTTCGAGGACATTTTGACCTTGACACCAAAACTAGGCTTGCGACGGCTTTATCTTCATGATTTTCCATATCCATTATTTTAATAACCATGAAAATGACCAGTGACCTCCCTGGCTAACCCGTGGCCACCGGAATGTGCCCTGGAGGAACCTGTTTCGAGGACATTTTGACCTTGACACCAAAACTAGGCTTGCGACGGCTCTATCGTCATGATTTTTCATAATCATCATCTAAGTAACCATGCAAATGACCAGTGACCTCCCTGGCTAACCCGTGGCCATCGGAATGTGCCCTGGAGGAACCTGTTTCGAGGACATTTTAACCTTGACACCAAAACTAGGCTTGCGACGGCTTTATCTTCATGATTTTCCATATCCATTATTTTAATAACCATGAAAATGACCAGTGACCTCCCTGACTAACCCGTGGCCACCGGAATGTGCCCTGAAGGAACCTATTTCGAGGACATTTTGACCGTGACACCAAAACTAGGCATGTGACGGCTCTATTTTCATGATTTTCCATATCCATTATTTTAGTAACCATGAAAATGACTAGTGACCTCCCTGGCCAACCCGTGGCCACCGGAATGTGCCCTGGAGGAACCTGTTTCGAGGACATTTTGACCATGACACCAAAACTAGGCATGCGACGGCTCTATCGTCATGATTTTTCATAACCGTCATATTAGTAACCATGAAAATGACCAGTGACCTCCCTGGCCAACCCGTGGCCACCGGAATATGCCCTGGAGGAACCTGATTCGTGGACATTTTGGCTTTGACGCCAAAACTAGGCGTGCGACGGCTTTATCTTCATGATTTTCCATATCCATCATCTTAGTAACCATGAATATTACCAGTGACCTCCTTGGCCAACCCGTGGCCACCGGAATGTGCCCTGGAGGAACCTGTTTCGAGGACATTTTGGCTTTGACGCCAAAACTAGGCATGCGACGGCTCTATCTTCATGATTTTCCATATCCATCATCTAGAGAAAATCGCCAATTGTTACACACCTTAAAAACTCGCCAATTGTTGCACACCTCATAAGAAGAGCATGGAGTGTGCAACAGTTAACGAGTTTCCAAGGTGTGCAATAATTGGCGATTTACCCTAAGTAACCGTGAAAAAGACCAGCACTCACGGTTCCTACTCTGTATGAGGGCGGTCATGCATATAACTTTCGCTTATAGTATGGTGAATCTGTTAATTTGATACATATTTGCCTCCCAAAAGCGCTTTTTTGTATTGTATAAAAATATGTCCAATCTAGTTTTGTAATTTTCTAATAGAAAGAAATAAAAAATAGTTTTTTGTTTGCTTCACGGAGCCGACTTTTTTTTGTTTTGTGATTTTGGTTACCAACTGATTTGTATACAGTCATACCTCGGTATAACGTAGCCTCGATATTACGTAACTCAGTATAACGAAACCTTTACCTCGATGTAACGTAACTTTTTTATGGTCCCAATGTTTTGCTATTTGTAATAAGCGTGATTCACGGAATAGTCTTTATGATATTACGCTCCTCCTGGAACCAAGTCTGCTAACCACTTTATTGCCCCTCTATGGCAATTGAGTAATGCGACATGCACTACACTAAGGAAACGGGTAATGTCACAATAGATCTTAAAACTGGTCGCAGTGACAAACCCGAACAGGAATAAAAAAAAACCAGTTTAGCGTTATACGTTTCGCAGTTATATTATAGTTTTCAGTGTCAGAAATTTTGTTTAGCTGCTAACTGCAACATGTTTACGTTTCACTTTACGAATGAAATTGAGTAACTACAATGCCTGACAGATGTTATAAAGCCATCAATTGACGTAAAATGAACGTGAACTTCATGCGACTGTTCATAGGCCAGAGGAACTTATTCACCTAGCGTGAATGAGCATGAAGCATCAGTTACTTCTGCATTTTGTTATATGAAGATCCTGCTTTTTCTCTTCGTTTAATTCATCCACATTCATTCAATTCCTCCAGCAAACATGGCACATCATTTTGACGTTTGGCGGTGCGATAACTCCAAATTTGTCTAACTTACCGGACTTACAGGTAAAAAGCATTGCAGTTAAACCGTTTGCACCGACCGAACGTCTACCGTACTTATTCTTGACATATCATTCCTACTGAAACATAACCTTCCAACTCCAAAAGACATGACAGTAGACAGCAGTGGAAGCAAATTCGGTTTCATGCGATACTGCGAGTTATAACGCCAGGACAAGTCCGCCTAGTCTTAGAAGAACCCTGCAGAAAATCGCCCAAGAAATTCTCTGATAAATCCCTAGAGAAATTTCTTGATAAATTTCAGGCGAAATTTTGTGATATATCCCACGGATGAATTATTTCGGTGCAAATATTGCAAAGGTATTCTTGGTATAATTCCTAAAGGAATTCATGGAATAATCACATGAAGAATTTATGTAGTAAAGCCACGTGAAGTACCAGAGGGAATTTCTGGAGGGATTCAAAGCAAACTTCTAGAGGAATCACAGCGAGAATCTATGGAAAAGGGGAAATTCCTGAAGGAATCATTAAAAGAAATGCGTTGAATGAAAATGAGGCATCCCTGGAGTAATTCAACAGGGTTCCTGGAACCAGCAATCTTTAATTGGATCTCTGAAGAAATTCCTGGTGGTTTTTGCCGATATCCTAACATGAGCTTTCGGAAGAATTACCGGTGAAATCTCTGGAAAAAAAAAATAGAAAACAGTATAAAATGTGCAGAATAAGTTCCAGCAGGAATTACTGGGTGAATCTCAGCAAATACTTATTGAGCAGGAATAGTTGAGCTATTAGAGCATTGCAGGTATGACTGGGAGAATCCCAGTTGAAATTTTAAAGGGAATGGCGGGATGAATCCTTGCAAAAATCTCTGGAATCCCATGGGGAATCCTAGAGAAGCCACAGGGGAAATTCCTGGAGGCATCATATCGAGAAGTTTTGGAGTAATATGACAGATCGAAGAAGTACTTTTGTAGTAATGAGCTGAATTTTTGTATGGTGAGAAGTTCAATTCTCCCTTTCTGCAATGAAATGGTGCAAAAAGCGTGGGTACTATTATTACTTGCCTAATTTGATGCTGTTTGAGCAAAAAATTGGGCAACAGTGTTGTTGTTTTCTCCATTTCTTGCAACATAAACAACATAGTTATCCGTAGTTTTGCTCAAACAGCATCAAATTAGGCAAGGAATAATTATACTGCACGCCATTTCATGGTCAAAATGTCCTCGAAACAGGTTCCTCCAGGGCATATTCTGGTGGCCACGGGTTAGTCAGGGAGGTCACTGGCCATTTTCATGGATACTAATATGATGGATATGAAAAATCATGAAGATAGGGTCGTCGCAAGCCTAGTTTTGGTGTCATGGTCAAAATGTCCTCGAAACAGTTTCCTCCAGGGCACATTCCGGTGGCCACAGGTTGGCCAGGGAGGTCACTGGTCATTTTCATGGTTACTGAAATAATGGATATGGAAAACCATGAAAATAGAGCCGTCGCAAGCCTAGTTTTGGTGTCATGGTCAAAATGTCCTCGAAACAGGTTCCTCCAGGGCACATTCCGGTGGCCACGGGTTAGCCAGGGAGGTCGCTGGTCATTTTCATGGTTACTAAAATGATGTTTATGAAAAATCATGACGGTAGAGCCGTCGCATGCCTAGTTTTGGTGTCATGGTCAAAATGTCCTCGAAACAGGTTCCTCCAGGGCACATTCCGGTGGCCACGGGTTGGCCAGGGAGGTCACTGATCATTTGCATGGTTACTAAAATAATGAATATGGAAAATCATGAAGATAGAGCCGTCGCATGCCTAGTTTTGGTGCCATAACTGAAATATCCTCGAAACAGGTTCCCGCGAGGGCCATTCCGACACCCAGGGCAGGACCAGATCGTGTTGACCGGTTCCACATGTCCACTATCAGACGCGCATTATCCAGTTGGACGTTTTTGCTGAAGACACCAACATTGTATCTAGTAAAGCATATAAAACATAATTGAAAGCGTATGCCGTGTACTGAGTACACGACGCGACCGCTCGTGTAACGGTCTGATTCACAAAAAAGTTACACCAGCGGTCGCGCCGGTGTACTGAGTACACATTTAAAATGTGAGGTTAGAATTACGTATTTTTCGAGTACTTTCCGTGCATTTTTTCGTTTTTTTCCTTTCTTACTAACAAGAAGAAGAGTGGATCTTGGAATAGGACCAACACCCGGTTCAATTTGGTGCGAATTTCGATTATTTTTTTGCATTTTTCTGAGACGCGTGTACTCAGTACACGCAAGCGACTGATGGTGGGTTAACCTTCTTCGTGCATTCTGAGACACACCGCGCTGGTGTAGAATACGCTCAGTGTTTGCGTCTGGATCATAACGACCCCAATGCACGACTAGGGTTAAACGCGTGATGAGCAAGTTTCATTGATCACAGATTTATCAAGGCCTTTTTGAATAACGTCCAGGTGCTTCCCTTTTAAGAACTATTTAAAAAATGCAATTTCTTGTTATCTCCCTTTCTTGTTACTACCCTCCCAACGAGATGCATACTCCCTTCCCTATGGTAGAATCTACAACAATATATCTTTGCAATTCAAGGAGAACTTTATTGTTGATAATGGATAATCGGTAACGCATTGACAGAAAACAAATTTCTCCCTAGAGACATAGCCATTGTAGTACACAATGAAGCTCATACGCATCAGCTTACAAAGCAGGAATACCTAGTTATCAATGGAGGAAATTGTATTACCTGAACGGACATTATAAGACTCATCTAGTTTGCTGATTCCTGCACTAGCCACTCTAAAGTAAACGACGTTTAGCACGCTTTATTTCACATCGGAAGCTCCTTTCGACGCAAACCACAATATTTATAAGCCTGTTCGTTTTTGCGTGCGGTTTTATTGCATATTTTATCACTGGCATGCGGCACGAGAAAACTTCACCCCTGCCTGTTGGGTGCTTTGTTTATCCTTTCGAGAAAATCAATAAACACATCTTCTGACACTTTTCTCCGGTGATGTCAATTTGTTTGCATATTTAAATCACTGATTGGCTTTACTTTAATTTGTGTGAGTAATGGATATGGTTGAGGACAATTAAACGATAGTATTAAAGCATTGGTAGAACGAAAAAATAAACACCAAAACCACTTTCTTTTTTGTGACTCTGCTCTTGCAAGGAAGCATCCAAGCTTAGGCCAATTATCCCAAATACTCGTCACATTTCACGGACTTAACCACTTCGTTAGTTTTCTTCAATCACGAATACATTTCTAAATCTGCATTTTGACGAGTCACATTAATTAACAACCAAGTTTTCCCGAAAAACGGAACAATTTTCTACGCGAACAATTTTGTTGTTTCGAACGGCGTATCCATATGGGAATGGCGATAACAACATCCATAGCAGGCATGCGCCGGTTTGCTCCCGAAGGCGACTGCGCGAAAATTGTATTAGCTGTTGTCTGTCAATCATGCAATAACGGACAAAATGTGGAATATGTAGAACAACCAGGAGGCAGCAGCTACAGACCGCGTGTTTGAACTTGAAATCACAAGTCGCGTGTGCGAGCAACGGACGTAGGTTTATCAAATTGAGTGTTCGCTTCTTTCGAATCAGAAGTGGCTGTAGGTACGTAGTAAATACGTACTTCATGCAACATACATGATATAGACTTACAAAACCGCTATTGCAACAACTAATAATCTCATATAGATTATCATCATATAAAAGAATCTCGGCCTTCTGAATGTCTACAGCAAACTTACTCAGATGTCCAAAGTCTTCGCTGTAGATGACATCGCGGATAGCTATGTCTATAGGGGCCCTTGTTTCATAGGGATCCAATGCATACCGCTCCACGGCATACCAGCTCTCCTAATGGCTGCTTCAAGAGCGATATTGAACAAGTTCAACAGCACACACCTCCACATTATTCCGTCTAAGGTTACGAAGGACGATGAAATTTCATCCACAACCCATACACTTGATTTCGAACCATCTAATTTGGCAAAAATCAGCCAAATTAGTTCTACCATTATATGCCATAACTCATTTCTTTCAGTGAATCATGTTTCGCTTTGAAATCACAAGTTGTACTTCAGGAATTTATCTAGGGTTTTTCACAGAGTAAAATTTGATTCGCCATTGATCGGCCTTCACGAAAACTAGCTAGATCGACTCCTCCAACGGTCACAATTTGTTAAACAGAATACGTAACATAATTTTGTACGCCAAATAAGGAGAGTAATTCCTCGGTAATTGGCGTACTCTAATCTGTGTCACTTTTTGTAAGAGGGGGCGGCGTTTGGGCGTCTGTATGCTCTTCCACTCCTACAATGATATCAAGATTTACCTCTAGTAGTGTCGGGGGCTCAAAGTATCGTGTGTCCCATCTACAAAAAGGGCGACAAGTTGGATTGCGGGAGCTATTGCGCGATCACACTACTAAGCGCTGCCTACAAGATACTCTCCCAAATTTTATGCCGCCATCTATCACCGATGGCAAGAGAGTTCGTGAGGCAATATCAGGCTGGATTTATGGGTGAACGCGCTACAACGGACCAGATGTTCGCCATCCGCCAGATGTTGCAGAAATGCCGCGAATACAACGTGCCCACACATCACTTGTTCATCGATTTCAAATCGGCGTATGATACAATCGATCGAGAACAGCTATGGCAGATTATGCACGAATTTGGATTCCCGGATAAACTGATACGATTGATGAAGGCGACGATGGATCGAGTGATGTGCGTAGATCGAGTATCAGGGGCACTCTCGAGTCCCTTCGGATATCGCAGAGAGTTACGGCAAGGTGATGGCCTTTCGTACATGCTGTTCAACATTGCTTTAGAGCAGCGTTTCTCAAACTATGGGTCGCGACCCACTGGTGGGTCGCGGGCTGATTTTTGGTGGGTCGCGAAATCTTGGGCGATATTGTAATGAACGTCCTAATTATTTTATGTCAAATGATATTGTTAGGCATGTTTTAAATTTATAAATTCTATTAGAAAATCAGCAGTTATCTCCAGATATCAGGATTTATCCTTATTCCATTATATTTTGTATACTGAGTGTTAGTCTGCAAATTGATTCAAAAACTATGAGTCCGAAGGTTTAAGATTCTGATAAACTTTCAGATTTTCCTTGTCTTCTGGAAAAAAATGAGTTCAAATTGTTACTTGAAGTTTGCATTTTCAGTAACTCAATTAATTTTATACGTTCAGTAGTAAAAGTTTCAGAAATAATGAAATTCCAAAAAAATAGCAGAAGCAAACTAATGAAGGTTTGGTAACCTCCACCAAATTATCTTTTTATTTTTCAACGTTTGATTGCTTTGAAATTCATACACGAATCAGAAACATATATTTGAAGAACAAATTGATATTTGAATTAAAAAAACAAATCCACGTGCCCGGTGGGAATCGAACCCATGACTCCCAATTCGCTAGACGGGCACTTTCTTCCTCCAAGCTACGGAGTCACTTGACTATCTTCGTCCCCTGAAGGCACAGCATTGAACTCGATTCCACAAATGCACATGGATTGTTCCCTTTTTTCCTTAATATTTATCCATCCATCGTAAATATAGAACAGCGTTCTCAACAAAACTGCTTGAAGAATTTAAAAAAAATGCTTGAAAAACAGAAATTTTAAAAGTTCTGCAGAAGCATAAAATTGCCACTATATCTTTAAAGACTTTGTATTAAGTCTATGTTTCCTTCGTTCCTAAGATTTGTGATAGAATATGTAAATTCTGTGGTGGTTTGTAGCATTGCATGGAGCCAGACTGGTTAAATTTGTAATAGAAACTTGATAACTTATCTTAAATTCTTAAGACAAACAGTTTGTCTGATGCTTATACTGATCAAATGGGCACGCCAACCTAATTTTGAATAAAAAAGAAACATTAAAACTTGAAAGATGTTAGTGTAAATGCTACGTTACGTTAGATTATAAAAAAATAGAAAAGCGATAAAATGTATTTACACGAAAAGTTAGTCCATTAAAAAAAAAATACTTATGATTTGCAAATACGAGCAAGTGGGTCGCCAAATTCCATGTAAATCAAAAGTGAGTCGCTAGCCGAAAAAGTTTGAGAACCCCTGCTTTAGAGGGTGTAATTAGGAGAGCGGGGATAAACACGAGTGGAACGATTTTCACGAAGTCCGTTCAGCTGCTTGCACAGATCGAAAAAAGAATGTAAAACTGTGTGACATATGATGCACATAATTGGATATCACAGAAGTTTACATGACATATCATGTAAATGTGATGCAATATCATGTAAATTTACATTATATGCCATGTAATTCAGCATGGCTCTGAGTGTTAACATGACATATAACGGAAATTTACATGATACATCATGTAAACAATCATAACAGTAAGTTTACATGACGAAAATGAAGTTTACATGACGTGTAAATCTCATTATTTTTATCTGTGTGGTTTCGGTGATGATATTGAAATTATTGCTCGTAAATTTGAGACGATGGCGGAAACGTACATCCGACTAAGTAAAGAGTGAAGCCAGGCGAATCGGATTAGTCATTAATGTGTCGAAGACAAAGTACATGATGGCAAAGGGCTCCAGGGAGGAATCACCGCGCCCGCCACCTCGAATTTATATCGACGGTGATGAAATCGAGGCGGTTGAAGAATTCGTGTACTTGGGCTCACTAGTGGTGGTGACCGCCGACAACGACACCAGCAGAGAAATTCAGAGGCGCCACGAGTTGCGTCAGCTGCTGAGAGAACCAAACATCGTCCATACCGCGAAAATCGGGAGGCTACGGTGGGCGGGTCACGTCATCAGGATGTCGGATAGCAACCCGACTAAAATGGTTCCCGAGAGTCATCCGACTGGTACAAGAAGCCGTGGTGCACAGCGAGCTAGGTGGGTCGACCAAGTGGAGGGCGATTTGCGATTTGTGGAACTGGAGACAAACAGTCATGGACCGAGTGGAATGGAGACGGCTACTATGTACAGCAGAGGCCACCCCGGCCTTAGCCTGATCGGTAAGGTAAGTAATTCAAAGCTCAACAGCATGTTCATCGTTACTTATTCTAAGTCTGTTCGTCGATACGCTACAGTACGCTACAGTAAGTAAGTAACAAAGCTCAACAGCATGGAATTTGGAAATATTCGACTGGGATTTTTGCCCTGAGGAAGATCCCAACCCAAGGATCGAAACGTTGGCAATGATATAGAAGTATCAACGCTTTTTCCGTGACTGAAAGCCGAAATACTCCCATAGTTCTCAACAGCATGTTCATCGTTACTTATTCTAAGTCTGTTCGTCGATACGCTAACGGCCCTTCCATTCAACAAAGTTTCAAAACGAGATCGCAGCTATACCATAGTTGAATCAGTCAGAAAATTACCTTCGCGGTGTGGAGCGGACCTGGTGTGGTGGTTAGAACACAAGACTATCACGCCGAGGACCTGGGATTGAATCCCACTCCCGACATACCCATAAAATGTGGGTTCTTCCTTCGGAAGCGTGGGTCCCGAGATGAACTAGTCGTGGGTTACAAATCTCGTTAATATGTACAGACAAAAAAAATCTTCACGGTCATTGCACTTGGTGAGAGATGGCACTGTTTTTCTCCGCTACCATTGACAATTACATAAAAAATACGCATATCATTTTGTTCCACACTTAGAGTGTCTGCTACCTGGACAACCTGGAAAACCGGGAATCCTCAGGGAATTTTGTTCAACAGGGAAAACCTGTAATACTCGGGAAATATTTTGAGTATTTAAGAAATTTTATTCCGATAAAAAATAAAACATTGGGTCGTATGAATAAAAAGTAGCGAACTATGCTACTTGTAGATCTACTCAGAAAAAGAGTCCATGGAAATTACTGGATTGTTGGTATGAACGAGTACGTAGTGTTCTCTTCCTACGAATATGAGCTTTTACTACATGTTTGTTAGTAAGAACAATCAAACCAAATACATATTTTCTCGTATTGCCGTATTAAGTTCTTACTGGTAGCTTGTGGTTCCGTGAAGACATTGAAAATTAATCTAAATAATTATTGCAAAGCAAGTTTAATCAAGAAGGAACCCACATAACCGTGGACTGGATTTTTACTAGAGTTCATCCAAGGATTTTTTGAGGAGTTTTTGTCGAATTTTCTGCTAAAGTTCCTCCCGAGATTTCTTCGGAGTTTTTCCTGTAATTTCTCCAAGAAATTTCTGTGTTTCTTCTAGAATTCCGTCCTGGTTTTCTACGGAGCTTCGGCCGGGATATTTCCCAATGATTCTCCCGGGGTTTATTTTGATGCTTTACCTGAGATTTCTCTCGGAGTATCTCCTGGCACTTCTCTCACATGATTTCCTTCCAGTGTTGGTCCTGGGATGTCTCTCAGAGTTTTCTCTGAATTAACCCTAAGATTTTTCGAAGTTCCTGCTGGGCAGTGTTGCGAAACTCATGCTCACGAGTAAAAAATACTCACTCACCTTACTCATTTGCGAGTAATGCTCACGCTGTGAGTTACTCGCGTATGAGTATACTCACGCGTGAGTAATGACGTCATACTCTCGCGTGAGTATTACTCACTTGTGAGTAATACTCACACGAGAGTATGACGTCATTACTCACGCGTGAGTTACTCATTTTACTCATGGTGAGTTTAGTGAGTAAGTTATTTTTGTTGGTTTGAAATGATGTTTTCGTTTGTTCTGTACTGCAATGGTGATTTTTTATATACAAGGCACAGTTTTCGAGGAAAGGTGGATCTGCTCGAGAGCTTTGGCACCATAGGCTAAAAACTCTTATTGTTTACCTACGCATGCAAAGTAATATCATCAATTAGGAAATCTCTATATTTCACCACACTTTGTCAATGGTATAACTTTTTTCGCATACGTCGGGTCACTTTACGGTATTCAATAAAGATGTTTGGCATATATTTACCTAACTTCAAATTAAAAATGGTAGGGTCAATTACAGCATCTCCTAGGTCCAAACATTTAAAACTTTTCTTTTCTGCATACATTTGATCGTTTTTTCCCATATGGCTAGTTTCTATTACTGTGCAAAAAGATAGGGCATGTAATGGCCAAATAGTAGTTTCGCTTCAAAATTACTTGAGCAGGCAAGTAAGGAAGAAAGTTTTACACTGGTAACGCCTCCCTTGTAAATCTAAAAGAGCTGTAGTTTTTTTCTGCGCGGAAAAATAGTCCGTTCTATTATTCCGTAAGGAAAAGTAACGTTTTTCCTCATACTAAACACTTGATCAGTTTGTAATTTAAAATTTACAAAAAAATAGTAAATTTACTTGAGTATTCAACTTTCGAACATGAAACTTACACACTAAACGCATCCAGCAAAGCAAAAACCACCAACACGAATAGTTAATTTTTAAGCAATTTTTTGCTAGAATCCGGTACAACTTTGTGCCCTATCAGCACAAATTGCTGGATGTTTCATAAAAAAGTACTTTGACTTGATAGAATTGAAACAAAACTTTATTGGAACTTATGGGTGACAAAAGGAACAAATTGCCAGGGCCCGAAGCGTAGTGGCTACACGTTCACTTCATAAGTGGATGGTTATGGGTTCGATCCCAGCCCGGCACTTGCAATTTTTCGTCAGTTGCTCTTCCCCCCGAGAGCAGCTGGCACCTGACCCTCTTCAGAGCATATGCTCCAACGGACCCGGACACCTGGATATCGGCTAACGGCAACTCATAATGGACCCCCAATCGGACTGGAAAAGGAACAAGAGCCTCACATCAACATCCTCGTGCTCATCATTCTACCATGATAGTGTAGAAAGTGAAAGCAGCGCAACGGAATCCAGTTCGATCTAGTAGAATTATAATAGAATACATTTAGGAGCTGTACAAAGTGTAAGTACAGCTTCCAATTGGAATCGCTCACGCAGTGCCCTGGTGGACAAAAGAGCAGTAAATTAGGTAAAGTGATTGAAGAATGAAAAAAAGGGAACAAATTCTGAAGGAATCCCATGAGCTTTTTCAAGTCTTAGTTTTTTTTTCATATAAAATTGGACCACCCTAATTATATGAGCCTCGGACCTAAAAAGAAAAAAAAACTGCCGAGCAAATTACTACCAGTAACATATGGCCAGTAATCACATCCAGGTAACCAATAAGCAGCTAAAATGGCATTAATTCAGCACCATTTGCGCTTTTGCAGCAGGTCTGCTGCTATCGAACTGTCAAATCCAAGGTCAAATCGGCTACCAATCGAGCACACCACACGATTCCGTAAAATTACTTTTTCTTAATTGCCATCTCTGCCAACCCCCTGAAGAAAGCGTTAGTTCTTGAAGCCGGCTCGAACGGGCTCGTTTACGAAATTTCAGCTTGCCTTTCAATCTGCTACGTGCGGAAGCGAACTTTGTCGTACGAATTATCGTGCATTTGAGAAACGATCGTTTACACATTTGTTCAATGCGTTAAGTGTTCTTCATTAAATTTACAAGACGCACAAGCATCCAAATACATTTCGTCCATTTAAAACAACGCTGAACTCAATTATATGTGAATGTCACGCCTGCACTAACAGAAAAAAATCACTGTTTTCAGCTTAATGCAACCGCCCATTCAAATCAGCACCACGTCCTGCACCAAATTTTTGGCTTCACGCCAGTTATATGTGGATGACAGCCATTTCAGGGGATTGATCTCTGTCTACAAGAGGTTTGAGTTCAAACAAAAGCCCTCACGTTGAGCTGTTGGGCTCAAAGGGGACCTCTTTAGGACCGCCCTTAACGGAGCGCTTAGAACTACCAGTAAGATACAATTCACTAGAATAAAAAAAAAAACAATATAATTATTGACAAGCAACCTTTTCTACTGATTCAATACATTCACCCCAATAAAACATACCATTTTAATGTTTGATAGGATTCCAAGCCTTTAGATAAATTTTAGATTACCGTATGAATGTGAGTAAAGCATACTCGTGAGTGAGTATCTGCACGTCAATACTCACGAGTGGGTGTGAGTTGTACAGCGCTTACTCAAATGTGAGTTGTGGAGCGGACCTGGTGTGATGGTTAGAATGGGGGGGGGGGGGGGATCTAGCGTAGTGGTTAGGCTTCTGACTATCAATCAGAAGGTCATGGGTTCAATTCCCACCCCCTCCAGGGGAGAGTGGGCAAGTCTACGGACTATAAAAGAATGAGACAGTCTTCGGACGATAAAACAGAACTGTAAAAAAGTCTACGGACTAGCAAGACTTCACTGTACCAAAAAATGAAAACACAGTCGATAAAGAAGAAAAACTTTGTAAACTCCACGGAGTATAAATAGTGACAGGTTGGACATATGGCCTGCGATGCCGGTCCATTAGGAGGTGTGTGCACAAAAGAAAAGCACCACCGAATCAGAAATAAGAAGAAGAAGATGGTTAGAACACTTGACTATCACGCCGAGGATCTGGGATCGAATCCCACTCCCGACATACTCACAAAATGTGGGTTCTTCCTTCGGAAGGGAAGTAAAGCGTGGGTCTCGAGATGAACTAGCCCAGGGTTAAAAATCTCGTTAATACAGATAAAAAAAAATGTGAGTAATACTCACGGTGAGTTTAAGGTGTACTGCTCATACTCACTCGTGAGTTTGACTAGTTGTGTGAGTACTCGCTCATTTCGCAACACTGCAGTGCTGGGATTACTACAGGAGCTATAGCTGATATTTCTCATTGAGTTCTTCCCGTGATTTCTTTCAATGCCAGGCAACTCCTACTTCCACCTCCACGCGGTACCTGGTGGGATACCTTTGCAGCAAGGTATGCAAGCGGAAGAGGGGGGGTTCCCAGCCCGGGAACCTCGAACGCAAACAGTCAGCGCCACCTGACTAAGTAGCGAGCGTGCCAGAACATCAGAGGACTGGTCGAAACTTGAACGCGCACCATCAGTCTGCAAAGCTGATGAAAGCACAAACCATCCCAAACAGCCACAATAGTGACTGGGTGGGATGGATCCATCTACTCTAAGTAGATGAAACACTCAAGGAAAATAAACAAAGATCCTAACAAAGACCCATCTCTCCCTCAACAGAATCAGCAAGCATGACTAGCGTCTACGTAATAGTCCGAAGCGAGGGGGAAATCGACCCCTTCGCCATCGGCAACACGTTGCTGAACCTGGGCATCAACGAGAGAGCGAAACTACTAAAAAGTGGTGACTACCTCGTCGAGGTGACAGATATATAGCGAGACAGCGAACAGCCTGATACAAGTACAAGAGCTTGAGGATGGCACCAAAGTGAAGGCTGAGTTACACCCGTCAATGAACGGGAGTAAGGGAGTCATCCGATGCCCGGCGCTGGCGAGCCGATCAGACGATGAGATAAAGGAGAAACTCAACATCCCAACGTTGACGAGGGTGCAGGGAAAAGGTAATGGAGTCTACGTACTTACCTTCCAGCTCCCGCAGCCACCCAAAGAAATACGAGTTGGAGCGCTAATGGTAAAGGTGAGCCGTTTCTACCCGCGCCCCCTGCTTTGCAGGGGGTGCTTCGTGTATGGACACGCACAGGAGCATTGCCGCAATAAAAGACACTGTAATAAGTGCGGCCAGTACCATGGAGACGCAGAGTGCGGGCCCACCAAGTGCCGCAATTGTGGTGGGCCCCACGTGCCCACACAACCGTGGTGCCCGGCGTGGAAACAGGAGATGGCAATAAACAAGATAATGATCGATAAAGGAATCCCGCCAATCAAGGCGAGAGCCCTTTACAAGCGAGAACACAAAAAATCATACATCAACACGCCTCGGGTCGACGCGGAAGTTCGTCGCGCAGAAGATGAACCTGGACCATCCCAGAAACGGCCCGCGAAACCCGTTCTGAAGTCACCAAGCGAAGGCGAGAGCGAGGACAACCGTCCAACCGCTACGCCACCGGCCAAGAAAGCTAAGGCGAAGATCCGACGCAAGTCTACTAAGTACTGAGATAGAACAGTGTAAAGAACAAATGAATAAATCAATTAGAAATCAACTTACTAAAGACTTGAACAAATTATTTATAACATATCCGAACTGGTTGCCCCAGCCAGACACGTGGTTCGGAGGGGAGGTTGATGGGCGTACCCCTGATGCGTTGAAGTCAGTTTGACGAGCAATGTGATCAGGTGGGGGCACATCTTCTTCTCCTCCGCTTGGGGAGAAAAAGGGCCAATGCACTTTACCTCTGCTGCTTAGCCGGCTATGCGAGAGGAGCTCCTTAAGAGCTCCTGAACATAGTGAACGGTGCGCAGGGTGTACTGTTGTGTTGGCCCTTTTTCTATGACCTCTGGAGAAGGGGCCGTTGCGGTGATCACATGCACAAGGGGTGCATGGGCATGACCATACTGCAGCGGCCCCTTTTTCTATGTCACCTGGAGGAAGGGGTCGTTGCGGTGGTCACATGCACTGGTGGTGCATGGGCATGACCACGCTGCAGCGGCCCCTTTTTCTATGACCTCTGGAGAAGGGGCCGCGGCGGTGGTCACATGCACAGGAGGTGCATGGGCATGACTACACTGCAGTGGCCCCATTTTTCATGTCACCCGGAAGAAGGGGCCGTTGCGGTGGTCACATGCACAAGTGGTGCATGGGCATGACCACGCTGCAACGGCCCCTTTTTCTATGACCTCTGGAGAAGGAGTCGCTGAGGTGGTCACATGCACAGGAGGTGCATGGGCATGACCACACTGCAGCGGCCCCATCTTCCATGTCACCCAGAAGAAGGGGTCGTTGCGGTGGTCACATGCACAGGAGGTGCATGGGCATGACCACATCGCGACGGCCCCTTTTTCTATAACTCCTGGAGAGAGGGCCACTGCTCTTATGGTCGCATGCACCGGTGGTGTGTGGGCACGACCATATGGCGGTGGCCCTCTTGCTATAACTCCGGGAAAGAAGGGCCACCGAGCACGGTAGCATGCAATAGGGTGGCATGAGTATGAATATACTACAACCGACAATGTGTGGAAAACTAGAGGCATAGAAACATGGACAAGAGCGGTAGAAATACGGGGAAACCCACCCCAAAGGACAGAGGAAAACAGGACCCCACAGAATGGGTCATCGAAGACAGATGAAGACAAATAGCACAGAAAGCTAACAAAGAGCACCCAAACCAGAAGTGACCAAACATAAGCAAAGACAGAGGGAACAACGAAAAGAACCAGAGAGGTACAACGACAAAGATACGAATGCGAAGCACTAACCCAACCATATAGAGCATAAAGTACACCAAGATAGAAAGCAAGCAAGCAACAAATACATAGGCAATAAGAGAACAACAAGAGAGACACAAACGATGCAGAACGAAGAATAACAGATAGAACCACGAGGAACAAAACCGAACACAAAGTCAAAACGGACAAAGATGCATAAGTGGCTGGAACAGGATAAGAGATGGAAGGAAAAGACCGAAAAGGGAACGAACAAGTAAAGACCATAGGCCAAAACGGATAGCATAGTAGCCTGCACTACCTAGTAAAACGGCGAACGCTACCAATGCACTACATGAACAAGAATAAGACAGACCAAATAAACCCTGTTTAAACAAAGCGTACTAACTGGGTGAGCCAAGCCGTGCGACACCCCAGAACAGAGTTGCTATACCAGCCATGTGAAATGGGAGCTGTTCAATTTCCTATCGCACAGGGCAACGGCTGGGAAGCATGACGAAGTAGAACAAAAAAGTCCAATATGAGATTCGAAAGGATAGAGCTCGTCTCGGGTGCCTACAGAAACACCCCAACATGCATAAATGGAAACATAAATGCATAGGTTCTGATGTTTGAAGGGACGAGAGGGTCGAATAGCGGAATAAGGACAAGATAGGGCCCATGGGCCACAGCGGATAGCATAGTAGCCTATAATACTTAGTAACATGGCGAACGCTACCAATGCACTACATGAACAAGAATAAGACAGACCAAATAAACCCTGTTTAAACAAAGCGTACTAACTGGGTGAGCCAAGCCGTGCAACACCCCAGAACAGAGTTGCTATACCAGCCATGTGAAATGGGAGCCGTTCAATTTCCTATCGCACAGGGCAACGGCTGGGAAGCATGACGAGGTAGAACAAGAAAGTCCAACATGAGATCCGAAAGGATAGAGCTCGTCTCGGGTGCCTACAGAAACACCCCAACATGCATAAATGGAAATATAAATGCATAAGTTCTGATGTTTGAAGGGACGAGAGGGTCGAATAGCGGAATAAGGACAAGATAGGGCCCATGGGCCACAGCGGATAGCATAGTAGCCTATAATACTTAGTAACATGGCGAACGCTACCAATGCACTACATGAACAAGAATAAGACAGACCAAATAAACCCTGTTTAAACAAAGCGTACTAACTGGGTGAGCCAAGCCGTGCAACACCCCAGAACAGAGTTGCTATACCAGCCATGTGAAATGGGAGCTGTACAATATCCTATCGCACAGGGCAACGGCTGGGAAGCATGACGAATTAGAACAAGAGAGTCCAATATGAGATCCGAAAGGATAGAGCTCGTCTCGGGTGCCTACAGAAACACCCCAACATGCATAAATGGAAACATAAATGCATAAGTTCTGATGTTTGAAGGGACGAGAGGGTCGAATAGCGAAAATAGGACAAGATAGGGCCATGGGCCACAGCGGATAGCATAGTAGCCTAGGATACCTAGTAACACGGCGAACGCTTCCAACGCATTACAAAAACAAGAATAAGACAGACCAAACACTAATGCTAATCAAAAAGACAATAATTCCCCCACAAGACCCAATCCTAAGGTGTGAAGCTCCGTGCTGAGAGGATGAATGGCGGAGGGTCTCTAAACATAGAAGTCACTAACGGAAAACTACATGGCACCAGGGCGAACCATGTAGTAAGCAGCCCTTGTCACATGATATAGGAGTAATGTGATCGACAGTTTGTATCCTATTAAACCAGACAAATATATGAATAACGTAAAAAACCTAACTAATCTCAATCCAAGACAAACCAAGGGTTACCCCAAAAGACAAATAGGAACTGCCGCACCAACGGTAGAACCAAAACGTAACAGAAGCCAAAGCGCAATAAACCCAGCCCAAAGGGCAGACCATATGCCAACAATAAACACCAACAGCATAGACAATAAAAACCCACCCATGAAACACCATGTAAAGCATGAAACAATCTACCAATGGAACATATGCGGACTCCGAGGAAAGATACCGGAGCTCCACCTGATAACCAATGAATACAAACCCAAAGTAATAGCACTACAAGAAACAATGTTCAACAACAAAAAATACGTAGATAGACTGGACAAAAGAAAATATAAATGGTACATAATGGCAGGTAAAAACCCATCCAAAAATGGTGTGGCCCTAGCCATAGACAAAGCCATACCTCACAAACAAATCGACATAGAATCTGAGTTACAGATAGTAGCATGCAGAACACTAGGAAAGAAGGCAACAACATATGCATCGATCTACATCCCTCCAAGGAAGATCAAACCCAAAGAACTCAAAAGAGAGCTATCCAAAGTAGTAAAACAACTACCGAAACCATTTATACTGATGGACGACTTCAATGCACACAGTACGGAATGGGGAAGCTTCAAAACGGATAGATGGGGAACAGCAGTCCAAGATGTAATCAACGAGATGGACCTTTTCCTCATGAACGATGGAAGTAGCACTAAAACAAGCAAAAACGACACATGCCTTTCTGCAATAGACCTCACGATTACATCCCATAAGCTAGAAAGACTAAAGTGGGAAGTAGAGGATGATTGTAGAGGAAGCGACCATTTCCCAATAATAATCTCGGAAGAAAAACAACCAGATCAAAACGAATTTAAACCAAAATGGAACCACATACAAGCAGATTGGAAGACATTCCAAAGCGTACTAATTGCAAACATCACACCGGATGTAGAATACACACTTGAACAATTAACAGAAAAGATAACAAACGCAGCAAATGCAAGCATACCCAAAACCACACCACCAAAGGACAAAAACGTACTCTGGTGGAACAAACAGGTAGCGGAGTGCATAAAGAAAAGGAAGACAGCATTACGCAAATACAAAAGATACATTCCCAATGATCAAACCAAGATGAAGCTGCTACGGCAACTCTACAAGGCCAAAAGAAAAGCAAAAAAGGCAATAAGGCAAGCAAAAGCAGATAGCTGGGAACAATTTCTCAACTCAATAAATAGCGAACAAACAGAAACCAGAGACCTCTGGAACAAAATAAACGCGCTGAGTGGTAAATAGAAGCGACAGAAAATAACAATATTTGACGGAACTAGCACAACGGAAGAACCAAAGGAGATAGCAGAAAAACTAGCTGACTACTTCTATGATCAATCTGCTACAAAGCAATACAGCAGAGGGTTCAAAAAGACAAAGAGAGATAAAGAAAGAAACAAAATTAAATTCAAACATAACAGCAACAAACAATACAACAAAAACTTCATACTGCAAGAGCTCGAAATAGCACTGGAAAAAGCTGAAGGCAAAGCCACCGGGATCGATGAAATCAGCTATGAAATGCTAAGACACCTACCAATAGAAGCTAAAACGGCACTACTTCAAACATACAACCACATATGGAACAATGGAAGCATACCAAAACAATGGAAGACGGGACTCGTAGTCCCAATCCCCAAGGAAAACGACAACCCACACGATATCAAAAATTACAGACCCATAACGCTACTGAGCTGCGTAGGCAAAATCCTCGAGAGAATGATCAATACAAGACTCATAACGGAACTAGAAGAAAAACAAAGACTCAACCCCAAGCAATTCGCCTTCAGACCGGGGAAAAGTACAGATGAGTACTTCACCGAATTTGAAGGCATAATCAGACCAGCAATTGAAAAGGGCAAACATGTCGAATGCGCCCTACTAGATCTATCAAAAGCATACGATAGAGCCTGGAGAAGGACAATACTCAACCAGCTCCAAAAATGGGAAACAGAAGGAAACATGATAAGATACATACAGGATTTCTTATCGGACCGAACCTTCCAAGTAGAACTGGGCGCGACAAGATCGAAACCCAGAACCCAAGAAAACGGAATACCCCAAGGAGCAGTGATATCGGTCACACTGTTCCTTGTAGCAATGAACTCAATAATAATCACTCACAATAAAAGTAAAAAGAACATACAAGTACTAGTCTATGCAGATGATATACTCATCATAGTCATAGGTGAAGTAAAAGCAAAATTAAGAACCATGCTACAAAAGGTAGTAAAAAGAGTAAACCAGTGGGCCAAAAACAGAGGATTTACGATAGCACCACATAAATCAAAAATCCTGCATATATGCAATAAAACGAAACACAGCACCAACATCAAAGAAATACAAATAGACGGACAAAGGGTACCACAAGTAAAAAGCGCGAGAATCCTTGGGATCACCATCGATTGTAGATTCAACTTCAAACAACACATGAAGGACATGAAAAAGAGTATAACAAACAGATGCAATATGATTAAAGCAATAGGGGGAAGATACAAAGGAGCAAACCGTACCAATATGCTCAATATCTTCAACGCCATAGTCCTATCAAAAATGCTGTATGGAGCCCACCTATACTCATCAAGTACAGAAGATATGTGGGACATAATAGCACCGCAATTCAACCAAACGATAAGAACAATAACCGGAGCCCTAAGAACAAGCCCGGTAGAATCCATACTGGCGGAAGCCGGGGTGCTACCCCTTAACACACAAATAAAACTGAACACCATAGTCAAAGCAATCAAATGGATGGAACTCCATGATCATAACAATAATCTAGGAAAATTCCTAGTAGAGCGAGCCAACCGGTTCGCAGCCGAATTGACAGGCGAAAACCTATCAGAGATAGCAAAAAGAGAGACCCCACTAGGAAGAAAATGGTACGAACCAAAAGTCAAGATAGACTGGACCATAAAGAAAAGGGTCAAAGCAGGAGGACAACAAACCATAGCAAAACAAGAATTCCTCAACACACTAAACAAATATCCAAATCATAACGTAATCTATACCGATGGATCACTCAAAGAAGATGAAGTCGGCTGTGGAATAAGCCACAACAACACCGAAACCACAATCAAACTGAACAAGATGTGCACCATATACTCAGCAGAGAGTAAAGCACTACACATAGCCACAAAACATATAGCACTCGAAGATAAACCCAACCTTATCTTCACCGACTCTGCAAGTTGCCTTGATGCACTACACAAAGGAACATCCCACCACCCATGGATAGAGAAGATCCAAAGGGCAGCGGAAGAAAAAGATATAACCATATGCTGGGTCCCAGGCCACGCAGGTATAAAGGGAAACGAACTAGCAGATAAAGCTGCACAAAAAGGCAGGGAAAATGGAACAAATTACGAAGCAGTACCAGCACAAGATGCAATCAACTGGTACAAGACAAGAACAGTATGGTCCCACGAATACCGTTGGCGAAGAAAATCAGATACCTTTCTCAGAAGATCCAAACCAACTACACTACCGTGGAAAGACAGAAAAAACGTAAAAGACCAAAGAACGCTCACAAGACTAAGAATAGGCCACACATGGCTATCACATGGATACCTCCTACACAAGGAAGATCAACCAAGATGCCAATACTGCAATGATATACTAACAGCAGACCACATAATAAGGAACTGCGCAGGATACGACGAAACAAGAACAAAATACAACATAACTGGACTAGAGATATATAATAACACAGAAACGAACGAAAGAAACCTCCTTGAATTCCTCAAGGAGACGGAACTACTAAACAAAATATAAACCAAACACCCGAACACCAAAGTATACACACAACCAAATACAAGGGTTTTTTAGAGCACATACCAAGGCAATACCCAAGCCAACACGGATAGTGCGAGTTTTTCCCTACAGGACGACAGAGAAGACCGAACAAACAACAGCATATGTGCCATAAAACGACACCCAGGACATAACAAGGATCTTTCGCTCTCTCAAGCCGCCCCTCGAAAGCCTTGCAAGGGTTTTGGAGGCAAAACACACTCCAAGGTGTGGCAGCTAGCTAATAGCAAGGGAAATTCATCCATAATCGGCGTACCGATCAAATGAAAGCATTTAAGAATTGTGAACAACATACGGCAGTGGTCTCCGACCACCGGGGTGATAACCGAACTGAGACTTTGGAAAACCTCGTTAATCTCTTACCAACTCCAACTTTCAATGCCAGGCATTCCCAAGTAACATTTTAAGTTTTGTTCGGCTCTATAAGAGGTTTTCATGACCATTTTAATTAAAATAGCAACAAAACTGATTTATACATCAAAACCTCTTGATAACCTCTTTAAGAGCAACATCCGGCTAAGTGGACAACTCTAGGAGAGGTTTTGCAAACCGTATTAAGAGTATCAATAAAACTGTTTTAAAACCTAGTTGAAAATTTTTCAATACTCGAAAAGAGGTTTTGATGATTGTTGTTTTTTTTTTCAACAAAAATTATGACAGCTCAGGAAACAGCGAAGCTCCATCAATGGCACGTAAAGTTCAGGAAGATACATCATTTGCAAGTAGAAAGCGATCATTTCAAAGCAATATATTGGTAATTATATTGTTGCTAGGCTTATGCGCATTTTACCGTGAATGTTGGGGTTGCAGAAACATTAAACTAATGTGCTTCGAAAATAATGAATATTTCCATCTTGGAATGAAATAAATCAATTTGTTAAATTAGTAAAACTATGTCGAAACTATAGAAAACTCAGCTGAGAGAATTTACTTATGTGAGCATACTATGGAAATAACGGCAAACTATCAATTCGTTGCTAATTTTAGCAAAATTAACTATTTTCCATTCATGTATCTGATTCTTCAATATGGCGACGACCATGATTAGCATAATTAAAACGAAAACAAGTTTACTTTTATGATGACCGCTATAAACCTAGCAGTGTCATAGTTCCTGCTTTTTCACCAATAGATGTCGTTACTAATCGAACGGATCGCCATCTGTAGAGAGTTTGAACAGTTTTATTGTGGTAATAATGAATGCCAGAAGGTTTACATATCGGAGGGTTTTGTTTACTCTTAAAATCTGGCTTTATGAATATCTTCAAGTATACTATAAAACATTTCATCAATGGTTTTCATAAAAGTAGTCATAAAACTGTGAGATTCAAATTCAGGTGAGCGAAGGGTCCATGTGAAATCTTGCGAGAAACTCCGCAAAGCCTGATTGAAGAAGTCTCGACGAGAACTTCATGAAAAAAAAAACCTAAGAAAAAATTAGACATCTTGGTGAAAAGTTCTAAGAGTAATCCCGATATTAAGGACATCCAAGGGGGAACTCTGAAAATCTCATGGAATCTTGAGAGCAGCTGCGGGAGAAATTTCATGAGGAAATTCGAGAGAACTATCAGAAAACTATCGGTAAAAAATCCCGAGATAACCTGTTGGAAAGTTATCCTGGAAAACCAATAAGTGAAAATCGTGAAGGGATTTTGAATAATTTTGGATGGATCTTCAGGAGAAATTTCTCGCCGAAAACCAATCGATGAAAAGTTAGCACATTATTTCCTGGTATTAATCCCAGGAACAATTTTTAGAAATCTTGAAAGAAGGTTATCTAATTTTTGGGGATATTTTTGTATAGTTTTTGAAGAGTTATTTATTTTTTCGAAATATTTGGTTATGTTTTTAATTTTAAACTTTCAAAAGTTCCCCAGAAGAAACTCAAGGGGTTATGAGTAGACATCCTGATACTGGTTTACGTCTGAGTATTGACACTTCTGGCACTCCTCATCGAACAAGCTGTGTTTGGGTCATTTTTTAGCAGTACCCATAACGTCCCATGCTGCTGTTTCCACTGCTCCGTGGATAGATTTACACTGATTATTAAGGTTGTCGTCTACATTGATTCCCCTTATCCGCACATACACAACATCCAGCTGTACTCATGTATCACATCTTCTGCTAAACATCAAAACAGCTTGCGCTTTAACCTTTTGGAGACGGAATTTGCACCCTTGTGGCTGCAACTGCACTGGTTTAGCTATGATGGCCGATTTCTCGGCTGGGCAAATACGACCCATCCATCCCCAAAGGGTTAAAGTACAACTTGGTCGATAGATTTGTACCCTACTACAAGTACCTACCAGCCGGACCCAATTATGGAAAACAGTTGCACAAAGATGTATTAGGATCGCGAGATCATCACGTCCATGCTAACGGCCTAACCTTATGATTTACGACAAAACGCTGAAGCGAATAACACTCATCGACTTCGCTGTACCGTTAGATCATAATGTTTAATCAACATTTTCCAGCAAGACAACTAAGTACCACGAACCTGGAGGATGTTCGTCCTTACAGTTCCTGTTTGTTTCTCGGCAACTGGAGTTGTCCCTAAATCTCCCCTTAGGTCACTAGACGAACTAAAATTGAAGAAGGACCTGAAAACATCATGATAGCAATGATTCTTGAAACCTGCGGTACAGTTTGGCGATTCTTGAACCATCACATCTGACAGTTCATCCTAAGCAGACTCATTAGGATATAAGCAAAATCAGCTAATACGATCCACAGAGCCTAAACCCCTTTGGCATGCAGATTGCCCGGGGTAGGTTAAAGTTTCCAACATTTTTGCTGCACACTCAAAATGAAGTACCATATTCAGCTGTTCCAATTTCGGTTAATGTTCAAATCCTCGAATATTCAGCAAAACAATACCAAAGTCTCAACCGAAGTACAGCAAAAAAACAAATGACCGAACATTCAATAAACTCTACCGAATCATCGGTAATGTTTACTGAGCGGTCGGTAAAAAATTACCGAAATTCCGTAAAACTGTGCCGAAATTCGGTAATCCGAACTTTTGCAGCTGAATAAGTGACTCTTAAATAAGTGTGTTAGAAGTGCCGAAACTCTATGAATGAATGAATAAAATAGATTAAGAAGAAAAAAAAGACAAAGGCTTGATGCTAACAAAAAAAATCAGCCCACTAGAAATGGCAATTGAAACAACCAATATGCTTCGTCAAATAATGCTTGAAAGGGGGCATACTGTGTTTGTTTAATATGAATGTATGAATAAAATCCATAATTGAGTTTTGAGTTTACCACCGGAAACAGCGACAACGAAAAGCTTTTGAGTCCATCGCATTGGGGTCACTTCGCTCGGCCAGTTGCTATTCGAGATTTCCATCACGCGCCCTTTTCCTTACAATTGTGCATGGCGTCAGTCAGCACGATGATGACGGTGGCACTACCGGCTGCACTTTGCCATGCACCATGATTTTGATCAACGACAGTGGCCTCTGCCAGCGGTAGCGATGAGCTCATGGTGAGCCTGAACAATTCGCGATTCGTGATTTCGGAAAACCGGGATGCAAGCCCATACCTATACGAATGCCGCACACCACAGTATGTGGTCCAATGCAAATGGTATTGACCACCTACGAGGAAGTGCGTTTGATCTACATATTGCTTTCAGTTTCATTCAAATTTTCTGCCTTTACAGGAATTTTTGAGCGCCCACCAGCTGACGCGTTCTAATGCATGACTGCCCAGTGAAACGAGCTGCATCAATACGGTTGACCTCAATAGCGGAAAAAACGCATCTACCTGATTTCATGCATGATAATTTGAGGAACTCGGGAAAAACATCAAATACAATTGGACACGAATATCGATAAAATTAATTATGCACTATTTAAAACATAATAAAAATTTGATTATAATTATAATAACATAATAAAAAATTGATCAAATAAGTATAATTTCAAAGAAAATTTAATATAAGCTATAAAAGCTCTTCTTATACAAATCCTATAAACATCGAAAAACAGTTCAATTTACACACTTTATACATTTAAAGGCCAAATTCTTAAATTTGTATAAGAATTTGGCCTTTAAATGTATCGTAAAAATCAATATCTAGAAGAGAAGTTACAACACTAAACGTAATTTATACCGGGGCCCGTGGCGCAATTGTCACACGTTCACATCATAAGTGGATGGTCATGGGTTCGATTCCAGCCCCAAGACTTGCAACTTTTCGTCAGCTGCTCTTCCAACGAGAGCGGCTGGTACTAACCCTCTTCTGAGCTAATAGCTGTAACGAACCCGGATAATTGAATACTGGCGAATAGCAACTCATAATGGACCCTCAATGGAACTGAAAAAGATAAAATAACCACACAGCAACACCATTGTGCTCAACCTTCTACCATGGACAGAATAGAAAGCGAAAGCAGGACATAGGCAACCATTTCGATATAGAAGAATTAGAACAGATTACATTAGGGCACTTTAGAAAATGTAACTGCAGCTGTCAATTGTAATTGCTCACGTAGTGCCCAACATGGAAGTAGATTATCAATAATTCAGAGTTCTAGAAAAAAGGGATTCCTCTGGGAATTGCTGCAGGTATTTCCCTAAGACTTATCCAGGAATTTCTTCAGAAATGCCTCAAGAGATTCCTCCAGAAATTCTTCCAGGAATTCTTCTAGAGACTCTTCCAGGAGTGTTTCTTCTTCCAGGAGGATTCCTCCATGGATATTTCCAAGAATTTCGGGAATTCTTTCTGGAACAACTTATTTTAAAAATTCTTCTTCCAAAGATTCTCTCAGGAATTCTTCTTAGGATTCCTTCAGGAAATCCTCCTTGAATTCTTTGAGGGACTCCTGCAGAAATTAATTCAGCACTTCCTCTTGGAACTGTTCCAAGAATTTTATCTGCGAAACGGGGACCGTGGCATACATAGTAGTCACACGTTCACTTCATAAGTGGATGAACATGGGTTCGATCCCAGCCCCGGCACTTGCAATTTTTCGTCAGTTCGTGACCCTCTTTTAACGGACCCGGAAACTTGGATATCGGCTAACGGCAACTCATAATGGATCCCCAATCGGACTGGAAAAGAAACAAGAGCCCCAAATCAACATCCTTGAGCTCATCATTCTACCATGGACAGGGTAGAAAAGTGACATCAGCGCAAAGGCAACCAGCATTAGAATAGAATACATTTAGGCGCTATATAAAGTGTAAGTGCAGCTGGCAATTGAAATCGCACACGCAGTGCCCTAGTGGACAAAAGGACTGTAAATTAGGTTAAGTGGTTGAAGAATATAAAAAAAATCCATCTGTGAGTTCTTCAGGAATTATTCCTGGTATTGCTCTACAAATTCCTTGAGAGATTCATCCACGAATTTCTTCAGGAACTCCTCTAGAGATTCCTCCATTAATTCCACCAGACATTCTTCCAGAAATGTCCAGGCATTTTCCAGACATTTTTCCAGGAATTCATCCAGGCATTCTTCCTCTTTGGATTCTTGCAGAGGTTTCTCCAAGATGTTTTTCAGCGATTCCTCCAGTAATTCCACCAGATAGTCCCCCAGGAATTGTTTCAGGAACTCCTTCAGAAATTTCCCTGGAGTTTTTCATGGGTTTGCTTCAGTCAGGAATTATTCCAGGGATTCCTCCCGAAATTCATGCAGGCATTCCTCTAGGATTTCATCCAGGAGTTTCTCCGGGGTCTCCTCGAGGAGTTCTCCAGATATTGCTCCAGGAATTTCTCCAGTGTTTTTTTAGCTGAATACCTCAGATGAAAAATGAATATAATCATAAGAAATTGTTCTAATTTTCATTTATAAGGAAACTGCACAATTTTAGACCCACATATCTGGTCACATTTAGTGGTAGCAGAATCGTGATTTTCAACAGATGCATGCAAACAAATTTCCGCAGCATCAAGTGAAAATGCCAAATGAAATGTATACATCCATGGGCATCGGTCAATTGTGCAGTTATTTATTACCCGAACGTATAATTTAAGGTAAGCACATTAGTTTCCGTAAATTAAATTATAAACAGTGGGTTTTGCAAAGTGAAGACTCTCATTGATTTCTCCGCCTCTCGTTTCCAGTTGATGAGCGGGTGCGCCTTGTGATATGAAGTATCTCGCTCTATCGTGGCACTGCCGAACCGACCCAACAGCCAGTAGATATCAATATAAGAACGCAGCGGACAAAAATGCTACACGGAGCATAAAAACGCACTGCCTGATGTTGGATTCCACGAACGGCGGGATGTGTGGTTAGCAAAATGTATAGTGGGACGATTCGTCTCAACCGGCACTGGACGGTCACGCCAACGACCGTATAGTGTATAGAAGGCTGTAACCTATGGCTATGGCTGATGGGAAAATATAGCGCCTGGGCGAAGATTTATGGCGCATCGTAATGGTTTGTGATCTTATGAGACCGCGAAAGGGCACTGGATTAAAAGGGATAATTCAATTACGACCAAAGAGGATTCGTGCAGTTCCATTTAACGGACCTGCAGCATCGCAAAATCGCTTGAATATGTTCATTAACGCGATTTGACTGCATAAAGCGGGAAAACGACCATTATACGAGATATGCCACGTTATTATACACGTTTTATTTTTAATTCCGGTAATACTAACCGATGGTATTGGGGATGGGCCGACCGATGGGTGTGGGGGGCGTGGGAACCCCGAGCCGGGATCAATACATTTTAGATGATCGTTTTATGATTCAGTGCATATCTACTCCACCTCTCATGCAAGAGTTATCAGAGGACTTTTTTTTGTTTTTATTTACGTATATTTTAACGTGTGCTAATTCTACACTCATCGAAGAACTAAACCAATGTCTCAACAGTTGGGTAATCCTTGAGGGATTTTCTTATTGTCTTTCTTAAAAAGTTAAGAATTACACTAAAGCAAGACGTTCCCTTGAACAGCTCAAGACATTTCCGATAAACCTACAGGCATTTATTTATAACAATTTCAGCAATTATTTGTAGGTAGTCAAAAAAACGTTTTCATTGTGAACATTTTTAAGAAATTCTCCATCGAACTAAATTTAGTAGTTTCATTTAAAAAAAAACATTGACAAAGTTTTAGACAATATTTCTGTTTTGCTGATCAACAGAATCTGAAGAAATCCTTCTAGATGTACATATTTGATATGCTGTGAATGTGATCAATAATTGTCATTGACATCCGTGTAGTTTACCTTGAAGATTCCCTCGTTTTTTTTTTTTTTTGGTTGCACGTTCTAGAAATATTGCATAGAAGTTCGGGAAGAAGAGTCAATGGCAATAAACTAATCTTTTGTCACTTGGGTTTGGCCACGTTATCGATTTCCGTGTGCAGCAGGGGTAGTCCAATGTTATTCGTTATAACAACGCCAGTCAAGAAATCTCTGGAGAAAATTTCCAAATGTTTTTTTTTTTATTAATTTACAAATATCCCGTAGAGCGATTCCAGGAGGCATTGGTTGGGTAACAAAGCGTAACAAAAATTAACTTTTGGTCTGTCTCAAGAGCAAACTTATGTGTCTCTGACAGATTTTGGGCCGCTGAATCCGAACCCGGGCTCAGATTTGCTCCAACACGTCACAATTTTGAGCTATACCTCAATTTATTGGGCAAAATATGCGATTTGCTTTTTTGACTGCAAGTTATTAAGAATGGAAATATTTTTTTTTAATCAATCAACAGGTTAATTGGTCAATTAACATCTAAATTAACGACAGATGCAAAATATTTCGTTTTACTAAATCGAATTTGATGGTTTTAAGCGATTTATGTTAGGTACGATATTTCCCATACAAGTCACCCTCCAAAAGTTGCATGCAAGTTTTCATACTAACATAAAATGCTTAAATCTATCAAATTTGATCAGGTAAAACAAAATATTTTGCATGAGTCATTAATTTAGATGTTAATTGACCAATTAACCTTTTGATTGCTTAAAAAAAATATTTCCATGCTTAATGGCTTGCAGTCAAAAATGCCAAAAATCGCATATTTTGCCCTATAAATTGAGGTATAGCTCAAAATTGTGACGTGCTGGAGCAAATCTGAGCCCGGATTCGGATTCAGCGGCCCAAAATCTATCAGAGACACATAAGTTTGCTCTTGAGACAAAAAAAATGTTGCGCTGTGTAATCTTTAAATACATTTCTGATAACAGGAAACTTTTAAAGAATCCCTGAAAATAGTCCCAATATCAAAGAGGGTTGTTGGCAAGAACGGGGCACCAAAAATAAATCATCATATAAATAATAAGCATAAAAAAAATCACTGGTAACTTAATTTTTCTACATGTATGTGGCCACAAAAAACCGTTATCGGATTCTTATATATAGAAGGAATTCTTATATGTGGGAGAAATTTTCTCTAAAGCTTTCAAGAGATTACCCCAGAAATTGATCTTGGATTTTTTTTTTGTAAAAACTTCCCTGGATTCCTTCCACCAATGTATTCTTTAAGAAAATCCTTCAGGAATTCCTTTCGGAAAGTGCAAGGTTTTCTTTTAACTTATTAGGACATCTTCTATGGAACACTTTAGCACATCCTCTAGAATTTTTTGCAGAGTATCGGAAGATCTTCCAGAAATTTATCCAAAAAATTCCTCTATGAAAGCTTCTACAGTTTGACTTGAAAATCCTTCATTTTTAGGAATCCGTACCAAAATTCTCTCAGCATTTCATACAAAGAGTCCTTCAGAAATGCTTTCAGCGCAATATGAAGAAAATAAAGGGTTCATTCGGATTTTTTTTCCAATGATTTTTTTAGAAATTCGTCCACAAACACCTCAGGAACTCCTGCAAAGATTTCGTCAGAAAATCCCGGGATATTTTTTTCATTCCCCTGAAGATTCTTTTGAAAGTTCCTTATGATCCTCCATAAGCTTGTTCAAGATTTAAAATCCAAAAAAATTTAATATGGATTTCTTCCAAAATTAATACAAGGGTTCCAGAAATTCTGTCTGAAATAATCTTTTTTTTTCAGAAATTTTCCAGTAATTCAGAAATTTAAGAAATACTTGAGAAACTCGCAGGGAGTCGACAAAATTTTCCCGACCGGGAATGGGAATCAAACCCGCCGTCTCCAGATTGGCGATCCATAGACTTAACCACTTGTTAGCCTAGTGCCTAGCTTAGTGGAGACCCCAGAAATGTCTGTAAGATTGAAATGATTTGCGGGTATGTCTGAAGCATGCTGGAAACACTTGTAATTAGAGGGCACAAAATGTTGCTAATTGACAAATTGAGAGATGAAATTTGTGAAAAAATCGCACCCTGGTGGGATTCGAACCCACGACTCCGTATTCGCTAGACCAGTGCTTTAATCAACTAAGCCACAGAGCAGGTAATGATTCTGCGGAATAGAAACCACACTGACTTCGAAGCCACACCGTGAACACTCCTTTTTCATCTCACAATTTGTCAATTAGCAACATTTCGTGCCTTTTGGTGGCAAGTTTTCCCACCCTGTAAGTTGTCATAAGAATTCCCTTAAAAAAAAAAAACTCGTGAAGATACCTTTGGAAACTGCACAAATCCGTCTGCGAATCCGTAAATGTCTGCAGAAATCACAGACAAAAGTACTAGGAGAAGTTTTGCAGAAATCCCTCAATAAATTTGAGGCATTCTTGAAATAACTTCTGCAGATACCTTTGAAAGAATTCTCAGAAAAATTTCATTCATAAATATTGAGAGGATTTGTGCACAAAAATCCCTTAACTACTCCCTAAAATTTCTGAAGCAAATCCTGCAGAAACAAAAAAAAAATCCATGGAGAAATTCTTTAGAAAACCTCCGAAGTAATGTACATTGACATCGCAACTGCCCCAAACACACGTAATTTTCACTTTTTCTGTCGAACAATGCAACGCGATCGAGATCCCCATCGCAACTCTGAAACTTACATCGCATAAGATGCAGCAAAAGCACATTATGCATGTGGAATAGGGTGGCCCACACTTATATGAAAAACAAAAAAATCACAAAATGCCAAGTCTTACCTCCAAAATCAGTTGTTTTAGACTCCCAGAAGCTACGTTCAAAATTTGAGCAAAATCGGTTGAGCCTAAGGGGGCGCTCAAAACGCTTGAAGTTTGTATGGGAAAACTTGGCCAAATGTATGCAGAAATTTCAAGTTTTCTAATTTTGCCGCTAGGTGGTGCTGTAAGCGTTCAATATTCAAACCCTTTGGTATTATTGTAGGTGACTATATGCCAAACAACTTTGTCGAAGACCGCAAAGTGATCCACCGGCTGTGAAAAAAGTTATACCTTAGGAAAAGTGTATTGGAAAAATAACAATAAAGTTCATCCTCACTTTACCTAGGGTATAACTTTTTTCACAGACGTTGGATCACTCTGCGGTCTTCGACAAAGTTGTTTGGCATATAGTCACCTACAATAATACCAAAGGGTTTGAATATTGATCGCTTACAGCGCCACCTAGCGGCAAAATTCGAAAATTTAAAATTTCTGCATACATTTAGCCAAGTTTTCCCATACAAACTTCAAGCGTTTTGAGCGCCCCCTTAGGCTCAACCGATTTTGCTCAAATTTTGAACGTAGCTTCTGGGAGTCCAAAACAACTGATTTTGGAGGTAAGACTTGGCATTTTTCGATTTTTTTGTTTTTCAAAAAGTGTGGGCCACCTTAATGTGGAAGCAACTTTCATTACGCTGTAAGGAGTGTATCGTAAAGTAGTTGAAAATGTTTAAAATAGCCTCAAAAATAGTTTAATACAACTTTTAAGTAATTTTATTTTTGGAGATACTGTAAAAATCCTTGAAAAAAGAAATGACTTTTATGATTTTCTAAAAATGTTCTTTTAACTGGGTTTTTAACCTAGATTACTGAACGCATGTTTTTAAAATTTTGCACACCTTCTAAAAAATTGAAATTGCGAAAAAAGTTCGATAATGTTCGAAAATTGTTAACTTTTTTGTGCAAATATAATAAGCTAAAGAATCCTCATGATATAGGCAAATTATTTTTTACAAGAAAAATCTCCACTGCATTTAAGCGCAATTCTTAAAAATGAAAAAAGGCCATTTTTGAGGAACCCCCTTTTTCTATGCTCCTCAAAATCATGTTTACGCAAATAAAAATTACATAAAATGAAATATTCGCATTTTTTTAAATAGGGTATGTTTTTTAATTTATGGACGAGTAAGTTAGGGCAAAAAAAATAATTTCATAACCTTTTAAGATATTAAAAGCAGAACTTCAAAGTTTGACCAAAAAATAGACGTTTTTTTGGAGTGGACCATTTTGTAGATATAGGAGATTTTTCTTTCGAAAATATGAATTTTGAAAGTCGGTGTTGAATGATATGTTATGTGTACATAACTGTTAACAAGCATCATTATTTTCCAGATTTTTTATCGTACAAATTTTACTCGCTACAGATTTTTGAAATGCTGAAAAATCTTAACAAAATTGCATTTTGTGCAGATTTTTATTTTTTGAAGTGTATTCATTTAACCATATTTTCAATAATACTAAACATTTTCCAATTTTTTCCAAGGTATTCTAAACTTAACTATATTGTGAAGATTTCATAGAAGAACCGAAATGAAAAGACCAACTCAGCTTCGAGATAGAGCATTCTGAACATTTTCAACTACTTTCCGATACACTCCTTATTACTAGAAGCGGCGTTGTCTTAAGCAATTTATGGTGAGTAATATTGCGATGCAATGCAATGTAGCATCTTGAGCGATGATATTTAATAACATAATAACATAATAAAATCTCGTTACCTTTGTGTCGTATCAATGATCTTTGGATTTATACTCATACTGAACATAATGTTCAAAACGTTCGTCGCGTGATTTGCAACGCTTAAAGACCAAGTCAGATCTTTTAAGAACACCACGCTTCACGATTTCCCAGCCTTACAATCTTAATCGCATTTAGCTTTTGGCAGCGTTGTTCTAATTTATCTTCTATTTTGACATATGAAAGTGCTTCAGAATAAATCCGATTCCTTTTTTCAAACGACATTATTTAACACAGCATAGTCGGTGGTAAGCGTGCACACATGCCTTGGCCGATGGTCAGTATTGTCGAATTGGATTATTAATGTACTCTAAAATTTCCATTTTTCTGCTTGATAAATACCAACAGTGTAGTTGCAGTACAGTTCATTATGCTCCGAATGAAACATGAATGCACTCCAACAGAGCCAATCATCATCAGTTCGCATGCGATGGTCGTACAAGTGCTATAGCAATCGCAATTTTGTCGCCGACAGCGAATGAATGTGCCAAAATGCGATTATTAATCATTCAAAACAATTTGGTATAAATTTTATGTCTTTTTTGTTCATTTGCGAGAGGAGGCTTTCCATTTGAATGATACAATTTATTTTTGAGTTGGGTGCGTTTTGGGGGGTGACAACGAAATGTTGACCTGATTTATAGACTTTTCTCAATTTCTTCGAATTTATGAATATTCATGTAGGTATGTGTATAGTATCTGGGTTTTCGAGTGTCAAAATAATCACTTGGACTAATATAAATCAACTTAGGCATGAAAATAGTCCTACCATTTGACAGAGATTTGATACAAGTTAACAACTTCTCCGTAGAACAGACGAAACGTTATCTGATAGAATGCAACCACACCGAATGGTCGAGGATGAGCCTGCCTCCTTTTTCTTCCATGGCCTTTTCACTGTCTGCATACTACAACCCATTGCCCAATGCCCACGGCCACGGTGCGGTGGCAGAGTACTGAGCTGTCGGATTGCAAGCTGACTGGGATACCGTGGTATAGGTCTTCTCGAGCATCTAAGATGATAAATAATGTACCGCTTTTTTGGCAAATATTCCCAGACGAAAAGAAATAAAATATTATAGAAATAGAACTAATGTGGCGCCGCCGTTCTTGTGTCTGTAGTACACGAGTTGTGCGAATTCAGTTTATCTCCATGGAGTAGCGCCTTCCAGATAGCATGCTGATGTTGCTTCTGTCTCTACGGCTAGCCACTTCCTCCTTCCCGATTTGTATGCCGGCTCTCTGCATTTCGGAAACCGGCACCGTGCAGTGGCCAGCTATCATGGATGTTCTCTCGGGGTAGTTCGTTTTCTCTTCCCTTCTTTTGATCCTGATTACTGTCACGGATTCGTATTCAGAAAAGTATAAGAATCTCGTAACTTTTATTATGAGCATGTTACTTGCGTACTTACTTGTTTTTCTTCATTCGCCGATACTTGTTTCGGCTACTCATAAAATCATTCCTGAATGTGATTCAGGCAGCAACCATTTATTACGTAACGCTAAAATAGACAATGAACTGCAAAATGGTGAGTCGAAAAGAAGTGCGTCCAACATAGCTCTGGTCCTCACAAGTTCCATGGGCTAAGCGATGCGATGAGAAAGACCGCCAGCTGAGAGTTGTGTGTTAAGCTGGTAGTGCAGCCTGGGCACTGTTGTCCTTCTGCCTTCAGCTAGATTGAGGAGGTAAATTACGAGGGTCTGTTCATCGAGTAGGTGCGGCTCAAACAGCGTCTGATCTGGTAGTCAGCGGTTGATTATAAAATACTGTATCGTGTCAGCAATATCCAAGGTGACAGCCCATTCAACGCCATGTAGGCAGCGCGGCCCCGCTAAGGTAGCCTGCTGAAAACTTTCAAACAACAGGAAAAGCAACAGTAGAGTATACGGATTGATTCAACGGATTGATTGAGACCTGGCAACGAAATAAGGACAATGATTGGAAAGTCGGAACTTGAAACGTTAGAACTTTGAATGAGCTCGCACCTGTTGGGCTCCTGACTCGTGAGCTGCAGAATGTCGGAGTTATGTGCCAGCTATCTAGGAGATACGCTGGCCAAAACTGGAGAACGCGCATTCCGAGCGGTGGATCCCATCATCAACACTTCATTCGAGTACCACATCTACTACAGTGCAGCAGTTATCCAGTGGCCCTACCAACGGAAGAGCAGCTTGGTGCAGCTACCCTTGAAGATGGCTGGAGGGACGCCATAAGTAGTACCTCGGCTACAGCACTAGGCTTCGCGACTCCGAATCACAGAAACGACTGGTACGACGGCGAATGTGAACAGTTGAAAAACGAGAAAAATGCAGCATAGCGAGAATGCTGCAACACCGTACGAGAGCGAATGAGGCACGTTACAGACAGGCGCGGAACAGGCAGAACTCAGTCTTCCGGATGAAGAAGCGCCAGCAGGAAGAACGAGATCGCGAAGCGATGGAAGAGCTGTACCGCGCTAAGGACACACGAAAGTTCTACGAGAAGCTGAACCGCTCGCGCAGAGGCTTTGTGCCACAAGCCGGCATAATCACGGGAATATTCTCACAAGCGAGCGTGAGGTGGTCGAGAGGTGGCACAGGACGATGAGGTGTATGTGCACAGGACGAAAGACTTCCGGCCCCTGACCTCCAAGAGATTAAAGAGGAAGTTGGCCGGTTGAAACAACAAAGCCGCTGGAGCAGATCAACTACTTAGCAAGCTTCTAAAATACGATGGAGAGCACTACACTGGGTCATTACCAGTGTTGCAGAAATGCCGTGAATACAACGTGCCTACACATAACTTGTTCATCGATTTGAAATCGGCGTATGATACAATCGATCGAGAACAGCTATGGCAGATTATGCACGAATACGGATTCCCGGATAAACTGATATGATTGATCAAGGCGACGATGGATCGAGTGATGTGCGTAGTTCGAGTATCAGGGACACTCTCGAGTTCCTTCGAATCTCGCAGAGGGATATGACAAGGCCATGGTCTTTCGTGCTTGCTGTTCAACATTGCTTTAGAGGGTGTAATTAGGAGAGCAGGGATAAACACGAGTGGAACGATTTTTACGAAGTCCGTTCAGCTGCTTGGTTTCGCTGATGATATTGATATTATTGCTCGTAAATTTGAGACGATGCACAGTGGCCGGAAGCCGGACAAAACCTCAAAAATCGACTTCAATATTTTATTTTTCTAATATTTTTCTTCTATTATAGATACTTTAACTAAGAAAACCCCAAATTTTCAAGAGATTTGGTCGAAAATTGAGTCTTGTAGATTTTTTCAAAGTTGAAGTTTTATGTGCTACAATATTAGTATTTATTGTCTTTATTTTATGAGCTTCCTTCATGAGGTCGTTGTAAAAGTTAGGAAGACTTGAATAATGTGACAATATTTTTTGTGTTTTTGGGTATAAATAGCCATTACATTTCAGGGATTGTTTGGAATTCAATCACAAAATTATTATGTTTTTACAATATGCAAACATATTGACTTTTATGAAATTTTGACGAAAAACTTCGTATTAAAAAGATCCAGTACTTGTTTAGGAAACATCAGAAAACGACGCCGTATCCCGGATCTGACGTGCAATTTTGACTAGTTTTTGGCTATATAGGTCACTGTTTGCGCATTTTTGCGCTAAGCGCGAAAAAAAATTTTTTTTTCTATCAGGTCACAATGGAGCCGCATGGTTGTGGAGGAAGTGATATTGTTTGAAGTTTAAATTTTATCTTCACATAGTTCAAATTGACTTCAGAATACTAACAATTTAGTGGAATTTTCATTCTTGTAAGAGACTTTCACCAAGTCAGATGGTCATGAGAGGGGGGGGGGGGGGTTGGTATCTGAAAATGTAATAATGTAATGGCCACGGCTTTAGCATTTTTTTTTAAATATTATTTTAGTTTTTGACAGAAAACCACAAGAAGGTGGGTGCTCCAGTTTAAAACAGTAAGCTGAAGAGGAAGGGAGTGATGACTAAGTATGAATAAGCCTTTATTTCCTTAGACACTACTCACATGTTGCTTCACCAGATACAACTAACTCTTTTATCCTTCAAAATAAAAGAAAGGCAAAAACAACCGTGAAAACATGTAAAAATAACTACAAACCATTGCTCATTGATTCCCTTAAACTGGTTGTTTTTTCGATTTATCTTAATCGTTAGAATTGCTCAACAACCTTGGAAGCAATCTCTTCACGAACCTTCATCGAAGTTTCAATATATAGTGACACAAATTCGTCGACATCTACGTGTTTCTTTTCTACACGCACATCGCTACAGTTCAAAGCAACAATCATCTATAAAATATAAAAGGAATTCACTAAACGGCGATAAACGCTACGTTAAATATTTTTCTGCGTAAACGTCGCGATCGCCAAGGCAATCTTTGAATATTTTAAAACCAATTTTATGAAACGAACATTTTATGCTCTTTAGTGAAACCCCTTTTATTGGTTTTTTAAACTTGAAGTTTTATTGTATGCTGTGAAAGATTAGCATTAAGTTAAAATTCACGAATACAAAGAAATTAAAAAAACAATATATTATTGTATGTTACTCATGCAGTTTCGTTCAACACATTTCTACTGAACGACACAGAGTGATACAGATTTTGAAAATATTTGCTGGAACTCTACTGTTCATAAATATGATTACCGATCTCTGATGATCGTTTATCGAAAACTCCCTTCAATATTGCGAATATGAATTGCCAATTGTTTATAGATAGGGTTGTTTCGGTTGCTTCCACAAGTGATTGCAGGGATCGATGTACCTTAAAACCCAAACTCGGAAGAGCATATAAGAAGTTGTTGAAACGAGATTGATAAAAAGCAGTTCAAATTTTACGCAGTTCACTATATTAGACTATCTGACCCCATAACGATTGAATTAACACACCTCCGTGCACCCACCGTAAAATGTCACGTGGTCTATGGACATTCCCTGAGAAAAGACCCCGTCTTGTCAGCCAACATTGGTGTGTATCTGAATTGATCCATTGAAAGAAAACGTAGGTAAACGATTTTTTTCTAATGATTTATGTAGTTTTGAGGATTTTTGACCACCCTAACAGCAACAAATACACAATTTTAGTTTATTTCGATACCAATACATGATTTAAGAACCCCCAAATCAGAAGGTTAATCAAAACCTACGTTCAGAAAGCACATCGTGATAGCTTATTATCGATTATTTTTACATGCTTTCCATAATCAGCAGATTTCAAAATTTTGAACCACCCTAATATAGTAAAATCAAAATCTATTATAAGTTCCATATCAGGAATAGATTTAGGGAACTAAAATCATCATAACCTGTGAATTTTAGCAATTTCGGTTAACATTTGAGGTTTTGTCCGACTTTTGTATGGAGGCCCGCCACTGTGCGATGGCGGAAACGTACATCCGACTAAAGAGTGATGCCAGGCGAATCGGATAAGTCATTAATGCGTCGAAGACAAAGTACATGTTGGCAAAGGGCTCCAGGTAGGAGTCACACCGCCCGCCACCCCGAATTTATATCGACGGTGATGAAATCGAGGCGGTTGAAGAATTCGTGTACTTGGGCTCACTGGTGACCGCTGACAACGACACCAGCAGAGAAATTGAGGGGTGCTTTGTGGCAGGAAATCGTTCTTACTTTGGACTCCGCAGAACTCATTTTTCATTTATTTAGTTCACATCAAATTCATGATAATACTGAATCAACAATTTGCCGCCATAATACTCGATTTGCAGCTGCAGCTCTCCAACCTCGGTTACGCCCAACACTCGCCAGATCTCGCTCCACCTGGTCCGCCCATCGTGCTCTCTGCGCTCCACGCCTTCTTGTACCAACCGGATGGTTAGCAAACACCAACTTTGCAGGGTTGTTGTCCGGCATTCTTGCAACATGCCCTGCCCACCGTATCCTTCCAGCTTTTGCCACTTTCTGGATACTGTATTCGCCGTAAAGTGCAGCGAGCTCGTGGTTCATCCTTCTCCGCCACACACCGTTCTCCTGCACACCGCCGAAGATCGTCCTTAGCACCCGTCGCTCGAAAACTCCGAGTGCTTGCAGGTCCTCCTCGAGCATCGTCCATGTCTCGTGTCCGTAGAAAACCACCGGTCTTATTAACGTCTTGTACATGGTACATTTGGTGCGGGGGTGAATCTTTTTTGACCGCAGTTTCTTCTAGAGCCCATAGTAGGCACGACTTCCACTGATGATGCACCTTCGTATTTCACGGCTCACGTTATTGTCAGCCGTTAGCAAGGAACCGAGGTAGACGAATTCTTCTACCACCTCGAAAGTATCCCCGTCTATCGTAACATTGCTGCCAAGGCTTGTCCTGTCTCGATCAGTCCCACCTACCAGCATGTACTTTGTCTTAGCCGCATTCACCACCAGTCCGACCTTTGCTGCTTCACGTTTCAGGCGGGTGTACTGTTCTGCCACCGTTTCAAATGCTCTGGCAATAATATCCATGTCATCCGCAAAACAGACAAATTGGCTGGATTTCGTGAAGATCGTACCCCGGCTGTTGAGCCCGGCTCGTCGCATAACACCTTCCAGGGCGATGTTGAATAGTAGGCAGGAAAGTCCATCACCTTGTCGTAGTCCCCGTCGAGATTCAAATGAACTGGATAGCTCACCCGAAATCCTTACGCTGTTCTGCACACCGTCCATCGTTGCTCTTATCAGTCTAGTCAGCTTCCCGGGAAAGCTGTTCTCGTCCATAATTTTCCATAGCTCTGTGCGGTCGATACTGTCGTATGCCGCTTTGAAGTCGATGAACAGGTTATGCGTTGGGACCTGGTATTCACGGCATTTCTGGAGGATTTGCCGTACGGTGAAGATCTGGTCCGTTGTCGACCGGCCGTCGATGAAACCGGCTTGGTAACTTCCCACGAACTCATTTACTTTAGGTGAAAGACGACGGAAGATGATCTGGGATAGCACTTTGTAGGCGGCATTCAAAACGGTGATCGCTCGAAAGTTCTCACACATTAACTTGTCGCCTTTCTTGTGGATGGGACAGATTATCCCTTCCTTCCACTCCTCCGGTAGCTGTTCGGTTTCCCAGATCTTGACTACTAACTGGTGCAGACAGGTGGCCAACTCTTCCGGGCCTCCGCAGAACTCTACGATCGAATAAAATTCGCCGTAACACGAAGTTGACTATCTACAAAACGCTGATTAGGGCCTGTCCATAAACTACGTATACTCTTAGGGGGGACGGTGGGGGTCTGGCCAAAGTCTACGCTACATACAAATTTCGAAAATTTTGTATGAACGAAAGTCTACGAGGGGGAGGGGGGGTTTTGAGATGGCCAAAAATGAGTCTACAGTTTATGAACAGCACCTTAGACCGGTCGTCCTCTATGGGCACGAAACATGGACCCTACGTGCAGAGGACCAACGCGCCCTTGGAGTTTTCGAACCGAAGGTGTTGCGTACCATCTACGGCGGAGTGCAGATGGAAGACGGGACTTGGAGAAGGCGAATGAACCACAAGCTACACCAGCTACTGAGAGAACCAACCATCGTCCATACCGCGAAAATCGGGAGGCTACGGTGGACGGGTCACGTCATCAGGATGTCGGATAGCAACTCGACTAAAATGGTTCTCGAGAGTCATCCGACCGATACTAGAAGACGTGATGCGCAGCGAGCTAGGTGGGTCGACCAAGTGGAGGACGATCTGCGGACCCTACGCAGAGTGCGGAACTTGAGACAAACAGCCATGGACCGAGTGGAATGGAGACGGCTACTATGTACAGAGAGGCCACCCAGGGCTTAGCCTGATCGGTAAGTAAGGTAAGTAATCTACTACAGCGGCGGCTATGAAGCAGAACGTGGAGTTGGCTTCATAGTGATCGGGAAGTAGATGTTCGCTTATCGGCTTCCACCGAATAATTCGCTTCAAAGCGAATAATTCGGTGGAAGCCGATAAGCGATCGAATTTATCTGTTGATGAGAAAATATTGAACTGATCAGCATCTATACGCCAACAAACGATTAACCCGATGACATGAAGGATGAGTTCTATGAGAACCTTGATAAGGCCTACGGAGAGTGCCCAAAAGAAGATGTCAAAATAGTTATCGGAGATGCAAGTGCGCAGTTCGGCAAAAACAGTTTTTTTGCAACTTGTCACTATAATATTGAATTTTATACTTGCCGTTTTAGTGTCACTACGGCCTACTTTTCTTCACTATAAAAAGCAGTTGCATTATGAGTCATAATGCAACTCATTTGGGTTGCATCATGAATCATAATGCAATTGTTTGGGCAACAACCTGTGTTTCCACGTCAAGAGCTTGAAAAACTGTGACGGTTATAGCACAGCTTGCTTGATTCAAGTTTTGCGTTTAGCTTGATGGAACACGTGGCTGATCCCGTTCAACCATCAGGAAGCATGATGATACTGATGGAAATGGTCATATTAAAGTGATTTTTTTTCTCATTGCAAAAAATGTTGTATGCAACTCGTTGCAAAACTCGATTGATACAGCACTCGTCATATTTATCCAACTCGGCAAGCCTCGTTGGATAAATCTACGACTCGTGCTGTAAAAATCATCATTTTGCAACTCGTTACATAAATAACTATTTCGACCTAACGATAATGGTCTGCACCTAGTGGCATTCGCTGCTGCTAGAGGGATGGCAATCAGCAGTGCCTACTTCGCACGTAAGAATATCCGAAAACACACCTGACGACATCCGAGCAAGGTTGCGATCATTAATTTGCAAAGATTTACATTCATTTGCTATTATCTCAGTTCAGAAGCATGCTATCGAAAAACAATGTATGGATGAATTTAACCTTGTAGTTTTATCTGAAAGTTTGCCGAATAACATTGGGGTCGCAAACGTATACCAAAGTCGTGAGCGAGCTGTGAAGGCAACTCTCCACGCGATGAATATAAATTTCATCATATCTTTCAAGGTATCTCCTGAATTTTTCCCTGGTGGAAAAGTTTTTCGTTTTTGCAGAAACCATTTTTTTTTGTGCAATTTTGTTTAAAAATGGTTTCTGCAAAAAACGAAAAACGTTTTTTACCTGGAAAAAAATTTAGGAGATACCTTGATCCATACTTACGAAAACCGATTTTGAAAATATTGCTTCGTTATTTTTTTAAAAACCCAAAACCAAAAAGTGAGGAAATGGATCCAGTTTCGCCTTAATTGTAAAACTTCGCCACGGAGCGGCGCCAGTTAAAAAATATTACAAGCATGTAAATGATTAAAATTTGTCCAAAATATTCAGCAAGCAGTAACTTTTTTTTCTTTCGAACATAAATTAGTTGAGTCAAATCTTTTTGAAAGACTAATGTATTAGACATAAATGTTCAAAATTTCATTTAATTTAGTTCAATTAACCATAAGATATAGTAGTTCTATGAATGGCAGTAAAATTAGAAGTATTTTACTAGAAACGCTCCAACTTCGTGAAGAGGCAACCAATCCAAGGTTGCAACCATTCATTTGCAAAAATTTACATTCATTTGCTATTATCTCAGTTCAGAAGTGTGCTATCGAAAAACAATGTATGGATGAATTTAACCTTGTAGTTTTATCTGAAAGTTTGCCGAATAACATTGGGGTCGCACACGCATTCCAAAGTCGTGAGGGAGATGTGAAGGCAACTTTCCACAGCGTGAATGAAATTTATATTCACCGCGTGGAGAGTTGCCTTCACAGCTCGCTCACGACTTTGGTATACGTTTGCGACTTCAATGTTATTCGGCAAACTTTCAGATAAAACTACAAGGTTAAATTCATTGTTTTTCGATAGCATGCTTCTGAACTGAGATAATAGCAAATGAATGTAAATCTTTGCAAATGAATGGTCGCAACCTTGAACCAATCAAGCCCAAATTTATAGCACTTATAGCTAACTAATTGACAACTACAAGTATTCACTAGCATTCAAAACTTGAGGATTTTTGATGAACTTTATAAAAAACTATGACTAATTAAAAATTTAAGCTAATTATTAAAATTTGCTTGCATTCAAAAATTTGCAACTAGCGCCGCCTAGCTGCAGAAACTCTAACCAAACGGTAATTATTCTGAAAGTCCTTGATCTACCAAACAATATTGCCGAAGAAACCATCTTTCTTAAAAATCGTGATACTGAGGTATGTGAAATTTAAAATTTATTTGCTCTCTAGCGCCGCCTAGCGGTGGAATTTTGAATCTTATAATCTGTTAGTCCTTGACCAGCCAAACAACTTTGCCGAATACACCAACTCTCTAAGTCTAAGTAATCTGGATCCTGAGATATATGAGATTGAAATTTTATTAGTGTCACATCTGTTTGTCTGTGATTTATGTGATATTTTAGACAAGCAGATGCCACACTGAAATAAATCCACCTCATATATCTCAGGATCCTGATTACTTAGAGAGTTAGTTTCTTCGGCAAAACTGTTCAGCTGGTCAATAGCTTTCAGATTATGGGCCGTATGATTCGTGATTTCACCTCTAGGCGGCGCTAGAGAGCAAAAAAATTTAAAATTTCACATATCTCAGCACCCTGATTTTTTAGAAAGATGATGTCTTCGGCAACATTGTTTGGTAGATCAAGACTTTCAGAATAATTACCATTTGGTTCGAGTTTCTGCAGCTAGGCGGCGCTAATTGCAAACTTTTGAAAGCATACACACTAGGGTGGCCCACACTTATATGAAAAACAAAAAAAATTCGAAAAATGCCAAGTCTTACCTCCTGCATCAGATGTTTTGGACTCCCAGAAGCTACGTTCAAAATTTGAACAAAATCGAGTAAGCTCTCAAAACGCTTGAAGTTTGTATGGGAAAACATGACCAAATGTATGCAGAAATTTTAAATTTTCAAATTTTGCCGATAGATGGCGCTGTTCAGCGCTCAATAAATAAACTCTTTGGTATTATTGTAGGTGAGTATATGCCAAACAACTTTGTCGAAGACCGCAAAGTGATCCGACGTCTGTGAAAAAAGTTATACCCTAGGCAAAAAACCTGGTGCAAAAGGTAAAGTAAAAGTGGCGAAATTTCGCATCAAATAATAAACAAACTTTGGTCGTCTTTCACCTAAAGTAAATGAGTTCGTGGGAAGTTACCTAGCCGGTTTCATCGATGGCCGGTCAACAACGGACCAGATCTTCACCGTACGACAAATCCTCCAGAAATGCCGTGAATATCAGGTCCCAACGCACCACCTTTTCAGCGACTTCAAAGCGGCATACGACAGTATCGACCGCACAGAGCTATGGAAAATTATGGACGAGAACAGCTTTCCCGGGAAGCTGACTAGACTGATAAGAGCAACGATGGACGGTGTGCAGAACAGCGTAAGGATTTCGGGTGAACTATCCAGTTCATTCGAATCTCGACGGGGACTACGACAAGGTGCCCAAGTAACACACTTGTTACCGAAGAGTCACGGCGGCGCAGGTTTTTGATGCACAAAAGTCACTGTGACCTACTTCTAGCAAGTAAGTATTTATTTGTTAGAAGTAAGTCACAGTGACTTCTGCGCAACAAAAAACTGTGCCGCCGTGACTCTTCGGTAACAAGTGTGTTACTTGGGTGATGGGCTTTCCTGCCTTCTATTCAACATCGCCCTGGAAGGTGTTATGCGACGAGCCGGGCTCAACAGCCGGGGTACGATCTTCACGAAATCCGGCCAATTTGTCTGTTTTGCGGATGACATGGATATTATTGCTAAAACATTTGGAACGGTGGCAGAACTGTACACCCGCCTGAAACGTGAAGCAGCAAAGGTCGGACTGGTGGTGAATGCGGCTAAGACAAAGTACATGCTGGTAGGTGGAACTGAGCGAGACAGGACAAGCCTTGGCAGCAATGTTACGATAGACGGGGATACTTTCGAGGTGGTAGAAGAATTCGTCTACCTCGGTTTCTTGCTAACGGCTGACAATAACGTGAGCCGTGAAATACAAAGGCGCATCTGAAGCGCCCTGTACCGTCCAGGGGCTGCATTAAACACTACACGGAGTGTGATATCTTTCATTTCATTATAGTCCGACAACATCTTTTTAATAAACTATATTGAAGTATCACAAACCATCACTTATCTTATATTACAACGATTCACCTTTTCTTATACCACCTTAGCATTTTTTGTATTTCTTCACCGAACTACTAAGTTTAACAATCTAGAGACACTTCTAGCTTCTTCTTGACCCGACTACTAAGTCCTACCTACAGCCTTAGGACAGTATCTAGAGGTGTCCCACATGGGATCTCAAGACTTATCCGATATGCTGCCTACTCTAACGTTGAAACTGAACTCCCGACAACTGATCCTCAACAACTGGCCCCGACTGAAGCCAAAGCCTCCGTATTTATAGCCTAAATTTCCTAGCAATACCCGAACCAGCTTGGGCGTGTCTAAAACTCCAACCATCACTCTCGTTTTGCCGAAATAGTCACGATACTTCCTAACAATGCCCGAACCAACTTGGGCGTATCCAAAACTCTACCAAAAGTAAATAATCAAAGTCCAAAATCTAGTCTACCTATCCTACTCGTCATTATCATCATTACCATCATCATCGTTATCGTCGTCAACCCAACCAAGCGTAATCAAAACTGTACCATACCAACCGGACCCAACGTGTACGATCATGAACAACGTATTGCTGCGCGATCGTTGCCCCGGCCGACCATCCGTCCGTCGTCACATGAGCTATGATTCATAAAACCAGGTCAGTAATGTACACTCAGGCAAATAAACCTAAGATTATCATAAGGTCTAACTTATGAAATGGCCTTTAAACAATTCATAACGGCCAGAACGTTTTTCATAAAGTCGGTCTATGACGCAGAATCGACTCATAGTTTGGCTTTTATACACATTTAGCAACACGAAATTCTCAAGCGTCGATAGCCGCGTGGGTTGGGCACGAGCGCAGTGATCTCGACGTTCATGGATCGATTCCAGTCTGCATCATTTTGTGATTTTTCTGCTCTTTTCATAAGTTTATCTTATGTAATTAGGTCATAATAAGCATGTTCAATTTTCATAAGGTATTCTTATGGCATCCTTACTTTACAGTTATGGCTAAATTTCATAAGGTATTTCGATGAATTTCGGTAGTTTACTTCGCTGAGTGTATGGTGCGATTTTTCTAGCTGCCGAAATTTTGCGCGTTAGTTACGATGGGCATTGATATTGGCGTAAATTGAAATTCAAGCACCTGGGCAGTTGTTCTAATGGGAGTGTGGGGTGAAATGCACTTTTTTCATTTGAATTAAATTTTAATATCGGAGTGTGTGGGATATTTAGGTCTATGCACATCATTAGTGGAAGTCGTGCCTACTATGGGCTCCAGAAGAATCTGCGGTCAAAAAAGATTCACCCCCGCACCAAATGTACCATGTACAAGACGTTAATAAGACCGGTGGTTTTCTACGGACACGAGACATGGACGATGCTCGAGGAAGACCTGCAAGCACTCGGAGTTTTCGAGCGACGGATGCTAAGGACGATTTTTGGCGGCGTGCAGGAGAACGGTGTGTGACGGAGAAGGATGAACCACGAGCTCGCTGCACTTTACGGCGAACCCAGCATCCAGAAAGTGGCCAAAGCCGGAAGGATACGACGGGCAGGGCATGCTGCAAGAATGCCGGACAACAACCCTGCAAAGTTGGTGTTTGCTAACCATCCGGTTGGTACAAGAAGGCGTGGAGCGCAGGGAACACGATAGGTGGACCAGGTGGAGCGTGATCTGGCGAGTGTTGCGCGTGACCGAGGTTGGAGAGCTGCAGCTGCAAATCGAGTATTATGGCGACAAATTGTTGATTCAGTATTATCATGAATTTAATGTTAACTAAATAAATGAAATAAACAAACTATAAACCGTTGACTTACCACATATCTTTCCCGAAGAAACCATCTTTCTAAGTAATCAGGATCCTGATATACATATATGAAAAATAAAATTTGTTAGCTCACTAGCGCCGCCTATTGGTGGAATTTCAAATCTAACTCTCCATCAACTTTAAGTCCTTGACCAGCTTAAGATTTACCAAGCACACCAACACCAACACTGTAAATAATCAGGACCCTGAGATATATGAGATGGATATTTTATCAGTGTTATGTCCGCTTGTCTCTGATATCAAAGGGTTTGACACCCCTCAGCGGGTTTCGGTCCCACTGGCATGCTTTCGGTTCACCAAATGCTCAAACAACACTGACCCCTCTGAACACTGCGTGTGCACTGAGTTCTGTTTTTTTCTGCGTGCGCGCAGAAATTGCGCACTCGGATTATGATTTCTGGGTTCTCACTGCTCTCACGCAGCACTCTAGTCACCCGCACAAAAACTATGCATGAGAGCAATTCACTAGTTTACAGCATTTTTGAACTCGGTAAGCTGATGATCGTTTTTGGTGTAGAATCATGCCCTGAGTTCGAAAACGCGAAAGAAAAAAATTACAGTAGAGCGGAATTTTTTTCGACTTTCCATACAAGGTTGATGATTTGAAATCGATTTTTGTTCTATTTTTAAGCAAAGTCGCTTACGTCAAACATCTCATTCTCCGAAATCAATGCTCCGATTGATCTGAAATTTTTACTGTAACTCGCCTACATATGATATGTCAAATAAACGTCTTATTGAAAAAAATATATTTCTTCAAAGTTTTTTGAGAATTTTGCTAAAATTTAATAAGATCGTCCCAAAAACTCGCCAATATCATGAATTTCATCAATCTGACGCAAAACCTGTATTCAGATGATCGACTGGTATTGTATTCAGCTTTTAATTTATGGAAAAAGATTTAAAATTGGTTGAACAAAACGCAATATATTTGAATTTTAGTAAATTACATATTTTGAAAAGTTGCAAAACTCGATATTAAGCTAAAACTCAAAAACTGTTCTACTTCAAATTTTTTGAAGGTCGGTTTCGAAATCAGCACTAAATTGTGCTTCAAAAATTTTGATCGTTGACAGAAGTTCACGACTTTCGTTTTATTTTGTAAACTTGTGTTATGTACATTTTATTGTGCGTATTTTCTCTTTCTCTTTTGTAAGGTAAATGAAACTGAGAAGTTCAGTGCAGGATGAGCGTAAATGGGCGCAGTCTCGGCGTGGCTTGCCGTCCCTGGTGCTCAGTAAGTAATTATGAATACACCAGGAATAATTTAGATCCCTTCATATATTCCTTCCGAGACTTCTCCACAAATCGCATCGCACAGAGAAAAGATGCGATTTAGCCGTATTACCGACGCCCAGAAAATCCGCAACATGATAAAGATGAATCAATTCGGTTTAGCCCACTCACTCTTTTGCACGGTTCTCGGGACATACACTCACTTATTTCCGTCCCAACAACCAACCCCTTCAACAGCCCGTGCAGAGTATAGGTACGGGAACACTGCAGATACTGTCTGCTCCTCCTTATGGCATGCGTTGCGGTGTGCTTCTTCAGCCAGCAGCATCCTAGTATACATTCTGTTCTGAGGTCCATCGCCGTTGTTGTCATCGTCGTCTGGTAGGGAGAAGGCATGAGTCACATTGCCAACTACTACTATGTTTCAAACTGATGCTGATGCAAATATGCTGTGATTGTTTTACTTTCGATGGACGGGGTTTATTGAAGAATTAATAGAACCTTGAATACTGGAAGGATTCATTTGTGTACAAATTGCTAGTTATGTTATGAAGTAGTTTCGCCAAGAAACTTCTAAAATTTCTGATGCTTCGTTGAAATATAATATTTTCATAAACATCCATATTTCTACTTACTTTTATTTTAACTGTTTTCAATTCACAAGAAATAGGCTAAAACTAATAAATAAAAAAGGCTCAAATTAAAGAAAAAATGTTTGCAACAAATCATAACAGTAAACTTTATTTTTTGGAGCGCAATCTGTTATTATTGAAACAACCCAAGTAACAATGACAGCTGAATAACAGCTTATCTAGCCAAAATGATCAAAATCAAGCTCAATAACTGCTTATTCATCTGTTGTTCAGCAATAATGTTTGTTGGGAATGATCATCGGCAAATTGTAAAGTAAGTTTTAAGACAGCAAATGCCAACAGCAATTAATACAAAATTCCGAGAAACCTCGGTAAATTCCAAACATCATCATGAATTATAAACAAAAGTATGTAGTTTACATCAAGCTTGACCTAGTTTCATAAATAGCTGTTACTATTCACGCAGCCGATCCGGCTCCAGATAGAGTCCATCAAATCATAAACAATAAGTCGCTCATCGCTACTCCACAAAGCAGAGTAAAACATTGGCGGGATGAATTTATTAGCGGACAATCAAAAAGCTGGTCTTACTGGTGGTAATTTAATGATGCTCATAAAGCCCCTGCTCATCCCTTGTCACTTCGGGAAGTAATGCTTTATGAGTAGAGTGAAACTTCTTTTTTTTCTTTCTTTGCGTTCGCCATGGCCATGAGTTTACTCGCAAACTTTCCTACTTGTTCGTATGACGGGTGTTTCCAACATTGAGAGGAGCTTGGAATCACTTATTACTATGTGTGGCTTAAAAAAATCATCAGATGTATCAGAACTCAGCGTATAGTTCATTATATTTACCCAGAAATATATTTTTTTTTATTTATTCTGAATACCGTTGTTTTGGTTTACCAATTTTCTCACTTTTCGTCGTCTAGGTAATTTTGAAACTGATATCGATATACGATAGGGTCGAATGGAAAAATGTCTCCAATGGCCAATACCTGGATCAAAAAAGAGCAGTACGTAACATGGTGGCAAACGCAAAAGAGACACGAAAGCCCGAAGAGAATGAGATTGCTGAAACGCAATAGAACATGGATCGGAACGATTTGCGGAGGTTTTATGCGACTGTCAATGGTGTTCGGCACAATACTGTGCCGGTACCTGTCATGTGCAAAGAACTGATAAGAAATACACTGACAGACAAAACAATAATGGCAGCCGGGTGGAAGAAGCACTTTGGCGATTTTTTGAACGGTGATAATTACGGTACATATCCAAGAACAGGATTAACATAGGTGACGATCAAACAATGAAACTAGCAACACTAGATGAACTAAACTATCAAAAAAAATGAAAGGACGAGAATACGTAAAAATTCTTAAGCGCGGAAGCAAACAGCTGCATCAAATAATCCACCAGATTCTATTGTGAGAATGAAGAATTGCTTACCAGCTGATTTGATAGTCTCATACCGTATTACCCCGCTAATACGACATCGACTGTTGTCGTATAACCGGGGTAAACTTTTAATTCGACAAACTGGTCACCCTACACCACCATGCTCATTGAAATTTGGCAACTCTATTTTTGTTTTTGTTTTGATTTCCGTATTTGTTATGAAATATAATTTCATCAAATATTGCGGTGGCGCGAAAGAAAAGCTCGTTCTTTCTACGATTGTTGCCATCCTCAGTTCATTCCGGTTGGTCTCCAGGCAGTTTGGGTGTTGAATAGCACTAACTTAGAACTTCCGAAATTTGCGGCAGCAAGAGGAGTTGCTGCTGGTGCGAGTATAAGCGCAATATCAAACTGTTTTGCATTTACAGTGTACATCGCTGTGACATTTAAACACTTTTTAATTCGACATGTGTCGTATAAGCGGGGTACGAATTAAAAAGCGTCTTATTAAAACGTGTCGAACCAGAGGGGTAAGACGGTATGCCCAATCTTCAAGAAAAGGTGCAGACTAGGCCGACCCTTATTTTGTAAAAATTGGAAATGTTAAAAGTTCATTGTTGGAAAATGATCGTTTTAGCTAAGAAATGGTCGTGTCAAAATTTGAAGTCCGTATCTCAAGGCTAAGTGGACCCTCATGGGGCCTGAAGTTGTCAAAAATTGTATGGGACTAAAAACTACATGAAATTTTTTTGACGAAAAAGTACTTACCTTACCGATCAGGCTAAGGCCGGGGTGGCCTCTGCTGTACATAGTAGCCGTCTCCATTCCACTCGGTCCATGGCAGTTTGTCTCCAGTTCCGCACTCTGCGTAGGGTCCGCAGATCGTCCTCCACTTGGTCGACCCACCTAGCTCGCTGCGCTCCACGTCTTCTTGTACCGGTCGGATGACTCTCGAGAACCATTTTAGTCGGGTTGCTATCCGACATCCTGATGACGTGACCCGCCCACCGTAGCCTCCCGATTTTCGCGGTATGGACGATGGTTGGTTCTCTCAGTAGCTGATGCAGCTCGTGGTTCATTCGTGGTTCATTTTTCTCCCGCATTTACATATGGCCTTATGTACATATTGTGTACGATTTATTTATGGTATGGATCATATGACCTGAGGTCTGACTTGTGATATTTGGCAGTTATTTGAAAAGATTGATGATAGATCTTATCAACAGCTGCCAAGCAATACATACCAGACATCAGAGTGCTTGATTCTTATCATAAAATGTGCATATCATTCTAACGGCCTTTAGTGCTCGTTAATGCGGGAAATATAAATTGTATGGGTTTTCATAAGCGAAAACTGCTTACAAAAAACAACAAATATTATTGTATTTTTATTGTAACAACGATTCATTTGACGTCATTCAATTCATTGTACAGTAGACGTTCGGTCGGTGCAAACGGTTTAACTGCAATGCTTTTTAACTGCAAGTCCGGTAAGTGCAACAAATTTGCAGTTATCGCACCGCTATCCGTCAAAACGGTGCGCCAAGTTAGCCCATATGAACAGTCGAATGAATTTTGCGTTCATCTAACGTCAATTGATGGGTTGTTGACGTCTATCTGACGTTGCAGTTATCGAATTTTGTTCGCTAAGTGAAACGTAAACATGTTGCAGTTATCGAACGTCTACTGTATTTGTATTGTAAGAACAATGATAAAACATTAGGATATATTGTTTTCTTTTGAAAAATGCCCTAAAAATGTCTCATAAAAACACAATACATTCTACTGTTTTTCGCGAAAAAATGTATGAAATTTTTTTTAAAATTTTATGGTTAAGATACATAACGACCACCATTTTTTATTGTAAAACTGCTATTTACCATTCGCCGAATGGTATAGAACAATAGGGGTGATGGTGAGTGTGCTGTGCAGCGATTGAATATAAACGTCGCTAACGCCATCTGTTCGCTGATAGAATTCTGCAAGGTGACTGTAGTCTATACAACATTATTTTATTAAACTTGCATTGGATTTAGATTACAAATACTAGGATTGAATTGAATTGAACTCGGATTGGATTTAGATTGGATTTGTATTGAACTGGATCGGATTGGATTTGGATTAGATTTGGATTGAATTTGTCTAGCATTATTGGATTTAGATCGGATTGGATTTGGATTCAGATTATATGTGAATTGTATTTGTATTGAATTTGGACTGAATTTGAAATGTGTTTTGATTGGATTTGAAATGTATTTGAATTGGATTTGGATTTTGACTGGATTTGGATTGAATTCGAAATGGATTTGGAATGGATTTGAATTCAATTTATATTGAATTTGGATTAGATGTTGATTGGTTTTGGATTGGATTCGGATTTAATTGGACTTGATTGGATTGTATTTTGTTTAAATTTAGATTGAACTTGGATTTGTTTTGAATTGGGTTTTTAAATTAAGAAAAATTCCATGATTTTTTTATTTTTAAACAAAAGAGCACCTTTTTTTGAGCCGCTATGTTTTTTATCAGATTTTTAGAACTTTATTTTGGTACCTAAAATCAATTTCAAAGAAATTTTTTGAAATCACCTTTTGACAGCTGGGCAACTGCTTGACAGCTCCGCTCAGTACAAAATACGACGAGGGGTGATTCGACAAATCACTCCCATACAAATTTCAAATTGATTTTTAAATAGGTTCCCGGGCACCAAAATTGATGAAAATTTGGATTTCGGCTCAGTTTGGCATGCAGATTCAGAATATGGAATTATCTCAACACCACTAAAGAAGCCAATTGTATTTGGATTAGTATACATTTGGAATGGATTAGCATCAGAAATTTGGATTAGGATTAAACAGAAAAGTGTACATATTTCTGGTGGAAAGGTGAAAATGTATTGAAGGACGATAATTTATCTATCTATATCTATATATCTATATATCTATATCTATATATCTATATCTATATATCTATATATCTATATATATATATATATATATATATATATATATATATATATATATATATATATATATAAATATATATATATAAATAGACTTCAACTTTGAGGCAACAAAACTCAAGAACGGCTGAACCGATCAGGATGACTCTTGCATGGTTTGATTCGTATTCATAGTGGCTGTGTTTATATGCAAAAAAGTTACGAGAATCATCTGAAAAAGTAGGAAAAATGATAAGGTATTGATTTTGCATGAGCTGGGAAGAAAATCAACACGATCGAAATTAAACCAATCTAGGATGCGTTGCTTAAATGAGCACAAAAACTGTCAAACCACCACAAGATTGGCAAGACAAAGTTTGCCGGAACAGCTAGTATTTAATAACAATGTGTTTTTCTTTACTCCGTGTCGTCGGAGAGCGTTCGAGCCTCTAACGCTGAAAGTGTGTATTTTAAGATTCCAAGTAGCATATGGTAGCATGTTTGAGTCAAATCATTTCGAGGAGCTATGTAGAGTTTCATAAAACCAAGATTTTTCCATACTTAAATTTGTATATTTTACGAATTGGGGTTTTAAATTAAGAAAAATGTATAGATTTTTAGATTCTATACAAAAGAGCACCTTTTTCTGAGCCACTATGATTTTTTCAGATTTTTAGAACTTTATTTTGGTACTCAAAATCAATTTCAAAGAGATTTTTTGAAATCACCTTTTGACAGCTGGGTACCTGTTTGACAGGGGAACGTTCAAAAAGTACGTCCAACTTTGGGGGGGGGGGGGGGGGTGGTCTAGAAAAGTGTGACAGTACATGTATTGGGTATAGGGAAATTGCGTGACAGAGGGGGGAGGGGGGGTCTAGAAATCCCGAAAAACGATGGACGTAATTTTTGAATCTTCCCCAGCTCCACCCAGTACAAAATGCGACGAGGGGTGATTCGACAAATCGCTCCCATGCAAACTTCAAATTGATTTTTAAATAGGTTCCCGGGCATCAAAGTTCATGAAAATTTGGATTTCGGCTCAGTTTTGCATGCAGATTCAGAATATGGAATTATCTCAACACCGCTAAAGAAGCCAATTGTTTTTTTTTCGGATTATCCACTTATCCGCGAGCGGTAATGGCGGCGGCGGGCACAATTAACCGATTCGAATTTTGACGTTTCTTGGGGATCGCAAACGGTTGGCGCCACCAAACGGTGGGTGAAGGGGAGAGGAGGAGAACGAAACTGTTTTGACTTTCCCCCATGAAACGTCAAAATCCGAACCGGTTGGATATGCCCGCCGCCGCCATTACCGCTCGCGGATAAGTGGATTGTTAAATCAATGAGCAAATATTTATTTGAATATATGTCAATGAATGGAATAAGAGTAGATGTGGGGAGTAATGTTGTATAGACTACAGCATGGTAATCCTAGATGGCGATGTGCTACGAGATTCATCGCAGAAGGCTTTGTTTACAAGAAACGTCAGAGAAAATGAACAGGATTTCAGTTCTCCAACGAACGTTAAGCAGTGAAGGCAGAAGAAAATGAGCAGCATCGACAACGTCCGGTATTTCGATGAAGAATGAAGTCTCGAAAAGGACTTTGGAGAACCTCCGGTCACAACAGTGACGTCACGAATGAACGTTCGGTTCATTCTCGTTCGTCCCATCCTTTTCCCTCTCACGCGAATTTTGACATTTTCCAGTGGTTTGTTTTGATTCCCATTAGTTGCCGTTCTTTTCTCTCTCGGAGAGAAAATTGAGGTTAAATTTCGGAGCAAAATTCTATTGCCACCAAGATTGCCACTTGGCAATTTGTGGCGGCCATGTTTTTACACAAGCTGCTGAGTCAAACTTGAACGTCTGCGCCTGCGGTATATAATTCGTGCATGGTGGCCTCACAATTGGATCTCCAACGTGGAACTCCATCGTCGATGTCATTAAAAGCCGATAGCGACAGAAATTCGGGAGCGAAAGTGGAGGTGGGTCGGCCACACTCCACGCAGGGGTGGAAACGAAATCTGCAAACAAGCGTTAGACTGCAACCCAGCATCAGCAGGATATCGCAGCAGAGGCAGACCCAGAGGCTCATGGCGGCGCTGCCTCATTAACGAAATCAAGCAAGTCGACAGAAATTTGACCTGGCCAAGGCAATGGTTGGCAATCGCCCAGGATGGAAATCTTTCAATTCGGCCCTCTGCACCACCGTGGGTGCCCAGGACTGAAAGTAATTAAATACCACGTGATCGACTTTTCCACACTAGTTCATTATTCAACTCATATGAATTGCACTATGAAAACTAGTTACATACTGTTCATTGTGCAACTCACTTGGATTGCATTATGAACATTATGCAACTCAAATGAGTTGTAAATATAGTGAGAAAATTATTGCTTTGTTTTTTATTGTAACTTTGCACTATAATATTGCATTTTATACTTGCCGTTTTAGTGTCACTACGGCCTACATTTCCTCATTATAAAAAGCAAAACTTCAGGAAAAATACGATTTACGGAAAATTTTATTCATTTATCAAAATCCGCCTAGTACACACTTATTTCTGAATTGCCTGTTCGGTACTTTTTTGACGAGATTATAACAGCAGTACGATCTCGGTAGTTTCGGTAATCGATTTTACTGAGGCTCAGTAAAACAACTGTCAAAATCGTATGGAAAAGGTAAACAATGCATTTTTGCTGAACGAGTTCGGTGCTCAGCAGTTTTAATCTCGTCAAAAAATTACCGAACTCGGTAATCAAAATTAAGTGTGTAGCATTTTTAGCCGTGTGTACCGTCAACGACTGATTCAAATGCGCATTCGCTACCCACCGCTAGGTGTCACCGTCATGCACTGGCTTTGACAAAAAACCGCTCGCAATAAATTTGCTTGCCGCACCGGAAGTTCCATTTTGACAATCAGCTGCCATTTCGCTTTTCGCTCGTGTTTTGAAATCGAACGCGGCGAAAAGGCGTGTGCGAAAAAGAAATAAAAACGGTTGGCAAACACAAACGAACGAACACCGCAGCGAAAGCGAACGCGTGTGCGAAGAAGGCAAAGAAAACATCTGAGCGACGAGCAAACGGATTTTTTCTTCTGGCTGCCTGCCTCTGTATACTGTGCAACCGATTTCGTGAGTTTTGCGAAGTGATTTTTCAATAGTTGCTGAACGTTGAAAATTTCGAAATTTGTTCTTAAAGTGCGCATTAGAGTGAGCTTCGTTGGTGAAAAGTGAAATTCAACCGATTTTTGGTTGATATCGTGGGAAAAATTGCGTAAAAACTTACGCTCGGTGGTTGTTTTCGTTTTCTGTTTTGCCCGTTTCTGTTGGAAGCCGCCGCCGCAGTTGGCCTTGAGAGTGAAGCGATTTTCGTTCGGAGGGACGGTTGATATGTTTATTTTGCTGGACCGCCAGCCAGAGATTCCAGAGCAGTAGTGATTGGTTTTTGCATGAAATTGTGAGTACTTATAAAGGGTTGGAAATGAAGTGTAGGTAAACATTTTGTGTTATTATAGGTAGGTAGATGGATAACTACACGGAAAGCAGTGGAGTTGATTCGTCCCCCGACATGAACTCCAGTGTCGAATTGCCGTCGCCGGACCGGTCGATTGTGATGCCTCGGAAGTTAACGTTTGGGCTGTCTCCCGAGAATGATCCGGTAGGAAGTGATTACCGGCGGGCAGCGCTGGCAGTTAGTCCCCGAAAACAACCGTCAATTTCTCCGCCGTATCGGAAAGTGCGAGCGCTGCGGCTGTTTGATTCGCCAGCCACTCCAAAGACGATCATTCAAAAGTCAACAAGTAAATTCATGAAAGCGCTGGGCAATGCCAATGCGAAAGAATCTGAGCTTGCCAAACAAATCGATACCAACGAAGTCATCAGCGAGAAACCTCGAGCTGTTCCGTTGCATCGGTCACATTTTGAGAACGTAATTCCGTCAGCAAATGTCAATCCGTTTACTCCTCCGGGGATGTTCATGCGAACGAAGAAACGGATGCGCGAGACCGTGTTGAATTCCAGTTTTCCGGCCGTTTTCCCAAGCAACAAGGTAAATCAACCCTCTCTCCGGCAAAGTTTTGGCTACTTCCAGAAGTCCTGCAATGACTCACTCAAGACTTCAACCCTGCTGGAAGATGATCACACCGAAGTCCGGCAGGCCCCGAAACGGCTAGCTCTGCAAGACTCAAACATTTCGCGGTATGAGAAAGAGTTCGTGGAACTGACGTTGCTCGGTGTTGGCGAGTTCGGATTGGTGTACCAGTGCATAAATCGATTGGATGGCTGTGTTTACGCAATCAAGCGAAGTATCAAACCCGTCGCCGGCAGTTCCTTCGAGAAGACGGCTCTAAACGAAGTCTACGCTCATGCTGTCCTCGGTAAGCACGACAACGTAGTTCGATACTACTCGGCGTGGGCCGAAAACAATCACATGCTGATCCAAAACGAGTTCTGCAACGGCGGAAGTTTGCAGACCCTGCTGCAGGAACGAACCCTCAAGGAGTCCGAGTTGCGAATGTTGCTGCTCCACATCGCCGAGGGTCTCAAGTACATTCACTCGAACGATCTCGTTCATATGGATCTGAAAGCTGGAAACATTTTCCTCACCAAAGTGCCAATCCGTCCGTCGTGCTCTTCCGGTCCTTCGCATCATCCGGACAACGCCGACGACGGTTTCGAAGATATCTTCGAAGACCTCGAAAACGAGTTCCTAATAACGTACAAAATCGGTGATCTCGGTCATGTCACGTCGGTGAACGACCCCCAGGTAGAGGAAGGCGACTGTCGATACCTTCCGAACGAAATCCTCCAAGAGGACTTCTCCAATCTTCCCAAAGCGGACATCTTCTCGCTGGGAATAACGTTGTACGAAGCGGGCGGAGGCGGTCCCCTCCCGAAGAACGGACCAAAATGGCACCAGCTGCGGAGTGGATCATTCCCCGATCTGCCCAACATCAGCCGGGAGTTCAATGAGCTAATCAAGGTGATGATGCATCCCGATCCGGAGAAGCGACCCTCCTCGACTACCATTTTCAACCATTCGTAAGTGACACCACCGCACCGACGTTCAAACGCGCGTGGGTGGAACGAAACATTTGAATCTCACATCTTGCTTCGTTAATTTTAGGGTCCTGTCGCCGATCGATTCCAAAAGCAAGGCGCAGCTCTGTCTCGAACTCAGCATGGAACGGCAGAAGAACGAGGTGTTGATGCGAAAGTTGAAGGAGCAGAGCAAAATGCTAAAGTCGTACGAGCAAGCGCAGACACCGAGTGAGTAATTTTTTTAAACTGTTGATTTCTTTCTTTGATTTTTTTTTCTTTTGTAAATAATTGCACTTTACCTTCCAAGTTGAATTTGCAAGTTTTCTAACGTATTTTCTGAGAAAACGATTGTTTCCATGTATGTTACAGTAATTGTTAACTTCAAGTCCGCCTATCGTTTATGATGTGTGTGTATGAAGTTTGAATCAAGAATGTTTTTGATCTGGCAAGATTTTGACTCATTTGCGTAGAAATATTGTTTTGCAACTCGGCACTAGGGTTTTCAACCTCATTTCCTGCACCACAGGTAAACAAATTTGTGCATTACCTAAATTCACAACGAAACGGACGTTTTCGTCCACTTCTTTCATCTGAATCAGATAGATACCAAACTTTCAGGGTGCGCGATCCCCTTTTGCCAGCAGACGTATACCACGTCAGTCCCATGTCCTTTCTAATGCGAATCATGTTTGCCACTCACGAGGTCATTTCAAACAAATTTGACATTTTTCCCGTCTCATTTCACAGCTAAAATGCTATGTAAAGATATGCATGAAGCGAAAATTTTTTTGAAAATAATTGGAGTTCCAGCACAAAAGGTAGGCGTTATGAAAAACAACATGGGACTGGCATGCCAAGAGGGGCAGTCCAGTTGTTCTATTAAGGGTTTCTACAGGAGCTCCTTCAGGGATGGCTCCTAGAATTCCTTCAGGTATTACCTTAGGAGTTCCGTCAGTAATTTCTGCAGGAATTCTTTCATGGATTCCTTCGGGAATTCTTAAAGAAATTTCTGCTAAAGTTTTCTCTGGAATACCTCCTGGAATTTCTTCAAGGACCGTTTCTGAAATTCCTTCGGGGATTCCTCTTGTAATTCCTTCGATATGCCTCATGGAGATTTTTCAAAGTTTATTTCAGGAGTTTTTTCAGTGATTTCGCTAACAGTTCCTTCAGGTATTTCTATAGCAGCTCCCCAGGTATTAAACTAGGAGTTCCTTCAGAGATTCCTCCAGGAGTTTTAGGGAATACGTCCTAAGGGGCCATTCAAATATGACGTCCATCGTTCAGGGGGGAGGGGGGTCTGGGAAAGTGTGACACTCCATGTATAAGGTATACAAAATAGCGTGACAGAGGGGGGAGGGGGGGGGGGGTCTAAAATTCTCGAAAAATGATGGACGTCATATTTGAATCGGCCCTAAGTAACAATCAGCATGCCTTGAAGGTTTATTCATGTTTTATCCTGGTTTTATACGAGCATGTAAAAAAGCTAGTTATTAGTTTTATGTGGTGGTTTTTTTACTTTGCACCTTTGGCATTCCATAAAACAATCATATAACTTGTGCTGTAAACATCTTCAGTTGAAGACTTGCAAGTAGTCATGAATTGGTTTTATCACTTATGATATACCATTTCAATAAAACTTGCATTTACGGTTGTTGACAGATAGATTTTTTTTTGTAAACAAATATACACAACCGTTAGGCAGTACTTAAAACCAACAAAAGATTTCGTGGCCGTAACATAGACCAAAAAATGCTGTGATAAAACCGTTAGTTTTATCATGAGCTCAGTTATGACCACTTCAGGAGAGTTAGCCCTATTGGAGAAATCATCAGGAACACAGAGTTTTATCAGGAAAATATGTCGCCTAGCCGGGATAATTCATGAAAATACTGAAAAATCATCACTCAATTTTATTATTTCACGAACAGTTTGAGATCAAACTTAACGATTGAATACGTTTCCGTCATTTTATTTTCAGAAAAATTACATACCTAATGTCTTTGAAACTTCGTTAAATTGAAAAAATCTTTTTTGCACTCCATTTCACCGAGTAAATTAAATTCATTTAACTTCCAATTAATGAACAGTTTGTGTGGTGCGCTATTTTTTTGTCCTTATCACAGTCTCACCACTAATTCCCTGTGGTATGTCTCCTAACACGTATTAAATAGTAAAACAAATCGGAATTCCAGATCGGCATTTTTCCAATTGACGGCTGGATAAACAACCAAGCATAATTTATTCTGACGATCGAACACTGATAGTGAAAAATAAGCAAAACAGAAGGTTGTATCGGAGATACGATAAAGCTATGATACAACCCGAAATCCTAAGCCGGTTTGCATACGAAGTCCTGTGGATCATAATAAGACTGGGCCAACTAGCCATAACGTGTACTTTTGACGGCGTATAAGAGCTCGAGAGGACTTTCAAGTCGGCCTCAATGGTTTTATGGTTAGGGTTTTTGAATCGCTAAAAAACTTCGATAAAATCAAAATTGTTATTTGGTGGGGTAGATCGTTCTTCATAGATTTCTCCAGAATTCCTTCAGGATTTCCTCCAGAACTTCATTCGGAGATCTTTTCAGTAGTTTCTTCAGGAAACTCCCCAGGATTTTCTTTAGAGATTTTCACAGGAGAATCCAAGGATACCTCCAGAAGTTTTTTTCAGGGATTTTTTCAGAAATGTATTCAGGGATTAGTCCAGAAATTTCTTCAGGGTTTCTCCAAGAGGTTCCTTCTGGGATTCTTCAAAGGATCGGTCCCGGAAATCTTTTCCAGGAAGATTCAGGGATGCCTCCAGGAATTATATAGTTTAAGAATTCCTACAGGAGTTTCTTCAGGGATTCTTCTAAGAGTTCCTTCAAGGACTGCTTTAGGAATGTAATCAGGTATATGTCTATTATTTCCTTGTTGGATTTTTTATGGAGCTACCTCAAGAATTCCTCCAGGATTTCTTTCAGTGATTTATCTTGAATGCTTTTCGGAGATGCCTCCTGGAATTCCTTGGGGGATTCCTCTTGGATTCTTTTGGAAATTTCTTCTGGAGTTCTTTCGGGGTTTCCTCCTGAAAGTCCTCCGAGGGATCCTCCTAGAATTATTTCGGTGATTCTTCCTGTAATTACTTTGAGGATTCATTCTGGAATTCTTCCCGGAATTCATTCGGGAACTCCTTCCAGAATTCTTTTGAGGATTCGTCCTGGAATTTCTTCTCAGCGACTTCTTCAGAAATTTCTGCAGAGAGACTCTTGAAGCATCTGGGGCTGGGATTCCAGCAGAAGTGCCAGAATTCAAGTCGATTGGTTTGAAATTTACTCAGTCAAAAACTGCCCAAAATACCAAACGTGGCACCCACGTTTTCTACAAAATTGTTCAGGTTTGTGTTACAGGGCCTACATATCCATGATGGGATGGGACTGTTATATGGGTACTTTCAATTTTGGACGCTCATCATTTGGTATTTTTTTCGCACATTGGCATAAAAATCCGCAATTTTTATTATGGGTTTTCAAAGAACCGTGAGGTGCCTATATTTCGTGCACTTAAGAATTCTCAAAGTTTGATAAACGACTGAAATTTTACCATAAAGTATATCAGATTAATTTCTTCGATAATATTTAGTGCTGACACTGTTACAGCTACAGTAGCTCCCAAGAAAAATATAAATTAGGCAACTTTACATTATACAAGATAGTTACAGCATTAGTTTTAATTTGTTTGAAAGTGCCAAATTTCGTGCACGGGTTCCAAATTTCGTTCAAAATGGGTCCAAATTTCGCTCACTCTTCTAAAAGACGTAGAATTCGCCTAAATATGTTAATTTTCAAAACGTAGCATACTCGTAGAATACCAATGAAACCATAACGTGTAGATGAAATCGATGTCTGTGACGAAATATGAGTGAATATTTGCTGTTTACCATGTTCGTCCCGGATGTTTACATTAAGATTTCCAAAATCCTTCTGTAGTTTTAGGGGTTAGGGGCCGTCCATATACCAGGTGGACAAATTAGAGGGGGGAGGGGGTCTGAGAAAAGTCCACGGTTGTCCACGGAGAGGGGGGTGGGGGTATGTCAAATGTCCACGTGGACAACATAGGCTTAAAAAAATCATCAACGTTACAAATTATGTCGTTCGTTTTATTTATATATCCTTCATGACAGTTCTCTGTTATGTTATTTGTAATAAATCACTTGAGGACAGCTTCTCAAAGGATAACATCATTTCATTGCACACCAATTTTGAATATTATATAGCAAATTATTTTGAAAAATTATCAGAGTTTCGAACTGTCTTGTGAAAAATAGTAAACAAAATCCTGAAGTTTCAAAATGAAGCGTAAATGGTAACAGTGAATGAGTTTCCATCGGAATTTTAATTCAAATCCTCTATGGATTTGTATAAGTTTTATATCAATTTTCGAAACTATTTCAAAAACATATCTATGGATACGTTCAATTGATTGATTTGTCTTTATTGAAGAGACTTTCAGCCCTTGGCTGCTGATAGATACGTTCAAGTGAAGAAACTTTGCAGGTAATTTCTGCTAAAATATTGAATATTCTATGCAACATCAAAGTCATAATCATATCACTATGACTGAATTTTCAAACTGCACCATGCACTTTCGAAATGTTTCTGTAAAATTGTTTTTCGGCAATAAACTAAAGAAATATAATCTTTGATAGTTTTCATAAAATCTCAACATAAGTCATCTGAAAATTGGGTTCTTTAGGGGTATCCATATTATTTCATATTCGGAATCTACGTCCAAAATTTAGTCGGAATCCAAAATTTCATCATTTTTGATGCCCGGGAACTATTTTTAAAATGCATTTAAATTTTTTATGGGGATTTTTTTTTATTCCGGGCGAACTGTCATTTTATCGATTGAACTGTCATTAGGGGTCAGTGAAATGTCCACGCTTGTCCACGCGGAGAGGGGAGGGGGTAAAAAATCACGATTTTTCTGTCCACGTGGTATATGGAAGGCCCCTTAGTATTTTTGACGTTTGTTCTGCTCTTTTATTGAAATCTTAATAAATCAATATATTGTTTGCTATTTGAATCAAATGTTCACTAACTTTACTGATGATCAGTAATGTGAAATAATTAATTTTTTTAATTGTAGCTTTTTACGTTTCTATTATGTGTCATTAATAGGCACATTCCTCGGGAGGTTAGTTCTGGTAAAGTGTCGTCTTCCAAATTTGTGTTCTGGCAATAAAGCTTACGGCAATAATTTGCTTGAATGAAACTAGCGGCTGTAAGCTACTACTCCCAATGTTTGGGTAAACAAAATCATCCCGAGCTTACTTAGTATTCACACATTTATAAATTTGTTTATTTTTTTCTACGTAGTGTATGAGCAGTCCCTAGCTAATTTTAAACCAATTAAAATAGTTATTAGAACTATTATTAATAACCGAATCATACAATGGCTTTGTAGCCATTTGTGTACACATGAGCCTCTAAAACAAAGTCATGAAAAAGAGTGCACGAAATTAGGTACCCATACAGATTGTGGGTTCCTAATTTCGCCAACAACAAAAATGTTGAAACAAAATAAGAAAATAACATTTTTAAGTAATTTTATTGCGTATTATAATAAAACATATTGAATTGAAATAATCAAGCATAAATTGAAATATTTACCTTTGATAGAGATCGAAATATTTGTTCACTTCCGTGAGTGTTGATTTTCTCGTACCTCTGAATATGGCATCTGCTATTTGCATTCTTTTGCAATTTATTTTTCAAACTTTGACATAAATCAAATTTTTCATTTCTTTTTTTGTGAATTGTATTGAGATCAAATGCAGTTTTGAGGTTATAGCAAATTTTGGATGACTCCGCTGTTAATTAGATAATAATGCTCTCAGATGTCAGAAGTTAACGAAGTTTGGGCCCGCACGAAATTAGGGCACCCCACGGTACGTTGAAATAGTTATTTTTGTAACGAGTTGCAAAAAGTTGATTTTTTCAGCACAACTCATTTCAGTTGCATAATGAACCAGTTCGGAAGAATTGACCATTATGATACCAAAATGAGTTATATAAAAGAGAAATTATGATACTGAATTGCATAAATGACTATTACATAACCTAAAAGTGCTGAAAAGAAAAGTCAAATGGGATTGATATGCGAGTGGGGGCAACATAGTAGAGGCCAATCCTCAGCTTTATCAGCAAACTTTGGAAGATCTTTAGAAACCGCTTGTCTGGCGACCACCCTAATAGAAAAATATGATACAACGTGCTTAACAACCCTTTCGAGCTATCATCTTGATCATACAGGGAATGATACATTCATTCACCCTATCAGCAGTGTATAATACATTTTTATCACGGCAGCTGGCTGCGGTTATTTAGCAAAAAATCCTCCTCAGATGATCCTTCAAATAATGCTCAAGTATTAACCCCAAAAGCCATTCTGCAAGTTCCGGAGGAAATAGCCTTAATAATCAACATTGAAATCTATGCAAATTAGAAGATCGACCTCTGAGTGATTCAAAAGGTTAATGACCTGCTGTCATCGATAGGCATGTCAAAATTCTAGAAATTCACTCAACATGCAAATTCATTTATTTCGCCTCCAGGTACTCGCAAGTGTCGAAGTTCGGCTACCCGCGAATTGACGGTATCCGATCGGAAACTACGTTCCTATTCACGCAAAAAACGGTCCACGAACCTGATCACAACGCGACGGGGTATTCGGGACAACAGCAAGGGGAAGGACTACTAAGCAGCACCACTCATCGATCGATCCGTACACAGATTGAAGGCAGCCGAAGAAATCATCGTGCACAGAGGACAACCAGATAGGCAGAGCAACAGTACAGCAGCAGCAACTCGATATCGAATATCACACAAAAAAGGGAAGCTGAACCGGAAACGGACATCGAATTTGTGTTACACTTTTCTTATTTTTTTTACTTTGGATGTATTTTTAATCTGGAATCGTCTTTATACTCAAAATTTAATTTTTCATTTCGGATTTTTTTTTCGACCTTATTTCTAAATTATTTTTTAGTAGTTTGTTTAAAACTGTCTTGAACTCGTTTATACAAGAAACAAAATGATTAATTATTTAGGTTTGTCAGGATTAAAAAGTGTTATAAAGTTACATTGTTTTGGGCGAAAGTTGAACTAAATTAAACGTAAATTATAAGTTATCCAAAATCGTTATGATAATCTAATATCAACACAACAAAGAATTAAAAACAATGTGTTAAAAGCTAAGCTGTGAGACTTGTTGATGCGAAGCGTGCCTTTCGAGATGTGAACCATCGGAATAATACGACAACAGTATGTGAAGATAAACTAACAGTCAAATATTGATGTACCTACATTTCAATCAAACGATAAGTCCAAAATATCAGAAGGAGGAGACATTGCCCTACTCTGGGACTAGTAATATAGGAAATGCGGTGTAAACTGCGGTGTAAACAAAAACCCAAACAAAACGACGATGTGATTTATAAATATAAGAACCCTTCTTAACGTAGGAAAAGTAATGTTATTGAATGTATCTTTATTCTGAATGTTAGTTTTCTGATTTGTTTTACTCAGAACTCAATCTAAGTAAACCAGCTAGGATATGAGCAGGTTTCCGCATAGATTGTAAATAGTGCGTTAAGTTTCTTCCAATGCGTGTTTCCCGTCAGAGCAAGTCATGACGAATCGCTATCTTGATTTCGTCATTTATCCCTCCATTTGCTATCCCATTGCCATAGAATTGATCTTTATTGTCTAATAAGAGGGGAGAGGTTGAATTGTTTCAGCCGTTTGTGTTAGTAGCTACTTGTTTAAAGTTAGCTGATAAGAAAAATGTTCCAAAAAGGTATATTTTTGATAAGTAATTTTCCTATGTAAACCAAGAGAAAAAAGAATTTAAATAAAGAGATATGCCAAACAGAAAAAAAACACGGTTTTTAACATAGTTTTTCTACCAATTCATCCAACGGGACCAGAAATTTGTCCGCCTCGGTGTCAGGTGTGTACTCTGGAAATAGTGCTCGGCAATAGAACTCCATCGCTTTCGGGTCCATCTTCTCGCCGAGGACGGCCAACTGTTCGTTGAATAGCTGTAGATCGACCGGATCAAAAACTCCTTTCGTTGCCAAAGTTATCGCCGCTCGAATTTCTTCACAATCCGGGTTCGCTAGTGTCCTATGGCTTAGAAACAGTTTTACGACTTCTTCGAATGTGAGGAATAATGTTCCCATTTGTTCGATTTCTTTGGTGAGGTTGTCTTCCTAATAAAAATAAACAAAGTTCGTATACACATAAAATAACACAAACAATTAGTAGAGTATATAGTGCAATTGAAATGGGGATATCAGCGGATATCAAACTTATTGACTCTCGACAAAATAAAAAAAAAAAATTTTAATCGGACGCTTGTCAGCCATCGATTAAACGCTGCGCGACAATTGAGGTATCGTATAGACTGTTTCAGAAATTATAAATACACTTTGTTTATTAAATAAAATGAACTGTTTTGATGATTTCAACCAACTTTTTTCAGAATACAGAACATTGTGAGTTGTGACCCGTATTTTCGTATTTCCTTTCAATTGCCATGATATTTTGAAGTCGAGTACTCTACCTAATAATACACTTCATTCTTCAAATTTGCATTTGTACAAAGGTTTTTTTTATGATTTCAACATTATTTATCACTAAATACCAAATTTTTTCTAACTTTTTATCATATTCGCTCACTCAACAAGTTGTGTAAGAAATTCCTTTATCAAAACCTGGGAAAAATCGGTAAAGGCATTCGCACAACATTTTTTCTGACATCAAGTTTCCTATTTTTTTCTACGGAACATAAAAACTACCGCACAATTTCTTAGCTTTTCTGAACACATTTAATTTATTTTTTCAGCTCACTCGATTCTTGAGATGGAAAAGCTGTCATACCATAAAAACGAGTGCAGTAATTAAGATATTCGTTGGCTTAACGTTTACTACTGCATATGTAGTTGAAAAATTCGAAACAAAAGTTTTTGCAATAAGAAAACCGATAATAGGTTTTTGATCATTTTTTTTTACTTATTCGTTTATTTGGAAGGCTCGGGCGCCACATGGGCATAACTGAGCCGAAATCTTTTGTTTTTACATTGATTTTACATTTTACAATTTATTACTGCCTTAATTGATCAAATATTCCAGTAAAAAATCTTTAGTTAACCGAGAAATATATTTTCTTATCGAAACAGTAACTTGCATTATGTTTGTTTTTTTTTCTTCTCGACTATGCTACATTTTTGATCACTGTGCAATTTCAAATTTTAATCATGTAGTTTACAGAGCCCTATTTTTTTTTACTTTTACAAGAAACATCAAAGAAGTTGGTATTATTGGCTTCATTAAAATATTTACTCTAATAGCTAGAAGAAACTTTCGAGTCAAGTACAAGACACTGAAGACGACCTTACAGTTTAACGGGTGGTCACTAAATAACGGGAATGCTTTGAATGTGCTCTTAAAAATATATGATCTTTAAAAATGGCAATCTGAATTTAACTATCATAAAGGTTTAACAATGTACGTCCATGGAAAATATAAAATTTAAGAAAGTTGAACGTAGTAATTTGTACAGTATTTTTTTGCAGTGATGTTGGAGCAACTGCTTTGTATGACTTTTCAGAGTTTACTTTCACGCATTTTCTGCGTCTGTGAAATCGTTGGTCAAAATAAATGGTTTCTCAGCTACCTTTAGCATCTACACACTCAAACAGTAATAAGAAAAAATGGGGATACTGACTTGTTTTTATTTTTTGCTTTGGTTGTAGCCTTTTCCCGTAAATGACATTTATAGGAATTTCCAAAAAATGTTATTTTTCTGTATCACCAAAACGTGTCGATGTAATTTGTGCACTGCGGTTCATTGTTGAACTTTTTTGTGCTATTTTTTTTATAACGAACCATTTACATGTTGTTCAATGTGTAAATGCGATTTGATGTAAATATTTGTTATTTAACAAGGCATTCTATTGATTTATCCAGCCTATGTCACAAAAGAAGATTTTATTATGTGAAATGATATCATGTTTATTGGTTTTGCTAGTTTTCCTCTATTTCCTTCAGGATCTGTTTCTTGGGATGCCGAAATGTGGAATTCATACAAAACCGGGCGGGTTCTAGTTTTATAATGGTTTACTATTAACTTTTTTTACGGTTGTTTTGAGCAATCAGTAGAGCCGTCCAAGGCGTTTTGGTAGTGCTTCCTGTTTCAATGTCGTTTTCTGCAGAACAGAATAAGTTGACACAAAATAAAAAATACGCTGACTTTGTGGATAGATAGACGATGGTTTTGTCTAAAAAATGTTTACTCTATGGACGCTTCTATTGTTTTTAATCAGCTGCTAAAAGCATTCCCGTTATTTAGTGGCCACCCGTTAGGTCGATATTTGTATGTATCTGTCAGAGGATGCAAATTCTTAGTGGAATTCAAAGGAACAGTACGATTTTTTTTACTTACAAATAGTCCCCTAACAAGCCTAGGTTCATCATTATCAAACTTTTTTAGATATTGTGCTCAGATTCAAATATATGTAAGCAACGATGGGAACATTAACTTGGAAAGAGTTACATTCACTTGGTATTTTCTTAGCTCAGAAGCATGCTTTCAAAAAACAGTGTATGGAGCACTTTTACCTAAGTTATCTAAAACTTTGCCGAATACATTAAGGATCGCACACGCATACCAAAGTCATGAGAGGGCTATGAAGGCGAGCCTCCACGAGGTAAATGTAAATTACTCTCACCTCGTGTAGAGTTGCCTTCAACGCTCTGTCACGACTTTGGAATGCGTGTGCGACCCTTACTTTATTCTGGAAAGTTTAAGATAAAACCACAAAATAAAAGTTCTCCATACACTGTTTTTTGATAGCATGCTTCTGGGATGAGAAAACAGCAAGTGAGTGTAACTCTTTCCAAGTGAGTGTTCCCATCCCTGTATGTAAGTATACATTAGGGGTACTCACTAAACAGATTAAATTGCTGCGTAAGCCATGATTTTCTGCTTATTTGAAATGTTTCATGATTTTGCGAATGAAATAATCAAAGATTGCCTTGGTGATCGCGACGTTTAATCAGTTTACGGTGTTAAGTGAATCCCCCTATAGTCATTGTTTGAGAATATCTTAAAATTTTTCGATTCCATGAAATTTTTTATTCTTTGTTGGTATTTAAGTCGCCAACCGAAAAGTTTGGGAACCTATGTGCTCTATTCATAACGGTTGAAACTTACCTCAAATTGAGTCATATGAAACCCAATGCTTCTCATATAGTTTGGTACATCTCTAACATCCATTGCATCGCGTATCTGGATAAAGCAGAAAATTGTATCAAGTTTTGCGTAACATTGAAGTAATTTGTGGTAAAACGGTAAGCCTAATATAATGTAACTTGATCATTACAATATATTTATCATGCCTTTTTTCAATTTGCAACTATTGAAAACAATACATACCGAAATGTCCGTATCTTCTTCGTTGTGCTTTGGCGAGATTTGGTTGTAGAAGAATAAGCTCAGCATTTCCTTCACATAGCATCCGCTTTTGCCACCGGGAAGAAGTGAACAGTACGGGTCCAAACCGGACCCGCAAAACTTTTGATTTTCAATCAGCGGTCTAGAACGAAAAGGAAGTTGTGGTTGTGGATCCTTTTTAGTTTGAACAAGTCGTAAAGAACAGGTCACATTAATTCTATGTCAGCCTGTTGCAAGATACCCCGTTTGACGGTATTTTTATTTTAAAAGTTTGTTTTTACATTTTTTTCTCGAGGGAAATGTTATTACATACATACATTTATTTGTTCAACATCATTAAGACAAGACATAATCAACAATAGTACGCCACAATATTCGGTTTGTGGCTGCCGCTCTCCATCCTCGGTCGCGCCCAATGATCGCCAAGTCACGCTCCACCTGGTCCGCCCATCGTGCTCTCTGCGCTCCACGCCTTCTTGTGCCAACCGGATCCGTTGCAAACACCAGCTTTGCAGGGTTGTTGTCCGGCATTCTTACAACATGCCCTGTCCACCGTATCCTTCCGGCTTTGACCACCTTCTGGATGCTGGGTTCGCCGTAAAGTGCAGCGAGCTCGTGGTTCATCCTTCTCCGCCACACACCGTTATCCTGCGCACCGCCGAAGATCGTTCTTAGCACGCGTCGCTCGAAAACTCCGAGTGCTTGTAGGTCCTCCTCGAGCATGGTTATGTCTCGTGCCCGTAGAGGATCACCGGTCTTATTAGCGTTTTGTACATGGTGCATTTGGTGCGTGGGTGAATCTTTTTCGACCGCAGTTTCTTCTGGAGCCCGTAGTAGGCCCGACTTCCGCTGATGATGCGCCTCCGAATTTCACGGCTCACGTTGTTGTCAGCCGTCAGTAAGGATCCGAGGTAGACGAATTCCTCCATCACCTCGAAAGTATCCCCGTCTATCGTAACATTACTACCCAGACGGATCCGGTCGTGTTCGGTTCCGCCTACCAGCATGTACTTTGTTTTTGAGGCATTCACCACCAGTCCGACCTTTGCTGCTTCGCGTTTCAGGCGGGTGTACAGCTCTGCCACCGTTCCAAATGTTCTAGCGATAATGTCCATGTCGTCCGCAAAGCACACAAATTGACCGGATTTTGTGAAAATCGTTCCCCGGCTGTTGAGCCCGGCTCGTCGCATCACACCTTCCAGAGCGATGTTGAAGAGTAGGCATGAGAGTCCGTCACCTTGTCGCAGTCCCCGGCGAGATTCGAATAAACTGGATAGTTCACCCGAAACCCTTACGCAGTTTTGCACATCGTCCATCGTTGCTTTAATCTCGCTTTAATCAGTCTAGTCAGCTTCCCAGGAAAGCCGTTTTCGTCCATGATTCTCCATAGCTCTGCGCGGTCGATACTGCCGTATGCCGCTTTGAAGTCGATGAACAGGTGGTGCGTTGGGACCTGGTATTCACGGCATTTCTGGAGGATTTGCCGTACGGTAAAGATCTGGTCCGTTGTCGACCGGCCGTCGATGAAGCCAGCTTGATAACTTCCCACGAGCTCATTCGTTATAGGTGACAGACGACGGAAGATGATCTGGTATAGCACTTTGTAGGCAGCATTCAAAATAGTGATCACCCTGAAGTTCGCACATGCCAAATGGTTGCCTTTCTTGCGAATGTGGCAGATCTCCCTTTCCTTCCACTCCTCCGGCAGCTGTTCGCTTTCCCACATCCTGACTATCAGCCGACGCAGACAGGTGGCCAACTTTTCTGGGCCCACCTTGATGAGTTCAGCTGCGATACCAGCCTTACCAGCTGCTTTGTTGGTTTTGAGCTAGTGAATGGCATCCTTAACTTCCCTCAGCGTGGGAGTTGGTTCATTTCCGTCCTCCGCTGCACTGGCGTCGTCGTTCCTTCCGTTGCCGTGGGCTCCCGTGCCTACGTTCTCCACGCCGTTCAGGTGCTGATCGAAGTGCTGCTTCCACCTTTCGCACACCTCACGTCCGTCCGTCAAGAGGCCTCCGTCTTTATCCCTGCAAATTTCGGCTCGCGGCACGAAGCCGTTGCGGGATGCGTTGAGCTTCTGATAGAACTTCCGTGTTTCTTGGGAACGGCACAGCAGTTCCATTTCTTCACACTCCGCTTCTTCCAGGTGTCGCTTTTTCTCCCGAAAGAGGCGGCTCTGCAGTTTCCGCTGCTGTTTGTAACGTTCCACGTTCTGTCGAGTCCCTTGCTGCAGCATTACCGCCCTCGCTGCGTTCTTCTCCTCCAAAACCGTTCTGCACTCTTTGTCGAACCATTCGTTCCGTCGATTCCATTCCACGTACCCGATGGTGCTCTCTGCTGCGTCGTTGATGGCTGCTTTCACTGTACTCCAGCAGTCCTCTAGAGGGGCCTCATCGAGCTCGCCCTCGTCTGGCAACGCGCCTTCGAGATTCTGCGCGTATGCTGAGGCGACATCCGATTGCTTCAGTCGCTCTAGGTGGGCGCTGAACTTACCAATCGTCGGTCTGAATTCCTCCTCCTTGCCTACCTGAGCGTTTAAATCTCCTATGATGATCTTGACGTCGTGGCTTGGGCAGCGACGGTACTCGCGTTCGAGCTGCGCGTAAAATGCGTCCTTGTCATCAGCAGTACTTCCGGAGTGTGGGCTGTGCACGTTTATTATGCTGAAGTTGAAGAATCGGCCCTTGATCCTCAACCTGCACATTCTTTCGTCGATCAGCCACCAACTGATAACGCGCCTCTGCATATCACCCATCACAATGAAAGCTGTTCCCAGCTCGCGTGTGTTGCCTCAGCTCTGGTAGATGGTATGATTACCTCTAAACGTTCGCGCCATGGATCCTGTCCAACAAACCTCCTGCAGTGCTACGATGCTGAACCCGCGGTCCTTCAGTAGATCGGCGAGTATGCGGGTGCTCCCAATGAAGTTGAGAGATCGGCAGTTTCACGTACCGAGTTTCCAATCGCAAGTCCTTTTTGTTCGCTGGGGTCGTTGCCGTTGGTCTCGGTTCGTATTATTCTGTTGCTGATTTCCCGCTACAATGGTTTTTTACGGCTGGCTCGTAGGGCCTGACACCAACCCCCTACTTTCCGGAGGACCATAGTGCGCAGTTGAGCATAGAATCCTTCCCTGGCACTCGGACGTAGATCAGCCGCCCCTAACATGGGGATCAGACGCTGTTGTGAGCCGCTCTTCCTGGAGAACAGACGCCCAGGTATGCCGAAGCAAGCCCCCCCCCCCTTCCCTGTCAGCCTACGACCAAAGTTCCCACCGGGGATGGTTACCCGATCTTCCCTAAGGTTGCTCATAGTTTCCGGACGGTACCGCGTGGAGGTAGGGATAGGAGTTGTGGGCAGAAGCTAGTGGATCACAATGGGATCTGAATTGCGCAGCATACCCAGCCTTTACCGTGCCGTGGAAATGTTATTGTTATTATATTGTTTGAATCCTTTAATTTGCAAATATTTAATAATTTCTGTTGGATCCGCTGACTCGACTAGGTGTTGTCTGGAATTCCTATCCATGAAACTACATTATCTGGTGTATTGCCCGGAATAAAATGAAGATAGCTTTTTTAAATTAAATTCGGGATTTTAAAATGAATTTCAATTCCTAGGAATGCTTGGGCATACTTTGGAATTCATCTACTTTTTTTACAAAAAGAAGAGGAATTCGAAGGTGTACCTGAAACTTACATAGCATTGATCCTCCACATGCTGATGCCATGATCTCCCTCCCCGTAGCAGAACACAAAATGGTCTCGCATGTTATGCATAGCCCGCAGCTTCTTGGGATGAGAAAAAGTCCCCAAATATTTGAATGGATTGCCATCGATTGGTAGTTGATGAATGTAGATGTTTTTATCAGTCATAAACGTGAAGAAGTGATCTCCGGGTAAAAGCTGTAGAATAGAAAGAAGCATTGATTGAACTGGGTTACACTTATTATATTTTGGTATAGATACTGACAGATAGTTTTCGAATTGGTCCATCGTGAAAGGGCGCCAAGAAGGTATGTAATATGCCAAACGATGAATTTAGATTGAATATCTTGAATTTGAATTGATCGTTTGCCACCAATAGTTGATCTGATGGTAGCAGTAGAAACGCTGTGCTATGAGCCGATTGTTCAATTTTAAAACGTTCGTCAATCATCAGCCTATCCGTGCCCACTGTTTCGTTTGCGTCGATTTTATACTGGACTAAATGCTGAAAATACGAACGAAAGTATCCAAAAATTGTTATAGAGTATGCGTAGAAAGATAACTAGTGTCTTACCCTGTCGTCTCCAATCGTAAGAAATTTTTCGTTTGATATAAATAATATGTCTACCACTTTGTGGGATAAACATCTGCCGATGAGTTTCCAGCATTCATATTCCCGATGGAGTAAACCAATACAACCTTCATCATCCTGGAAGAATCTTAATACTAAATACGCCATCCTTGTAAATAACGTAAGTAGGTCAACTCACAACAAAAACGAAATATTTTGAGTCTGGTGAAAAACTCAGAAAATTTATTTTTTCAACGGTGTTTTGCAACGGACTATCCGAACTGATGATCATCGTAGCAGGATTGATGACCCAAATGTAACCGTTTTCCGCGCCACCAAGAAGATACGTTCCTAGATAGAAGAATGGTATCGTGTTCAAAAGTGTATTGATTAGAAGGTCTAAGTCCACTGCCTACCACATGGGGAATAGCTGAGCACGGTGATTCTTCCACGACGGGTTCTCTGGATGGGTACGCTCAAACTCATAATGGCCTGTTTGTCTTCGAGGTTATATAGTGTCATTTTACCATTTCCATCACAGGAACAAAGCTGGGAGCTGGAACAAAAAAGGTATTTAAAACAAATTTTGGTGTGAAGCAGCACTTTTTGTAAAATAAAAGTAAGTAATTAGAGACTTTCGGACTCCTGAAGTACAGGCGACTTTTTTGACCAAAGGCAAAACTGAAACCACTGCCGGGTGCTTTCAACTTTCGATCAACTTCCGTCTGTCAAGGGATACATGCTCATTTAATATTTTTTTATAGAATGAGGAAATCTGCTGACCACATACCCAAGAGGTGGGCACTCGGGTTGTGTCGAGGACGACTCATTAAAATCTCATTCTCTTTCTTCCTTACCTCCGCGATACGCCCTTTAGGGATGACTTCCAGAAAGGAGAGACCATACTCTCTATTGGTAAGCGTTCCACCAGTTGCTGCCTTAAGTTGTTCTCTCTTCCTTGAAAGATTGGGTTCTAGCTAGTACTATAGACTACCCGTGGGATCCAATCCACTGGAAGAGGAGGGGGAGGGGTTAACTTAACTTGCTGTTGGTCTGCCCGCCATTTTCTCTGTAGTTCAAGTGCGATTCGGGGACCCTGGAAGTTACGGAATCCCACCTATTCATCCCAGTACACATCCTTTCAACAATGTGGTCCGGAGTGATATCTCTACCGCATACGTTCTGCATACTCGATCATTGCTCCACGAAACGTGGGCATTCAGAGAGCACATGCTCCCCGTTCTCGTCGCAGTCTGCACACTCCGGACATGCGGGGAGACTTGTGTGTCCGAATCTGTGTAGATACCACCTAAAACACCCCAGGCCTGACAGCAATTGTGTGAAGTTAAAATTCACCTCGCCATGGGGTCTGCTCGTCCACTTGGACACGCTCGGTATGAGTCTGTGTGTCCATCTACTCTTGTTGGAGGATTCTTTCTGCCATTTCAACGATGGTCTGGCAATCTGTCTCGCGCTTTTTGTATCGCGTCGCTCGAAACACTCTTCGTCCTCTGCCACCACTAGTGCTATGGGCATCATGCTCGCTGTCGCTAGCACACATACCGCGCCCTGTGAGACCGTGCGGTATGCGCTGCCCAAGCAACCAAAAGTTCGGATTCCATTTGAAGACCGATCTCAGAAGTTCAAGTTTGGTTCAATTCCGGTTTCGTTGAACTTAATTCTCCAAAAAGTTACTCATGTATTGTTTATGAACTTGGAAGTACCTGTACAAGCTTTTGACTTCTCTTCAAAACGACATTAAAGTAGAAAAGATGTCCAGAAAAAAATTACTTTCAACTTTTGAGCAGAGTTCAATTAAAATTTAACCGAACTCAAGTTGAACGTTTGCGTGCCTCTAAAGTTCAAATATAGTTCATTTGGACGTGTTCCAACAACTTCAAATGTTCCGTTTCGATATTGTTTCGAACTTGTTTTGAACTTACTACTCAAAGTTCAGATAAATATTAATCGTACCAAAAGTGAACTTCACTAGAGCTTCGGCGACAGCGGAGCTCGGGAGAAGTTCTCATTCAAGTAAATCACTCGAAAATCGAGCTCAGCAGCCACAGCTTGTGCTAATTTCACAAGCACACTTTGATTCACTATAATATTTCAACGTACTTACTTGTAATCAACGCAAAGCATCCGTATTGTGTGGCTCAAAGGCTGCCCCCGCAGCGAACAACTGTTCCACCTCGGATTCCGCCGGAGTTTTTTTTTTGGCTGTGCTTTTTTTTTAAACTTATAATCTTTTCTGAAAGTCGATACACTGGCCCTAATGTATTGCTTTGCACTGCGAACCACAACAAACTGAAAATGTCAAACTGTGTAAGTTCACAAAAAGTTCCACGTGAACTTATTTCGAACTTTCGACTTCAAATAGGCTCAGTGTACCAGTCATGGCTATAGTACCACCGACGAACCGACGTGACAGCTAGAACAAATAAATTCAAATTTGTTGTCCGCAACGCCATGATGAAAAATAGCCGAACACTATCGCCACCTCTATAACGGCTCGCGATGATTTGTTAGCTCGACACCAAACCCCCGTGTGTTCATATAGGAAACGGTTCGCGTCTGTGCTGATTTGACAGAAGCGATCGCTCGCTTCGCTGGTCGACCGTTAAATTAGGGGGGGACAGTTTTGGATCGCCACTGTCACGTCGGTTCGTCGGTGATAGTACTTCAAATTCGCCATAGTTGATTTTCAACCTTTAAAGATGCAAATCATCAAGAAAAAAATCGTGAACAACAGATCACGATCACAAAAGATGATTGCAATCATTCAAACTTCACAATCTGCTCAAATTATGGTAGAAATAAATCATTTTCCTTAACTTTTCGGCCTCCTTGCACCCTATTTCGCCATAGTGTACCAGTTATGGCAACTCCCATAAGGAATGCATGTAAATAGTGCGAAGTGGAACCCAAATTAACAAATGTGTCCATAACTGGTACAGGGTTCCTATCATTGGCACACGCCGTAAAAAATACTAAAAGTAGTTTTGGCTCCGTTTCTATATTTTTCCTGTAAAGTATTGAAACAAATCAATCATTTGACTTATTGCGAAGACGGCTAATAACAAGACAGACATCTACCCTCTTGCTCCATATACCTTGGGAGCTACAAGCACACTAACGCCGCGAACGACTTCAGGGAACAACATCATGAATCAGTGTGCGTGAGATGTTGCAATTTCTGTGTACATATTAGCATGTACACGCACACATTAATGTTTTAATGTTCCTGTGAATCGTTGAGGGCGTTTCAACCATGTCGCCTGCGACAGGGTGGGAGCTGTCTGTCTTGTTATTAGCCGTCTTCGCTTATTGTTTACATTCGTCGGTCTTCTTCTTATTTCTTATTAAAATCATTGCTGATACTCAGTAATTTGTATTGCTGAATGCAATCAGCACGCCAAAAATCAGCAAAGTTTGCTGATTACCAGCACAAATATTTTGCAGTGCAATTAGCATCCCTCTGTTATTGGCTGTTTCCGGTCAAAATGGATTTTTAGGCGGAATTACTTTATATCTTCCAACGTTTCGGCCCTTGGTTTGGGCCTTCCTCAGGGAGGTTATAGGTGTACCGCTAGAGTTTCATAGCTATGAAACTCTAGCGGTACACCTATAACCTCCCTGAGGAAGGCCCAAACCAAGGGCCGAAACGTTGGAAGATATAAAGTAATTCCGCCTAAAAATCCATTTTGACCGGAAACAGCCAATAACAGAGGGACTATTCAACAAAACCCTGGTCGCATTCCAAATAGCAATTAGCATCATGTAAACGGTCCGCCAGACGAATTGTCAGCTAATTATACCATCACGCCAATTTTATTAGCAGATAGGGAAGTGTTTACATTACGATAGTTTGGTACCAACACAGTCGGACAATTTATTGTCCCAGATTTAGCAGCTGAATTTTTAGCGGCAATGTAAACGATACTAGCGTGGAATAAATTGTCCGACATAATATTGTCACGCATTATTATCACATATATAAACGGGTCATAAACACATTTTTTTTATAATTTCTTCGAAGCTTATTTTTAAGCTGAACAGCGTTCCTTTCAGCGACACTAGTTTACTTTTTGTGAACTCAAGTTCGGTTAATTATTTAAAAAGTGAGCTGAATAGAATGCTATTCATCTTGCTTCGAATAGCTGATTAAGCCCAAACATGCTATTTTATCCGAACTTTTGGTTGCTCACCCTAAGCCTGTGGGTACTCTCGAACCGGTTTACGTTTCGGTTCACCACTAGGCTTACTTACCTTACCGATCAGGCTAAGGACGGGGTAGCCTCTGCTGTACATAGTAGCCGTCTCCATTCCACTCGGTCCATGGCTGTTTGTCTCCAGTTCCGCACTCTGCGTAGGGTCCGCAGATCGTCCTCCACTTGGTCGACAGGCCCGGATTAAGGATTGTGGGGCCCGGGGCCCGAGCGGATGTGGAGGCCCCTCGGAGAGATGACCAAACATGTTTTTCCTTACTTTCGAACATTACTTGAGCAATATGAAAAATAGAGCTAATGTTAGCAACCAAAAAAGGTTTTTGTGGGTGCCCCTAAAATGTGGGGGCCGGGGGCCCGGTCCCCCCCCCCCCCGGCCACCCCTTAGATCCGGCCCTGTGGTCGACCCACCTAGCTCGCTGCGCACCACGTCTTCTTGTACCGGTCGGATGACACTCGAAAACCATTTTAGTCGGGTTGCTATCCGACATCCTGATTACGGCACCCGTCCACCGTAGCCTCCCGATTTTCGCGGCATGGACGATGGTTGGTTCGCTCAGCAGCTGATGCAGCTCGAGGTTCATTCGCCTTCTCCAAGTCCCGTCTTCCATCTGCACTCCGCCGTAGATGGTACACAACACCTTCCGTTCGAAAACTCCAAGGGCGCGTTGGTCCTCTGCACGTAGGGTCCATGTTTCGTGCCCATAGAGGACGACCGGTCTAATCAGCGTTTTGTAGATAGTTAACTTCGTGTTACGGCGGACTTTATTCGACCGTAGAGTTCTGCGGAGTCCAAAGTAAGCACGATTTCCTGCCACAATGCGCCTCTGAATTTCTCTGCTGGTGTCGTTGTCGGCGGTCACCAGTGAGCCCAAGTACACGAATACTTCAACCGCCTCGATTTCATCACCGTCGATATAATTTCGGGGTGGCGGGTGCGGTGATTCCTCCCTAGAGCCCTTTGTCATCATATACTTTGTCTTCGACACATTAATGACTAATCCTATTCGCCTGGCTTCACTCTTTAGTCGGATGTACGTTTCCGCCATCGCCGTCTCAAATTTACAAGCAATAATATCAATATCATCAGCGAAACCAAGCAGCTGAATGGACTTTTGAAAATCGTTCCACTCGTGTTTATCCCCGCTCTCCTAATTACACCCTCTAAAGCAATGTTGAACAGCAAGCACGAAAGACCATCACCTTGCCGTAACCCTGTTTATGACGCTGTCAATAAACAAGTAGACTTAACTTTGGCAATCTCAGACCCCCCGTCGTACACTTTCGTCCATACAAAATTTTGGAAATTTGTATGAACCGTAGACTTTGGCCAGACCAAACCCTTCCCCCCTTCCCCATCAGGGTCTACGTAGTTTATGGCCAGCGTAGTTTATCGATCATGCAGCGTTGCCATACTGTAGCGAGCAGCTTACGTTGACTCGAGACTATTGCCGAGCTATTTTACATTATCTTTCGACAGTGCCATTATTGCCATGCTTGCCCTTTTGCAGGCAAATTCCACGTGGCTACCGAATTTTATCGTCGAGTTTATAATGCACTCGCCTGTTGTACAGACTTGCGATTGTTTACCATCACCACCTCCGTTTTGTGGTGCGCGAGTGTCGACTGTCTCGACCCAGTCTGCCACTATGCCAATTGCGTGCTTTGCTGTCAGTTCCACTTCCTCTATCGACTCACCGAATACCACGAGGGTAATATCATCGGCAAAGACGACCAGCTTTACGCCCGGTGAAAGTTTGAGCCTCAATACGCCATCGTACGCCACGTTCCATAGTACTGGGCCCAGAATGGACCCCTGAGGTACCCCCTCGGTGATGTTGTAGCTCCTCTCGCCTTCCTTGGTGTCATAGATTAGCAGCACCCTATTCTGGAAGTATCTCCTGTATCCGGCATAGGCTAAATGGGACTGCTAGGTGATGTATGGCACACTCGATGGCAGCCCAGCTGACGCATTCTTTACGTCCTGGTTGACGATCGCGCGTAGCGCATTCCTGCTCGCTTTTTTAGAGCGCTATCTCGGCCGCTTTGGTTACAGCCCTAATAGTTAGCGTCCACCGTGCGTCGATCGAACCTTCCGGAAGCCGAAATGGTTATCCGAGAGGCCAGAGTCATCGGGTTTCTCGGTATGGATCATCTGCCTCGACAGAATGATCCGTTCCAACAATTTTCCGGCTGTTTCCAGAAGGCAGATAAGTCTGTATGCCGACGGGTTGCCAGGTGGCTTCCCGGATTTGGGCAGTAGAACCAATCTTTGCCTTTTCCACCTCTCCGGAAATTCACCTCTGTCTAGGCACATCTGCAGCCATTCTGAACATGTCATGATAAGCCACGAATCTCGATGGCCATCTTGATGGCTCTTGTCGGGGTACACCGATACACCGAGCCTTGTCTATTGCACTGAGTTCGTCATTCGTCACCGAGGCGACTTCGCCTTGGTCGGTTTGGCCATAGAGGACGGAGACCCACGGTCTTGTATCGTGGCGCGGAAACAGCGTTTCTACGTTCTTCTGCAGCATCCCGAGGGAGCGTTCTGGGGGTGCTGACGCCTCCTTCATTTTGGCCATGAATCCTGCCATAACTACTCTGTAGGCATCACCCCATGGAATCGTGTTGGCTGCCTGACAGAGATTTTCGAAGCACGTTCGCTTACGTTCATTAATCTCTTTGTTCAGTACCAGTTTATCTGCCCTGTTACAGTAGGCCCCATTTCATTCCATTCTAACCTCATCGGTGAGAGCTCTTTGTATCCTCCTTCTAGCTCTTAAGCAGGATGCGCGTAGTTCTGAGATTTCTGGACACCACCAGTATATCGGTTTGCGTCCATTTCTGGGTAGGGATTGCCTTGACATTGCGGCGTCACATACACGACTTAGGGTTCCGACTAGATCATCGCTGGATAGATCATCGGTGTTACCCTCTATTAGTCATCGCTCCACAAATGCGTATCGAAGCGCGAGGTAGCAATTCCCGATGGCTGTCAACTACCCTCGGTATCGGCAGCTGTCTTCCTCGGTATTTCACCGTATCGCTTCAGAAGGTCACATCAATAATGGAATCTGCACCATTCCTAATGTAGATTTTGCTGTCACCTAAGTTTGCGATATCCATGTTCAGTCCAGCCATAGCTTCGAGTAGAGCCCAGGATCTCGCGTTAGTTGAACGGCTACCCTTCTCGACCGCCCAGGCGCTAAAATCTCCACCGATGATCACGGGACTCAATTCCATTAGTGCGCTTGATAGCGTGTCTAGCATAGACGAAAACTAGTCTACAGGCCACCATCATATGTAGTAGCTGCATATGCCGTTGCCAGGAGCGATGCGCTAATGGGTCCGCTAGTAAATAGGCCTACTAAGCCCTCCTAGGATGTTAGGATTGACAATTACGCAGGTGTAGTGCACGTCCAGTGTGCCTATCTGAGCCATATTGACCCCAACAGCTTACAAGGGTTAATCTGCTCCGCAAATCTACACTACCGTCGGTTATTTCGTCCTCCGCGTATGCCTGGACGTTTAAGTCCGCTTGTTGTGTGACTCTCATTCGCCGTGCAAATCAGGTGCAAATTTTAGTGCCGAGTTGCACTCTCTGACGTTGTGGCCTTCCACTCCGCATTGCCTGGCAGAGTTTGCTCCCTTCAGGGCCTTTACATGCCCACAACTTTTGTCTTTGCTCGAAGCGCTCAAAACACGTTTCTAAAGGTTTGAAATGATTAGTTTAACCGGGGATCTGAAGAGAAAAACGCTGACTTGAAGTGATGGAACTTCTCTGCCGTTCTGAAGAACCACAGAAGATCTGTTTAAACGCAACCGTGCCGCAAGCCGAAATATGCAGGGACAAAAACGGATGCTTCTTGACGGACCAACGTGAAGCGATCGAAAGGTGGAAACTATACTTCAATGAACACGTATGATGTGGACAATGTAGACTCGACATGAAAAAAAGAACCATGCCAGCAAAGTTCGGAAGAGCAATCATATAGAGGATTTTTTTTTTCAGCTGGTGATCCTGTTGAAATGTGTAATACAATACTATTTGTATGTGCTTGAACATCGCAATAAACGTTTGGTAAATATTGTATGTTTACTTACTCGACAGGATGAACGTCAAACGAAGTGATAATACTCCCTGAAGAATAATACAGCTCCTGGATTTTGTTCTGTACGATATCGACATCAAAAAGATGTCCAGTTTTGGTAGCCATCACAAAATTCCTTATAATGACAGGGTTTCCTTCAAGAGACACGTCTCTTGGTAATGCATCGTAGGATAGCACTTCCTCGTCGGTGTCCTCTGATATATAAAATTTTTATATGACACAATATTTTCTTAATTTTCTAAAACCATGAGCCTACCTGGCGAATGCTCTTGCCCGTTGTCCAAAACGTACTTTCTCGACAAGATGTTGAACGAAATTGTTCGAATTGGCTCCGGATCTTCCTGTTTGAACCAATAAAGAATCCTCATGTGGATGTCATAGAACCTAATCTCTCCATCGTCATCACCGGTCACTAGCTTTTGATCACAACACTTTATCACATTGATCGATGCGTATTTCAGATGGAGATACTTCAGGAACTGCTTCTTTATGGGAGTAAATACTTTTTTGTCATCACTCCAGATAATAGCCATACCAGCGGCCGTGACCGATACAGCCCTGGAGGTGTCATCGACGAAAGTTGAATCATTGTAATCCTGAAATCCATGCTTTTTTGGCACCTCTATGTGAAGCTTTTGATTTTTCGAGTCAAAATATCCAAAGATAACAGCGTTTTCCATAGTGACTACGAAATGATTTTTTCTTCCAAGATCTGTGCAAAATCTAATGTTTTTCGTTTTACCCAGTCGTGGTGGCAAAGAAATACAGTCTAGAAATAAAAATTTAGCATACACTTATTAATGAAACAAAGTTTATGCAATGCTTCGCTACCATCAGGACTGTCGTTACCGACGGTCCACTGCCATATCAACAGAAGTTGCTGCTGAGATCCACTGCAAGCCGCAATCAGGTATCTCGCATCGTGACTCAGTCCCACCGTATTGATCTCGTTCGCTTTCAATGGTTCATAAATGGTCCGAATGGCAACGGGTGGTCCGTCCGGAACTGCTTCTCGATCCCAAATATTGATACAGTAGGTGCTGTCTGATGATGCAACGAAGCGACCACTGCCATCAACGGTTATCGTATTGATAGAGCCTTTCTGAAATAAGCGAAAATCTGTATACGAATATCTGGAAAAAATGTGCACAAAATTAAACTTACATGACCAACCAAGGTTTGAATAGACTCCACTTGATTCTCAAATTTGTAGAAAATCATAGAATTCCCTGAAGCCATGACCATCTCTTTGACCTCGCGGCTACTCGTCAGGTTGACCACGGGAATTCTTGGGTTGAATCCGAAGATCCATTCCAGTTTCTGAAACAGTGAACTTTCGTTAGCAAAGGTGCTTCAGTTAGTGTTACGTATTACAAATGGTTGGCATCGATGCTGGAGATCTTCGAAAGATTCGGTCTTTTCAGTGTAAGGCACTATTTCACCCATTACGTGAACTTCAATTCTTAAATTTATTCAACAATCAATTTTTGTATCTTCCTAGTCAGTATGCACTTGCTAGTGTACTTGATTTGGTTATTGTTATCAGCGGTTGCTATGAATGGATTTTGAACCCTTACTTTCAAATTGCGATGCGCATGCCTGATTTTTTTTTTTTAAATATATTTAAAAGCTGGTGCTGCAAGTTGTAATCGTAATCTGGAAGGTATTCATGATAGGACTTGTAAAAGATTTGGTATTCATTAGATAATTGTGAAAAAATTCCTGGATGACTTCTTGGAGAATTTCTTGGCGAATTCTTCAAGAAATCACAGGATGAATTCCTAGATGTATTTCTGGAGGAAATCCGGGAGAACCTCCTGGAAAAATTCTATGAAGAATCTCTGGAAAAGTTCCTGGACTTTTTTTTCCTGGGATTTTTTATTATCGTACAAATTGGTACGAAGGTTCTGAAGGTTAATGAAATTAGGTAGGGATCATATATATTTAGAAAATTAAATTGAAAAAAATCAGGGTCGCCTAATTTTCCGGAAAACTCCAGTGAAAAACAAACATTTTCCACTGACACCACCTACTTTGAAAAATCATAACTCAAGAACGTAGCTTCATGGACACATTGTTTTCGTGAAATCATAATTTTCTCAGCCATTCCAAGATGGATTTCTGGAGGAAATCCAAGAAAATTTTCTGGACAAATTCCTGGCGGATTCCCTGGAAAAGTTAATGGAAAAATTTCTGAATGAGACATCCCTGGAGAAGTTCCTGGAGTAATGCCTGGAGCATTAGAGGAATTTCTGATGAAATTCCAAGATAAATTTCTAGAAGAATTCCCAAAGGAATTTCTGGAGGAATTCCAGGAGGAATTCTTGGAGGAATCTCACGGAAGAATCCTAAAAGGAATCCCTGAAGGAATTTCTGGTATATTCTAGTAGGAATTCCTGGTGGAACTTCTAAGAACCCGTGAAATAACTCCTGGACGGATTGATAGAGGAATCCCTGGAGTTGAAATTCATGGATTAATTCCTAGAGGAAATCTGCAAGAATTTCCGGAGGAATCCCTTGGAAAAATTCCTATAGAATTTCCTGAAGAATCTCCTGAAGGAATATCGGAAGCAATCTCTGAAGGATTTCCTGCAGAAATTCCTGGAGGAATGCTGTAGGAATTTCCGAAGAAATTCCTGGAGGGATTCCTGGATCAATTTCTGAAGAAATACCTGCGGTTAATCTTGGTGGAATTTCTGGAGGAGCCCCTGGAGACATTGCGGTAGTAATTTCTGAGGAATGCCCAGAGGAATTCCTGAAGGAATTCCTATATGAATTCCTGAAGGACTTTCTGAAGGAATTTATCGGGTATTTCTGAAGAAACCTCATAAGGAATTCCCGCAAAAATTCTTTGAGAAATTTCTACAGAAATTTTTGGAAGAATCCCTGGAGGAATTCTTGGAAAGAATCCTGGAAAAATCCCTGAAACAAATTTCTGGAGGAACCTTAGGAGGGATTCCTGGAGGAACTTCCGGACAAGGTCCAGGTGGCATCTCAGGAGGAATTTCTGGACAAATCTTTATGGGAAATCTTGGGGAAATTCAATGGAACTATTCATGGATGAATTCCAGGAGGAATCCCTTAATCAATTGAACGTGTCCGTGTGTCTTTTTGAGGAATCCTTCAATGAATTCCTGGAAGAATCTCTAGAGGAAGGAATCCATGGAGAAATTTCTGAATATATTCCTAGAGAAATTCCTAAAGAAATTCATAGAGAAATTCCTAGAGGAATTCTGAGAGGAATTTCTAATGGAGTTTCTCGAGAAGTTCCTTAAGAAATCCCTGGAGGAAACCCTGGAGAATTTCCTTGAAGAATCCTTGGAGAAATTCCTGGACTAATGCCTTGAGTAATCTCTGAATACATTTCTAAATGAGTTCCTGGTGGAGTTTTTAGAAGAATTCTAGGAGCAATCTAGTGGAGTTTGGAGTTTTTAGAAGAACTCCCAGAGCAATCTCTAGATGGATTGCTGGAGAAATCCCGGGATGAGTCCATGGAGAAACTCCCAGGAGAAATTTCTAAAGAAACCTCTTGAAAAATTCCTAGAGGAATCCTTAGAGAAATTTCTAGAGAAATTCTTGGAAGAACCCCTTGGAAAATTCTTGGAAAAATCCCTGGAGGAATCCCTGAAGCAATTTCTGGAGAAACCTCAGGAGGAATGCCTGGAAAGTTCTGGACAAATTCCTGCAGGAAGTTCTGGACACATTCCTTGCGGAATCTCAGGAAGAATTCCTGAATTAATCTGTAAAGGAATTTTTGGGAAATTTCTTGGAACTATCCCTGGAAGAATTCTTGAATGAATTCCTGGAGGAATCTCGAGAGAAATTCTGGAAGCAATTAATGGAGGAATTTCTGAAGAAATTCCAAAAGAAATTTCTGAAGAAATTCCAAAAGAAATTTCTGAAGAAATTCCAATAGAATTTTCTGAAGAAACTCCAAGAGAAATTTCTGAAGAAATTCCAAGAGAAATTTCTAGAGGAATTCCCAGAGGATTTTTCGAGGAATTCCTGAAGGAATTGCGGTAGTAATGTCTGAAGGAATTCCTATGGGAGTTCCTGGATCAATTCCTGGAGGACTTTCTGAAGGGATTCTTGGGATAATTCTTAAGTATCCTCTTGAGGAATTCCTGGAGGCATCCTTAGAGGAATTTCTAGAGAATTACTTGGGGAATTCTTGCAAAAAAAAACCTGGTGGAATCCCTGAAACAATTTCTGGGAGAACCTCAGGAGGAATTCCTGGACAAATCTCTATAGGAAATCTTGGGGAAATTCCGTGGAACTATTCATGGAAGAACTCCAGGAGGAATCCCTAAATGAATATTTTGAGAATCCCTGAATCTCTAGAGGACTTCTGGAAGGAATCCATGGAGAAATTTCTGAAGGAATTCCTGGAGAAATTTTTAGAGGAATTCAGAACGGAATTTCTGGTGGAGTTCCAGGAGGATTTTCTGGAGGAATTACTGCAGGAATCATCGGTGGAATTCCTGGAGGGATCCATTAAATAAATCCTAGAGGAATGTGTAGAGGAAACCCTAGAGAAGAAGTTCCTGGAAAAATTCTTGGAGGAAACCCTGGAAGAATTTTCGAAGGAATTCATGGAAGAATTCCTGGATCCAAAATTGGATGAATTCCTGGAGTAATTCCTGAGGAAATACCTGGGGTAATACCTGGAGAAATTCTTGGTAGAACTCTTGCAGAAGTCTCTGGAGAAATGCCGGAATGAAATCCTAGAGGAATGCCAGGAGGAATACCTGGAATAATTCTTGAAAAAAAAAAATTCCGGGAGGAATTTCCGAAGGAGTTCCTGGAGGAATCTCAAGATTCATTCCTGATGAAATACAAAGTTCGATTTCTGAGGGAATTCCAGGAGGATTTTCTGAAGAATTCTCAGGGGAAATACAGAAGAAACCGCTGAAATTCCTGAGGAAATCCTGAAATCCTGGGTTAATTCCTACGGGAGTTTCTGAAGGAATTCCAACAAGAGTTCCTCTAGAAGTGTTTAAAATGATCTCGGAATTCGTTTTTGTAAGAATAATAGAAGAAATTTTCGGTGAATCCCTGGAGGAACTCTTGAAGTAATTTCTGAAGAAACCCGATGAGGAATCTCGGAAGCAAGCCCCATGAGGAACTCTTTATGAAATCTCAGGAGAGCTTTCTTAGCGAATACCTGGAAGAATTTTTGTAGGAATATTCCTGGATAAAAAAATGAAGAAATCAATGTCTGCAGTCTGCAGGGGGTGTGGTATTTCCCGATCTTCCACGCAGATTCCGATTGTACCAAGAGGAGGTAGATATAGGAGTTGCTGGATAGATGCTGATGATATCAATGGGATCTGAATTATGGTAACCTGGAGCAATTTTTTTTTCCTCCCCTGTTGGGGAAATTAAGCCACTGCGTCCAATAGGCTGAACTTTTGTGGCATGTCCCGTTTTGATATTCGCATCTAGCCAGCTAATTACCATGTGTCAAGTAATCAGCTACTGCCACGACGCGTCGTCTCCTAGTCAGGTGCAATGGAATTGATAAACTCCATGACCTTCCCAGGTTTTGCAGACCAGATCTCACTGGGTTGCAAGCAACCACTATTTGGAAATCTTTGCCTGCGCGTGTATAAAGCACCACAACTGCAAAGCAGATGTTCCGAGGTTTCACGTTCCGTATTACAGAAACGACAGATATCACTCTGAATATGGCCAATATTTTTCAAGTGATACCTGCTCGGGCAGTGTCCAGTTACTAGGCCAGTGTATGTACTGTACATAGAGCTCTCTTGTTGAGCTAAGAGCTTTTTGGTTTTATAAGCATTTGGTGTTATAAATCGTTTTGACTGATTGTAATTTTTGACGTCCATCCAATTGGATATCACCCTTTGCTCAGCCCAGCGTTTCAGGTCCATTTTAATTGTACAGTTTGATATACCACAGAATGGTTCTGGGCCAGCAAGCTGTAAATTGGAACCACTTTTAGCAAGCTCGTCTGCCATTTCATTTCCTTCAATGCCACAGTGACCTGGAACCCAGTATAAGTTTACTGAATTCCCTTGACACAGACTGCGCAGTGAAAGAATGCATTCCCAGACAAGCTTTGAAGTACATTTGTAAGCGCACAATGCTTTTAGTGCAGCTTGACTATCTGAGAAAATACAAATATTTGCGTATCTGTATTTTCTCTCAAGGCAGATATTTGCGCATTTCAAAATAGCAAGAATCTCTGCTTGAAACACCGTAGGATAGTGTCCCATCGCCACTGAAATTTGTATTCCAGGGCCGTTGATTCCTGCTAACCTGGAGCAATACGCACCCCCGAGCCAAAACGCCCTCACGATATTTCATAATATAAATGAAGTTCCGTCAGTTGCAAGCAAACTAGACATAAAATTGAGCCGAACAAGTCCAAGAGTGGCAAGAATATTCGAATGAAAATCGTGGGAAACGATGATTTTCCACATTTGGAAAGATTGTCTAATTTGAAGCGCACGCAATTTAAGCAATTGCGCGCAGATTATAAGGAATCAACCTATCAACTACCATCCGCCTCCTACACTTTCACTTTGCTGCCGTAGATAAGATGAAGACGCATGGTATTTCATTAGAATTCAAAGCGGGAAATACCAGAGGTCGTATTGCCTCACCTCAAGGTGCGTTTTGCCCCAATAGGTTTTCAGCACCCAAATCGTAACGCTTTTTTAAATCGTTAATTTGATTCGGTAAAATAGATATCACGCGGGCCAGAAGTTGGCGTCTCTTAGTCAATTGAGTAAACTAGCTTCTAAAACGCAAGACACTCATAAAATCATCATAATCTTAGTAATTAGGCCAAGTTTGCTTAGGGGGTGCATATTACCCGAACCCCACCTTCCCCTACACAAAATATTCTGCCTTTACCGTGCCCTCACCAATCATATTTGCAGTAATTTTGCATGTAATATTTGTAATTCACAAAACAAGTTTTGGAAGCTTCTTCAAGCACCGAAGTTTATCTGCCAAACTCTCTGCTTCCAGAAGTTTCGCGTTGCACCAGCTATTTTTTTTTGCAATTTTTATGAACCCATCTGTAAATGTATTAATTTTAAATTTATCCAGAGTTTCTGTAAAAAAAAACAATTTATTTCGTATTATAAATAAAAACAAGTTTTGCAGACTATGATGTAAAATCTGCTGGTGGCTATATTTAAATGTAATCAAGAGCCTGCGGTCTCCATTCGGTGACCGTCCTGTGCGTGGGTGAATGTGCTTTTTTGTGTAATAGAGCATAGTCCAGCTGCACATTGCTGTTAAACGTGACACCTTGCCAAATCAACGTGGGTAATTAAAATAGAAACAATATTATGGACTTTCTGCTAGAGAGTGACCGCCTAGGCGTATTTTTACTAGATGTATACTTCGGCCACGTTCCTTCTACACGTGCTCTATTTCTGGATCATTAAATAACAACCCATAGCTTGGAAAACTGTTTGTTATTGTGTCATAAACAATCAATAAAAGGCCTAATTCCCGTCAGCATACTTCCGTTTCGATAACTCTGATCGGTTACGCGTTATCAGTGAAAACACCACCCCGCGTGCATCAGGTAAACACAGATTTTACAACACACGCATCCGCGGTATGACAGCATCCAGGGCGATTGTTATTACGTTGTTGGTGCCGGAGAAAGTAGCAAGAAAATCGCCTGCGGATCGGCGCACAATCGTGGAAAGTCGAAGAAAATGTAACATCTGCCTGCAGAAGCGGCCGTGAAAGTGGAATGTCGTTGCAGCCGAGCCTCGGTAAATTAAAACCTTCACCATCAGCGAGTGAGTGCCGCAACTCGTGCGCGTAGAAAACCTACTATCGCCCGCGCCGAGCCAATAGAGGTAGCAATAGCAACATCATCATCAACTTCATCATCGCCATCGCCATCGTCAACCGCATTGCTTTGAGAGGAGTTGTATGCATTTCACTTCAGCGGATTGGAAAGTGGAACAATTCGTTAATAGAAGCATATCTCCCCCTCGAAGCACTAGAAACAGCATTCAAAATCATCTAGTTGTGTTTACAACTTTTCTTATTGATGTGATAGTTTTATTCGATGGCATTGAAAGTTTCCAGAATATTAAAAAAAAATACGGATATCCGATCACCTGCTTGGAGTCTATTTTGATTTATGGAAACATGGTTTAAAATGAGAGTATTCATCCCGGGACAAAAAAATTCCAACATTTGGGTGATTTGAAGATTTCTTGAATACCGGGATATGATTTGAGCTATCCCGACATTTCCCGGGATTCCCGGACGGAATACGATTTGTGGCTAAATCAGCAAAATTTTAAAACAAAGCATTATCTGACCATTTTTATTTTTAAAATCTTATCGGTTTTCTTCGCACTGTTATCGGGCATTCACACGAAATATAATATACTGGAAAGTCAAAACATTCATGTTATTTATTACATTAAGTTATTGCATAAAATTTAAAATAAAAGTTAAAATAGTAGTGTATTTTTTCTTTTCTGGGCAGTCAAATAATTTTGGCTGATATTTAGGACTGTTCTGTATAAATATCTAAGAATATTAATTTTTAATGAAAAAAATCTGAATAAAAGTAGTTTAACAATAATCATAAAATCTCAATATGTCTTTAAAAATTAGTATCCCAAATAGGCTCCCAGGGAATATATAAAAGTGTCGAGAGATGTTCAAAAAACCCTAATTAATCCACCTAGCGGTGATCGCGCCTTTCACCTGCTTTCGAAAACCCATTCCAACAAAACTCAAGTGACATGTTGATGAATATCGCACTTTCATACGTTAAACAAGAATCCATTTCATGGCACCAAAAATCATATCGATTATCTGCATTTTGATGTTTGAGCCTCAAAATCTTAAGAAAAAACCGCTATCTTGAATTTTGAGCAGCCATTTTGGATTTAAGTTCGCCATCTTGGATATTCTGCTTGTTATTTTTAGACTCCGGACCGGACATCTTCTAAATATCGAATATATCCATATTTCATGATTTTACCAGTCGCCATCTTGAATTTGGAGCCACCATCTTGGATATTCTGGTCGTCATTTTTGGTGTTCAGACATCTTCTCTATGCCAAATGTACCCATATTGCGTGTTTTAGAGTCTAAAATGCCATTGAACGGCCACCATCTTGGATTTGGAGCCGCTATCTTGGATTTTAGATCGATATCTTGGGTATTCTATTCGCAATTTTTGGACACCGGACATCTTCCTCATACCAAATGTACACATATGTATTGTATGGTTTCAGGGTTTCATTCCATTAAACACCTGCCATTTTGAGTTTTAACCTGCCATCTTTGATATTCTGGTCGCCATTTTTGGAGTCTAGGCTTCTTTCCCATACCAAATATACTCATATTGCGTGGATTTAGAGCCTAAAACGCTAATAAATTGACGCCATTTTTAATTAAGAGCCGCCATCTTGGATTTTGTGTAACCATCTTGAATATTCTGGTCGCCATTCTCATATTCCGGACATATTCCCCATACCAAATTTACTAAAACTCCATTCAAAGCCGCCATCTTTGATATTCTGGTCGCCATTTTTGGAGTCCAGGCTTCTTCCCCATATCAAATATACACATATTGCTTAGCCGCTATCTTGAACATTTTGGTCACCATTTTTGGACTCCGGATAACTTCTCCATATCAAATATACTCATATTGCATGGTTTTTGGGCCTAAAACTCCATTAAACAGCTGCCATCTTAAATTTGAAGCAGCCATCTTTGATATTCTGGTCGCCATTTTTGGAGTCTAGGCTTCTTCCCCATACCAAATATACTCATATTGCATGGATTTAGAGCCTAAAACTTTCATAAATAGACGCCATTTTTAATCGGGAGCCGCCATTTTGGATTTTGGGAAACCTTGGATATTCTGGTCGCCATTTTTAGATTCCGGACATCTTCCCCATACCAAATTAACCTATATTGCATAGGTTTAGGGCCTAAAACTCCATTTAAAAGCCGCCATCTTTAATTTGGAGCCGTCATCTTTGATATTCTGGTCGCCATTTTTGGAGGCCAGGCTTCTTCCCCATAATAAATATACATATATTGTTTAGCCGCCGTCTTGGATTTTAAGTCACCATTTAGGATATTCCGGTCGCCTTTTTGAATTCCGGACATCTTCCACATACCAAATTTACCCATATTGCATGGTTTTAGGGCCTAAAACTCCATTAAACAGCCGCTATCTTGAATTTGGAGCCGCTATCTTGGATTTTAATTCGTGGGAAGTTACCAAGCCGGTTTCATCGACGGCCGGTCGACAACGGACCAGATCTTCACCGTACGGCAAATCCTCCAGAAATGCCGTGAATACTAGGTCCCAACGCATCACCTGTTCATCGACTTCAAAGCGGCATACGAAAGTGTCGACCGCTCAGAGCTATGGAAAATTATGGACGAGAACAGCTTCCCAGGAAGAACAGTGTAAGGATTTCGGGTGAACTGTCCAGTTCATTCGAATCTCGACGGGGACTACGACAAGGTGATGGACTTTCCTGCCTACTATTCAACATCGCCCTGGAAGGTGCTATGCGACGAGCCGGGCTCAACAGCCGGGGTACGATCTTCACGAAATCCGGCCAATTTGTCTGTTTTGCGGATGGCATGGATAATATTGCTAGAACATTTGGAATGGTGACAGAACTGTACACCCGCCTGAAACGTGAAGCAGCAAAGGTCGGGCTGGTGGTGAATGCGGCTAAGACAAAGAACATGCTGGTAGGTGGGACTGAGCGAAACAGGATAAGCCTTGGCAGCAATGTTACGATAGACGAGGATACTTTCGAGGTGGTAGAAGAATTCGTCTACCTCGGTTCCTTGCCAACGGCTGACAATAACGTGAGCCGTGAAATACGAAAGCGCATCCTCAGTGGAAGTCGGGCCTACTATGGGATCCAGAAGAAACTGGCGGTCAAAAAAGATTCACCCCGCACCAAATGTACCATGTACAAGACACTAATAAGACCGGTGGTTCCCTACGGACACGAGACATGGACGATGCTCGAGGAGGACCTGCAAGCACTCGGAGTTTTCGAGCGACGGGTGCTAAGGACGGCGGCGTGCAGGAAAACGAGCTCGCTGTACTTTACGGCGAACCCAGCATCCAGAGGGTGGCCAAAGCCGGGAGGATACGGTAGGCAGGGCATGTTGCAAGAATGCCAGACAACAGCTCTGCAAAGTTGGTGTTTGCTAACCATCCGGTTGGTACAAGAAGGCGTGGAGCGCAGAGATCACGATGGGCGGACCAGGTGGAGCGTGATCTGGCGAGTGTTGGGCGTGACCGAGGTTGGAGACTGGAGAGCTGCAGCTGCAAATCGAGTATTATGGCGGCAAATTGTTGATTCAGTATTATCATGAATTTGGTGTTAACTTAATAAATGAAAATGAAATCTTGGATTTTAAACTGCAATCTTGGATATTCTGGTAGCCATTTTTGGAGTCCAGGCTGCTTCTTTTCCAAATATACCCATATTGCATGGCTTTAGAGCCTAAAACCAAGGATGTTTTTGATCACCTGGCAATCATTTGACTCATTTGTCTATATCTCAGTTCAGAAGCCTGATATTAAAATGTGATGTTCGGCAAACTTGTAGATTATTATTTTTCCTACAATTATCACCAAGGATGCCATGTTCTAATTCTTATATTTACGGCGTAAAAGTGTTAGTACCACCTACTCAAACTAAACGATCGATTTTTCACCTCATTTCAATATTATGCTTCTGAACTAAGCTATGGATAAATGAGTCAAATGATTGCCAGGTGATCTAAAACATCCTTGCCTAAATCTATATTAAACAGTCGCCAATTTGAATTTGGAACCGCCATCTTAAATATTAGGCTGCCATCTTCAATTTTGGGCCTACATCTTGGAATTTATAGTCTCTAATGTTGATTTCCGCACGAAATTCGTCAATTACGCTAAAGGTGACAACAATTGCCGCAGTTTGATGTGTCGCATGATGGAGTTTGGTTCAGTCTTATGAACAGTTCTACTGGTGCTGGTCCGCATAACTGAAATGGCCATATCTCCGGAACGCCTTGACCTATCCGGACCATTTTTGATGGCAAATAATGCGGTAAAATTACTGTTCGATTCGAGCTATAATCCGAAAAATCGGTCAATGGGAAGTGCCTTAAAAGTGAGTGAACTTGTTTTGTGCACAGACATACATACATACACACATACAGACATCATCTCAATTCGTCGAACTGAGTTGATTGGTATATGTGACTTGACCTTCCGAGCCTTCTATCGAAAATTCGTTTTTTAAGTGACATATAGCCTTTCAGTACATTTTGGCACAAATTTCCCAAATGGAGGAGAACGTGCCTCTGGAGCCGACCTACTGATACAATTTGGTGTACAAGAAAGGCAAAAATTAGAACAATCAAAAATCAAAATTCACTAAATTGCGAAATAAACAGAATTACCTTCCAAAACATGTCCAAATTGACATTAGATGGCGAAAAATGTTATTTAGATCAAAATAAAAAAATGAGTATTAGAGAGCTAAATGTTAACCAGACGAGCACTGATATATTCAACAAGCTCGTAAGAAAAATAAAAGAAAGCATTCGCTCGTGGACTGCAACACTAACCCATTTTGCCGCAATAATGAAGCAGCACTGAAGCCCACTAGACGGCCCACTGCCACACTCCGGGTCTAGTTGCTACTTCCACTCCACTTGGCATTCCTTTTCAGACCAGCTTCGCTGGTTGGTGTAATGAGTGGAACCAATCACTCTCGCCTTGGCAGTGAAAAAAAAACGTTGATTTTCCATAAATAACGCATGTGGTAAACATGGTTTATGTAAATTATAGGTATACACTGATACCCAGCTGATATCTAAGCAAAAATACTGAATCCTATCTAATTACATATTTTGATGTAATAATCTTTTAATAAGAAAATTCAATCGTTTGTTTTCTCTTAATGTGATGTTTCATTGATGAAAATGTTTGCATGTTTTCGTTACTGTTGTACTAGTGGTTGAAGTTTTTTGCTGTAACATCCATGCACCGATAACTTTAATGTAATGCTTAACCAGAGCATGTGATACTTTGAATCAACCGGCAGTTATAAAATAATCTTCATATAAATTCATAATTATATAAATGATATCATTACATTATGTCAATTGACCCTCTTTGTGCATTTGGGTAATTTTTGACCCAAACCGTACACTATGGTTGCAAGCTGTTCTGTTCCCTAACTAAGCTCTGCAACATTGCGCGAATGGATATAATGATTATTGTTCACAAAAAAATTGAAGAATGCCTTCCCTTTTCTCCCAAACTTGCACCTAACGTTTTTTTTTTCATTACACATCTGTATCTTTCATCTGGATTATCACACTTAGCTTCCACTCTCCTTCCATTCTTAGCATGACGTTCTTATATGATACACGTTCTCATTCAAGTTATTTAATTACGAATTGTATTTTTATTATAGATCCAAACTATGTTTTAGAATGTGGATAGATTCATATAGGTCACTCTTACGATCACGCCAAGCAATTGATTTTACAGCTCGCCGAAAAGAAAAGCCAAAACTTGTTTTTGCCTACCGTTTCGCATATTCATCTTCGTAGTAAAAAAAAGTCGACCGGCATTTCCATACCATAGAGCGTGTGGAACCCGAATTGCGATCGTGACCGTAACCTTAAGCCTCTACCTCACTATCTGCTCTTGCCACTACAGATGGGAAAGGTTTGGATATAGACCAACTATGAAGTTTAGTCTTCGGCATGCATAATAGGATGAAGCTTTTTCAGTGTTTTTGTTTTGTGTAGTTTGTTTTTTCTTTCTCGAAATTTATTTATATTTCTCCAACCACACTTACCTTGGTTACCTTGTTAAATGTAGCACAGCCAACCATCACCTTAACATTGAAGTAAAAGCAAACCTTTCTCTCGGAAAATGGGAGTTGGTGCTAATTATTGCGTTATTTTGCTGAACACTACGAAGGTGATAATTATCGTTAGGTTGCATTATGTTCAGTGCAAAGATGAAGTATGAAGAATAAAAAAATTAAAATGTTTAGTTTGAATGCCATACCCAAAATGTACATTGATTATTTAGGAGTGTCCTTTCCAATAATTCTAGAGCACTTGACAATTTTTGCACCTCCCGTTTTCTTATGCATTATTTTTGTAATCTTTTACCGATAAGAAGCGACTCCCATCTAGACCTGTGCGCCGATTATATTTTTCTCGGCGGCGGCGTGAGGGTCATTTTTGGCCGGTGGCGGCGGCGTCATCGGCATCACGCCGGTGGCAGCTATCGGCGGCGGCGCGCGGCGGCGTGAATCGGCGTGACCGAAACTTCACCATAATGTTAACATTGGCAAAGAAGTTGTCATTACACACTAGAATTTGTAGTCTGAGCTTCTTCATGGCCATTGATGACATAAAATATTACGTTTGAAAGAATTCCAACAGGAATCCCCGATGGAATTCTAAAAAGAATATCCGAAAACTTTGAAGAGGAATCACCAAAGGAATTCTAAAAGGAAATCCTGAAGGGATTCCAGAAGGAATTCCCGACGGAATATCATGAGAAATTCCCGAAATAATTTTAGGAGGAATCTCCGAAGGAAAAACCCCCAGGTATCAGGTATCAGAAGGCCGGCTCCAGAGGCACGTTATCCTCCATTTGGGACATTTGTGCCATCGCCAAAATAACAGCCTATTTCATCATCTACCTGAGGGAAAAGGAAGGAAAAAGGATTTGGATGGGGATAGGGACAGGTAGGGAAACAGGAAAAATACCCTGGAAGAGGGTACTAACGCACAAGCGTACCACAATGGGTTCAAACAGCGCCCTGAAAAGGGCACTGTAATAACGCATAAAGCGAAAGAGAGCCTATAGCTCTTTACCACAGCGGGTTAAGAACAACAGAATATCCTGAAGATTCAGGTTTCTGAAGTCAGTTTCACTTAATAAGTGTTTACCGAATACTCGGAAACGCAGTTGCGCGAAAACTGGACAGTTACATATCAAATGATACGAAGTTCCATAATCGGATTCACAGCTATCACAGGCAAATGAATCAGCTTGCTGAATATTCGCCATGTGATAGCTGAGTCGGCAGTGGCCAGTCAATGCTTTGACCAGCATGCTGCAATTCTGCTTAGACAGATTAGTTAGATACTTCGCCACCCGTAGAGATGGCTCAGCACTATACAATTTGGTTTGACGACATGACTCCAAACTATTCCAATATTGTCTGTGTTGAGTGACAGCCCAGGTGTGAATCTGAAGCTTAATCCAACACTTCGATATCGGAATAGCTGGCTCAGGGCCAATGAAGTCATGTGATGCTCCAGTGCGAGCTAACTCATCAGCCAATTCATTTCCAGTGATGGAAGAATGGCCAGATACCCATACAAGGTGAACAGCGTTTGCTGAATTCAGCTCCTCGATTTGAGTTCGACAAGCGATAACTATCTTCGACCTGAAGTTGGCCGAAGCAAGTGCTTTAATAGCAGCCTGGCTATCTGAACAGAAGTATATTACTTTGCCCATTACGTGCTGCTGAAGTGCTGATTGCACTCCGCACATAAGAGCAAAGATTTCGGCCTGAAAAACGGTACAGTGTCTACCAAGTGAATAAGACTGATACAGCCTTAGCTCACGAGAATAAACACCAGCACCTGCTCGACCTTCGAGAAGGGAGCCATCAGTGTAACATACGATGCCGTCTGAAATACTTCTTTCCAGATAACCAGATGCCCACTCTTCCCGGGAAGGGAATTTCGTGGAAAATGTCCTATATGGAAAATTACAAGCAATTGTAAGATCACTTGGAGCAAGGACAATTTTGTCCCAATTCACCAAAAGTGGAAACAACGAGGTGTGTGTTGAACTGCGGTTCACAGGAGTTTCCTCTAGTAGACCGAGTACCCGTAACCGGTAAGTGCAAGAAAGGGCTTCTTGTTTGAGATGAATGTGTAGTGGGGCAACGTCAAAGAGAACTTCTAGCGCTGCCGTAGGAGTTGAAGAGAACGCTCCAGACATCGCCATTAAGCACATCCTTTGGAGATGGCCTAATTTTGATTGGACCGTTCTCACTTCACCCTTTTGCCACCACACAAGACATCCATAAGCCAATATTGGCCGAACCACAGTTGTGTAAATCCATTTGATATACTTGGGTTTTAGACCCCAAGTTGTACCAAAAGTACGCCGGCATTGCCCGAAGGCCATACAAGCTTTCTTAATTCTGAACTCAATGTGAGGTGTCCAGGAAAGCTTGGAATCAAGAATGACTCCAACATACTTTACCTGTTCAGTCACATCGATTTCAGAATCAAAGAGACGCAAAGGTCGAACGCCATTACGGTTTCGCCTTTCCGTGAAAAGAACAATAGATGTTTTATTCGGATTAACCGAAAGGCCATATTGGCGACACCAACCCTCAACTACCTGAAGGGCGTTTTGCATCAGGTCGAAAAGGGTGCTGATGCACATACCAACTAACAATGTTAAGTAGTCGTCGGCAAAACCATAAGTAGGAAAACCACTATTATCGAGTTGCCTCAATAGCGTATCTGCTACGAGATTCCACAAAAGCGGTGATAAGACTCCCCCTTGGGGGCATCCACAAACACTCAATTTCCTAATCCCTGCTAGACGCAATGTCGAGAAGAGATATCGGTTTTTGAGCATTTGGTGAATCCAATTGGAAATCATTGGAGATATACCATGACTCCGTGCGGCTTCCAATATGGCATCGAAAGGCACGTTGTCAAAGGCACCCTCGATATCTAAGAAAACACCCAAACAAGATTGCTTTTGAGCGAATGCTTTCTCGATATCGTAAACAACCTTGTGTAAAAGAGTCACAGTGGACTTACCAGATTGGTAGGCATGTTGGTTCACATGAAGAGGCACGTTGGCCAGATGAACATCACGGATGTGATGATCCACAATGCGTTCTAAGCATTTCAGAAGAAAAGAGGTCAAACTGATAGGTCTGAAACTCTTTGCTTCTTCATACGACGCACGACCCACTTTCGGAATAAACTTTACAGTAATATCCCTCCAGGATTTGGGAATATACCCTGTAGCAAAACTGCAAACAAGTAGTTTTTTCAAAACATGTTTGAAATAATCAAATCCCTTCTGAAGCAAAATAGGATAAATCCCATCTGCCCCAGGAGATTTGAAAGGAGCAAAGCTATTAAGAGCCCACTCAATCGATTCTATAGTTACAATACTCCGAGCCGAAGCTAAAGAATCATAACTACAAGAAAAGACATCAGGATCATCCGAAGATGTAATATCCACACATCCAGGGAAGTGTGTGCTGAATAAGCATTCCAGAACTTCCTCATCAGAGGAAGTCAGATCGCCATTTGGCAAACGAAGTTCGTTCACCCGGAAATCCTTAGATTTCGCAAGGATTTTATTTAACCGACTGACTTCACTCAAGCTGGAAACATTTGTACAAAGGTTTTTCCAGCCGGATCGTTCAGCAGACCGGAGAGCTTTCCTGTAGGCCTTGCGAGCCGACCTGAAAGCCTCCGAACCAGCCGAACGTCGTCTGTTCCAACTCTTTCTACATTGTTTCCTGAGTTTCGCCAGATCAGAGTTCCACCAAGGGGTTACTCTTGTGATCTTCACAGACCGTAGAGGGCATGCTTCTTCAAAAGCTTCCATGATGAAGGTCGTTGTAGTATCAACGGCATCATCTAAATCACTTGGAGTGTCAATGGATGGTGAATATCCATGAAATTTGGCTGCAACCAAATCAGTATAAAGATCCCAGTTTGTTGACCGAGGATTCCTGAAACACAATGTTTGCGAAGTAACATTTAAATGTTCAAAAAAGATATAGCGATGGTCAGATAAAGATTCTTCATCTGACACATGCCAATTGGTCAGCTCGTGACTAATTCTGCTAGAGCAAAGCGTTATATCTAACACTTCCTCTCTAGCAGATACCATGAAGGTTGGGCGGTTGCCTATGTTAAGTAATGCAAGATCTGTACTACTTAAGTACTCCATTAAACTGGAGCCTCTCAAGTTAATGTCTGAGCTGCCCCAGATGATATGGTGAGCATTTGCATCACTGCCAACAATTAGCGGAAGGCCTTTTGAAGTGCAGTATGCGATGACTTGTTTGAAAGCATCCGTAGGGGATGGTTCATCGGCGGCGGCGTGAGGGTCATTTTTGGCCGGTGGCGGCGGCGTCATCGGCATCACGCCGGTGGCAGCTATCGGCGGCGGCGCGCGGCGGCGTGAATCGGCGTGACCGAAACTTCACCATAATGTTAACATTGGCAAAGAAGTTGTCATTACACACTAGAATTTGTAGTCTGAGCTTCTTCATGGCCATTGATGACATAAAATATTACGTTTGAAAGAATTCCAACAGGAATCCCCGATGGAATTCTAAAAAGAATCTCCGAAAACTTTGAAGAGGAATCACCAAAGGAATTCTAAAAGGAAATCCTGAAGGGATTCCAGAAGGAATTCCCGACGGAATATCATGAGAAATTCCCGAAATAATTTTAGGAGGAATCTCCGAAGGAAAAACCCCCAAGAGAAAACCCCTGAAGGAATTCTAGAAGGAATCCCCGAAATAATTTCAAAAGGAATCCCCGAAAGAAATTCAGGAGAAATTCTTGAAGGAATTCTAGGAAGAATTACCGAAAGAATTTCAGGAGGAATTTCCGAAGAAACTCAAAGAGGAATCACAAACGGTATAAAGTCCAGGAAGAATTCCCGAAGAAATTTCAGAAAGAATCCTCTAAGGAATTCTAGGAGAAATCCATGAAGGAGCTCTAGAAGGAATTCCCGAAAGAATTCTCCGAAGGAATTCCAGGAGAAAACTTCGAAGAAAGTCTAGGAGGTATCTCTGAAGGAATTACAGGTGGAATCTCCGAAGGAAATTCAGGACGATTTCCCGAAGGAATCCCAGAAGAAATCTCCGAAGAAATAACAGGAGAATTCTTTGCAGGAATAACTGTGAAAACCACCGAAAGAATTCTGGGAGGCACCATCGAAGGAATTCCATGCGGAATCCTCGAAAGTTTTTGAAGCGGAAACTCCGAAGGAATTCCAAGAGAAATACGCATAGGAAGTCCAGGAGGAATCCTCGAAGAAATTTCAGAAGGAGCCCTCGCAGGAACTCTAACGAATATCCGAAGGAATTCTGGGAGAAATCACTGAAGGTATTCAAGAAGGAAGTTCCCTGGAGAAATTCCATGAGGAATTCCTGAATGAGGAATCTTCGAAGGAATTCTAAGAGGAATCATCAAACGAATTCCAGGAGGAGTCCATGACGGAATATCAAGAGGAATCCCCGAAAAAAATCAAGAGAAATCCCTGAAAAAAGTCCAGGAAGAATCCCCAAACGAATTCCAGAATATTTTTTCATAGGAATTCGGGAAGTAATACCCAAAGGATTTCTAGGAGGAACCATCGAAAATATCCAGGCAGGAGGAATCCTCGACGGAATTCCAGGAGAAATCCTCGAAGGAATTTCAAAAGCAATCGCTGAAGAAAATTCAGAAGGAATCCCCGGAGGAATTTTAGGAGGAATCTCCAAAGTAAAATGTCGGATGACCCCCGAAGAAGTTTCAACAGGAATCCTCATAGGAATTCCATGAGGTATCCAACTCTAGGTGGAGTCCGCGAATCCGCGCAAGAATTCCAAGAGGAAATTGTGAAAGAAGTCCAGCACGAATCCCAAAGGAATTCCAGCAGTTATCTACAAATTAATTACAACAGGAATCCCCAAATGATAGCAACCCTTAAGGATTTCTAGGAGGAATCAAATGTACAGGGGATGGCCAGAATGTTTGGGATAGGCAACTTTTTTTCTCCCACCAAAAAATTCTACATTCTGTTACTTTTCGTAGAGTGCATCAAAAAATTTCAAATTTTAACTGTTTGTCAACCTATTATATGTGCATCATTGGTACAAATTTGGGCTCGATTGATCAATTTTTCGCGAAGTAAGAACCGTTCGGGTAAAACACTATTTTTTAGACAACTCATTTTTGAACTGTCATATCTCGGAAACCAGTGAACCGAATTGAATGAATTTTTTAACGTTTATCAACGATAAATTGATACTGAATACGACGTTATAAAATATAATATTTTCTCACGGCGAATTAAGTTAAACCGGGTTGAAATTTCTAGCCATATAGAGGAAAATAAGTCAAATTTACAATACCACACAAAAATTACTAAATGTGTTCTTCCTTTAATCCAAATAGGCTCTTATATATCTGATTAGAGATAACTTGAGGACAGAAGTGGAAAATCTTTGGATATCAACACTAAAATTTATTGACATTGATGTAAAAAAAATACATTTTTTCGAGAAAAATCCAAAAAGTGTCAATCCATGATAACTTTTTTCAACGTTTAAAAAGTACCTATGTTTTAATAGTTTGTGAAGCATTTACATATTGTTAGTGTACGTCCAAAATTTCATTCAATTCGGTTCACTGGTTTCCGAGATATGACAGCTCAAAAATGAGTTGTCTAAAACATAGTGTTTTACCCGAACGGTTCTAACTTTGCGAAACATTGATCAATCGAGCCCAAATTTGTACCAATGATGCACATATAATAGGTTGACAAACAGTCAAAATTTGAGATTTTTTGATGAACTCTATGAAAAGTTACAGCATGTTGAATTTTTTTGTGAGAGAAAAAAGTTTCCTATCCCAAACATTTTGGCCATCCCCTGTAAATATCCAGAAGGAATCTCTGAAGGAGTTGCAGGAGAAATTCCTGAGGAAATTTTAGGAGGATTCACCGAAGGAATTCCAAGAGGAATCCCCAAAAGAAGCATAGGAGAAATCCTTAGAATAATTTCAGGAGGGATCTCCGAAGAAATTCAAAGTGGAATCACCAATAGAACTCCTAGACGAAACGCCAAAGGAATTCCATGAAAAATCTCTGAATAAATTTCAAGAAGAATCCCCGACGGATTATAAGGAGGAATCCCTGAAGAAAGTCCAGGAGGAATCCCCGAGAGGACTCTAGGAGAAACAGGAATCCCCTAAAGAATTCAAGGAGGAATCTCCGAAGGAAATATAGCAGGAATCTTCGAAAGAATTCCAGGACGAATATATGAAGGAACTCCAGAAGGAATCCCAGAAGGAAGTCCAGGAGGAATCCTCGAAGAAATAACAGGAGAAATCTCTGCAGGAATCCTAGGGGAAACCCCTAAAAGAATTCTGTGAAGAATCTCCGCAGGATTTCCAAGAGGAATAATCGAAGGGTTCTCAAGAGAAACCTCGAAGGAATTCCAGGAGTCCAGGAAAAATCTCCGAAGGAACTCTAGAAGGAATCCCCGAAAGAATTTCAAGAGGACTCCTGAAGAAAATCCATGAGAAATCTCCGACGGAATTCTAAGAAGAACCATCAAAGAAGTTCCAAGAGGAAACCCTGAGAGAATTTCCGGAGAAATCCACGACAGAATATCAGGAGAAATCCCCGAAAGAATTTCAGGTAGAATCCACGAAGGAACTCCGGAAGAATTTCTGAAAGAATTCCAGGAGAAATTTCAGAAGGAATCCCCAAAAAACATTTCAGGAGGAATTCTCGAGGGAAGTCTAGGAGGAAACTCCGAAAGAAAATCTAGGAAGAATCCCCAAAGGAATTCCAAGAGAAATCCCCGAAAAGAAGTTCAGGGGAAATTTCCGAAGAAATCCTAGGAGGGATTCCCGAAGGATTTCCAGGAAGAATTCTTGAAGGAAGTTCAGAGAAACCCATAGAGGAATGGGGGGGGGATCCTCTAAGCAATTACAGGAGAAGTCTTTGCAGGAAATCCAGGGAGAATTCTCGAAGAAATTCAGGTAAGAATCTCCGAAGGATTTCCTGGCGAAAAGCTCGAAAAATTTTCTGAGGAATCTCCCAAAGGAAATCTTTCAGGGTAGGGGGAAGGATTTGCAGGAGATATCCCCGAAAGAATTCATGGTGGAACACCATAAGGAAACCCTGGAGGTTTTTTTGTAGAAACTCCATGAGAAATCAAGAATACCCTTGAGGTATGCCTGATTATAATCCTAAGGAAATTATTGAAGGAACTCCTACCAGATTTTCTGAAGGAACTCCTGTAGGAGTTTCTGAATGAGCTTCTGGAGAAAACTCTGATGTAACTCCTGGATGCATCCGCGAGTCCTCCTGGAAAAAATTCTGAAAGAACCTCAGGAGCGATCCCTGGAAGAACTACTGGAAGAATACCTAAAGCAAGAGAAATCCCCTATGGATTATCATCAAGAAATCTTAAAAAGAACGCTTATAGAGGAACCTTTGAATAAACTTCAGGAATAATCCCTGATTTCTCCTGGAGGTACTCTTGAAAAAAATCAGGATGAATCTCTGATTAAACATCTGCAAGAATCCCTGAAACTCCTGGTGGAATCTCTGAATTCCTGCACTAATTTCTGTAAGAACTCCTGTAGAAGTTTCTTAAGAAAGTTAGGGAACTTCTGAAGGAATTGCTAATGAACACCTGAAGACACCTGAATCCTGGAGCTACTAAGGAGATCGCTAAATGAACTACTGGAACTATCCTTGAAAGAATTACTGTACTGCATGGATGCTCGAAGGAACTCAGAAATTCCAGTAGGGATGCCAGAAAAAAATCCTGTAGGAACCCTTGATGGAACTCCTGGAGTGATCCCTAAATAATCTCCTTGTGCAATCCCGACAGAACGTGAGGAGAAATCTCTTGTTGGAGTTCTAGAGGAATTCCTGAATGATCCCCTGGAGAAATCTCTAAAGAAACTCCTGGACTAGTTCCTAAAGTAACTCCTGTTGAAATTCCTGAAGGAACTTCATAAGAAATCCCTGAGAGAAGACTAATATCTGAAGGACCATCTATGGAAACCCCTGAAGGTTGTTCTGGATGAATCTTTGATGTATCTCTAGGAGGCATCCCTGAATCCTCCTGAATTTCTGAAGGAATACCTGGAGTTATCCCTGAAGGAGTCGAGATCTTCCTGAGAGATCTTCTGGAAAAAGAAAATCAATGATGAAACTCCTGAAAGCTGATTCGCACCATATCAATGAGTTTACATTTATCAACGAGGCTTGCCGATATTAAATTGAGTCATATAAAATAGAAATTATGATCCTGAATTGCATAAATAATATTTACACAGTCATATGTCATACGATTCATTGCTCTACCTTTTGCACAAGGACAGGATAAAAGTACTCCTAGCTGTTTTTGTTTTAACTTTTTAGCAGATATTGACAGTTACAACTTTCACTCAAACGTGATCATTCGGTGGCTGACGATTGATTAAATGTGGTTAAGATCATGCTTGAAAGATTACATCAATTTTTATTAGGTACTAGCTGTCCCCGCAAACGGTCTGGCCGCGTTGCCAGACGAGGGCGAGTTCGATGAGGCCTCTCCAGGAGACTGATGGAGTACAGTGAAAGCAGCCATCAACGACGCAGCCGAGAGCACCATCGGGTAAGTGGAACGGAATCGACGGAACGAATGGTTCGACGAAGAGTGCAGAACGGTTTTGGAGGAGAAGAACGCAGCGAAGGCGGTAATGCTGCAGCAAGGGACCCGACAGAACTCCTCTTTCGGGAGAAAAAGCGCCGCCTGGAAGAAGCAGAGTGTGGGGGAATGGACCTGCTGCGCCGTTTCCAAGAAACACAAAAGTTCTACCAGAAGCTTGCCGCAACCCGCAGCGGCTTCGTGCCGCGAGCAGAAATATGCAGGGATAAGGACGAAGGCCTTTTGACGCACGGACGTGAGGTGATCGAAAGGTGGAAGCAGCACTTCGATCAGCACCTGAATGGTGTGGAGAACGTAGGCACAGGAGACCACGGAATAGGAGGAAACGACTACGCCAGAGCAGCGGAGGACGGAAATAAACCAACTATCACGCTGAAGGAAGTTAAGGATGCCATTCACCAGCTCAAAGCCAACAAAGCAGCTGGTATGGATGGTATCGCAGCTGAACTCACCAAGATGGGCCCAGAAAAATTGGGAACCTGTCTGCACCGGTTGATAGTCAGGATCTGGGAAACCGAACCGCTACCGGAGGAGTGGAAGGGGAAATCTGCTCCATTCACAAGAAAGACGACCATTTGAAATGTGAGAACGTCATAGCGATCACCATTTTGAATGTTGCCTACAAAGTGCTATTCCAGATCATCTTCCGTTGTCTGTCACCTAAAACTAATGAGTTCGTGGGAAGTTATCAAGCCGGTCTCATCGACGGCCGGTCGACGATGGACCAGATCTTCACTGTACGGCAAATCCTCCAGAAATGCCGGGAATACCAGGTCCCAACGCATCACCTGTTCATCGACTTCAAAGCGGCATACGACAGAATCGACCGCACAGAGCTATGGAAAATCATCTATCAACTATCCATTTCATTCGAATCACGCTGGGGACTGCAACAAGGTGACGGACTCTCATGCTTACTCTTCAACATAACTCTGGAAGGTGTAATGCGACGAGCAGGGCTCAACAGCCGGGGAACGATTTTCACAAAATCCGGTCAATTTGTGTGCTTTGCGGACGACATGGACATTAACGCTAGAATATTTGGAACGGTGGCAGAACTGTACACTCGCTTGAAACGCGAAGCAAAAAAAGGTCAGACTGGTGGTGGAATGCCTCAAAACAAAGTATATGCTGGTAAGCGGAACCGAACACGACCGGATCCGTCTGGGCAGTAATTTTAACGATAGACGGGAATACCTTCATGGTGGTGGAGGTTCGTCTACTTCGGAACTTTACTGACGGCTGACAACAATGTGAGTAGTGGAATTCGAGGGCGCATCATCAGCGGAAGTCGGGCCTACTACGGGCTCCAGAAGAAGCTGCGGTCTAAAAAGATTCACCCACGTACCAAATGCACCATGTAAAAAATGCTAATAAGACCGGTGGTCCTCTACGAAAACAAGACATGGACCATGCTCGAGGAGGACCTGTAAGCACTCGGAGTTTTCGAGCGACGCGTGCTGAGGACGATCTTCGGCGGTGTGCAGGAGAACGGTGTGTGGCGGAGAAGGATGAACCACGAGCTCACTGCACTTTACGGTGATCCCAGCATCCAGAAGGTGGCCAAAGCCGGAAGGATACGATGGGCAGGGTATGCTGCAACAAAACTGGATAATAACCCTGCAAAGGTGGTGTTCGCTACTGATCCGATTGGCACAAGAAGACGTGGAGTGGAAAATTGTAAGGCAAGTCTTAAAAATCTCTAAGCTCGTCGGAATGACCTTTTATTCCATTCTGTTCATGTTGGGACAAACCTATGTCATTATTGTTGCGCGATGGTTGAAATTTGATTCAGTGATCCCAAATCAAGTAAGGATTCAAATCCTTACACAACATTCTGTATCAAATTTGTTCTAACCTGGATGTCTGTTCTTTGTGGTTTCGTGGACTGGTCAAAATACACAAATGTATGAGGTTTTCATGGGGACGCTCCTTCTCAATCTAGCTGAAATCAGAAGGATAACTGTGCCCAGACTACTACCAGCTAAGCACGCAACTCTTAGTTGGCGGTCTTTGTCATCGACTGACCTGTGAAAGCATGAAACGAGAACTTGTGAGAACTAGACTGCCCATGATCGCATATCAGTCCCATCTTTGCTGGGTTTCCTATTCATATGGGACAATTATGCGATCATAGGCAGTAGAGCTATGTTAGACACCCATTCCATGTTGTCGATTCACAATTTTACAGCCCATGTGAACATATTTTGGCATTCATCCGTTATAGTGATCAAGGCACATCCAGGAATGGTTTTAGGATACTCTCACTAACTGTGAGTTTTAAGCCATGTTCCTCTCATACAAAAGTGTTTTGATAACGGCCCTAACATGAAAATTCAACTCACTGATATTGTATTGATCCGTTAAATGTTTTCAATTATTATCTGTGGAATTTCAAAGATGTTTAATTCGCAAATTATATATGCTACCATGGTCGGTCACGCAACATCCGAATGGCGGTTGGTATGTTTTATGCAGCTCGGGTATAATTACGCCTTCTCACACCGACGCATCATCATTACGCATTGAATTGTTGCACCAAACCTGGGTACCCATCGGAGGAATGCCGGATCAGGCGGTACACTTTCACCGTAGGAAAACCAGATATTCGTACATAAACAACTCTCTTTTTCCACCCGATCGTTTTTTTTTTCCTCCGCTGTTGTAGTATGTTGGAAAATAATGTTGCTGACCCACATACTTTCTTCTTTTTTCCCGCTTGCAATCGGGCGCTTTATTTTATCATCGGTTCTCCCATTTCCCCATTTCCATCTTTCACTATGAATCGTGTTTATTATGGTCGGTTGCGCGATTCCAAAGAGCGCACACGTCTCACCTAAACCACCCCTCGTATCACCCACTCCACTATTTACCAGCATCGATGCTCGTGAGTCGTGAGCAACAGCAAAGCATTACAAAATAAATTAACATCATCGGTCGGTTGATATCGGCGGGCGAGCCATACAAACACCGGTAACGGCGCGGCGTACGGCGGGCGCGATGGTCTTGATCATGAACATGACACTGACACTCAAGTTTTACGCCGACCGCCCGGTTAACCTAGTAAAAGAAGCTCGCATGGAAAAGAAAGTGCATAGGGCTTAGAAAATGGACAGATAAAATCTTTAGCGTATACGATCCAGCTGGCTGCTGGCTGGTTCGAATCAATTTATCTGACCTATTATGTCATGGTGATAATCTATCAAACTTAGGTTTTTAGTGGCCCATATAGTCGCAGCGATATGCATACTGAGGATGACGGGTTCAATTCTCGGTCAGTTCACAAACTTTTCGTAATGGAAATTTCTTTGATTTCCTTGGCCATAGCAAAGAGGAGACTGGATGGGTTGAGTAGACTTGATCCGTTTTTCTTAATTTGTATGTAAGTTTAACCCGCAAACACCCGGGACGATCTACTTTTGGCAGAAATGCAATATCTTCTTTGTGTTAAAACATTTTACCCCGAATTTTTGTGCTAAGAAATGCATGGTACCTCCCCCCTTTGCACTCTGCCCCCTGCGGGGAGTCGAAAATATCGTCGAAAAATTTTCGTGGAATGTAGTCTATAGTGCTGATGGAACCTCAGTGCACATCTATAATGCTTTTGGTACATTCATGGAATATTCCAGGCTATCCAAACTATTCTGGAATTAGGAACTTCAAGGTCTACAGGCTCTACTCTTGTTTTTCTTCTCTCTATCGGTTTAAACCAGAGGTTCCCAAACTTTTTGCTACCGCGGCGCCTTTTGAAATTTACAAAAATGTCGCGGCGCACCATCAACTTTTTACAAAAGTTTGTAACATTTAGACCTCGATTTTACAACACTTGGACGGCGTTGAGTCAGATTGGACCATGCGATTTTCAATGCAAGCACTTGGGATATCAAATCAAGTACGCTGTTTTACTTGTTGTTTTATCAAATACTAACTATAATTCTTCTACGTAATAAAACATCTGCATCAAAACAACGCCAAAATGTTCAGAGCTGTCGAATTCGTTTGCTTATCCTAAATAAAAAATAAATAACTTCAATAGCCTGTTTCCTTAGAATAAAAAATAGCTGTTCTTAAAATACACATCTATTTTGTAAGAAAAGTTGCTTGAATATTCACAGAACTTTACAAAACAAATAAATTTCTATACATTCCAATACAAACTTCCAAATTTGATAAATAAACTAGTTTGCTAAATTTGAATAAAAATAATTATAAATATTGTTTGTTTTGAACCTGTGTTCATTGTCACTGGTGATAGGTATTTTTTCCGTTTTCGTGCCGGAAGGGTGAAACTTAAGGTTTTCAGAATCAAGCACGAAATTGACGCAAAATTGTTTTACGATAGTGATGTTAGTAAAAGTGTCATCACCAAGCGTTTATACCAGCATGAAGACAGGGAGATTCAAGTAATGATTCTAGAAGGTCATTGAAATATTTACTTTGTATTGCAAGCTATTGATAGAATCGAAAACTAACAAAAATATACATAATCTAAACAAAAATATGCAGAACCTCGGAAATAGAAAAAATGATAAAAATTTCGAAGTTTCATGAGGAATCAGAAATTACATTCGTGGAACATCTGAGAGATATTCATGGCGCACCAGGGCGCCGCGGCGCACAGTTTGGGAAGCGCTGGTTTAAAACCTCCCTCCCCCCAGAACTAAAATTTGTGGAACAAATTTTAGGTATAAAGAGCATTGCAACGAAAAAAATTTTCGGCTGTGCCGCTATTTCCAAACTACGGATGCAATTGCCCATTACTGTTTACAAAATGTAAGTGTCAAATCGAAAAAGGCATCATTGACGTTGCAACCCCCTCCCAGAGACAATTTCTGGCTACGCCACTGCCCGGAGAAATTCTCTGGAGGTATTTCTGGAGTATTCCCTGGAAGAATTCCTGGAGGAAACTCTGGAGGAGTTCCTGGAAGAATTTCTGGAAGAATCCCTTGAATCCTGAAGAAATCACTGGATTAGTTGTTGGAGGAAATCTTGGATGAGTTCCTGAAGGAGCTCTGGAGGATTACCTGACTGAATTCCTTGATGAGTTCATGGACGAATTCGCGAAGGAATCCTGAAGGAATCCCTGAAGGAATCCCTTAAGGTATCCCTTGGAGAATTTCTAGAGAAATCGCTGGAGGAATCCCTGGAGAAATTCCTAAGAAAATTCCTGGAGGAATCCCTGGAAAACTTCTTGGGGGAATCCCAGGATAAATTTCTGGATGGACTCTTGAGAAAATTTCCTTGAGGAGTTATAAGGGAATGCCTGGAGAAATCTTTGGAGGACTCCCGTGGAATCCTCGGTGAATTTCTGGAGGAATTCCCGAGGAACTCCTGCAGGATTTTTCGAAAAGTTCTTGAAATAATTCCTGAGGAACTCCTGTAGGAATTCCAGCATAGCTCCTGAAAAAACTTTCGAGAAACTGCTGGGAAACTCCTGAAGAATTTAACGGGAAGTCCTGAGGCATTCCCTAGGAACTCGTAGAAGTTCTCGGAGGACATCACGATGAATTTCTGAGGGACTCCTGGAGGAATTTCCGAGGAACGTCTAGAGGAATGCTTGGGTAATTCCCGACACTTTAAAATACTTTAAAGATTATTTGTATGTCAGTGGATGCACAAGCAACACAAAGAAATACCCAAAACATTACGAGATACAACAGAGGTAATCGTGAAACAATAAAGTAAAGAGATACAAGAGTGTAAAGTTTGAAGGTCTTAATTCCAGAATAGTTTGGATGACCTAGATCACCAAGTGAATGTTGCTTATTCACAATACGCGCGACGTGAGACGAAACATAACACTTATAGTTCTTACAATCGTCAAGATATTAAAATTTACCTTTCGTCGACCGGTTTCGGGCGCGATGTCGCCCATCAACAGGACAATGTCCGACTGATTGCCTTCAGTTTTCGTACGATGTTCGTACACGTCCGAAGAGAAGAGATGCTACTGGGGAGTCGTGTCTACCAGACTAAATAGACACGACGCAATGGGCGGGTCGTCTTCATTCATCAACGGCCTTCGTGTGTTGCTGATGAACATTGACTCCCAAGCGTTTAAGTGTAACGTTTTTCTTACGCTTTTGACGAGTTTGGCATTATTCCAATCAATTTCATGTTGGGAGTCTACTGTATGCGCTGCCACGCTGGATTCGGTTGCTTTGGAAGACTGGACAGCATTTTTGTGCTCTTTTAAACGGACCTTTACTTTCCGGCGAGTTTGGCCAATGTAAACTGCCGGGCAGTCCTTACATGGTATCTCGTATATTCCGGATTGTTCATCCGGCGGTACCTTGTCCTTAAGGTTGCATAAAAGGTCACGTAGGGTCTTGTCGCTCTTATGCACAACGTGTAGGTTTTGTCGGCGAAGGGCTGTTGTTATTTGATTGGTTATCAATAAAATAAAATTATCCTAATATTTACAGATATTGCGACCCATACTTCAAAATACATTGGGTCCATTTGTATGCCAGTGGACACCCAAATAGCAACAAATACAGATACTCATAATATAACGAGGTGCAACAGACACAATCGTGAAAGAATTATGCCGATAGAGTGAAGAAAAACAAGAGGAGCCTGTAGACTTTGAAGTTCCTAATTCCAGAATAGTTTGGAAAGCCTGGAATATCCCATGAATGTACCAAAAGCATTATAGATGTGCACTGAGGTTCCATCAGCACTATAGACTACATTCCACGAACATTTTTCACAACTAAAGCATGAGACAGTATGTAGATATCGTAAGCCAAACTTCAAAGTGTATTGGAGGCCATTTGTATTTCACGGAATGTCCAACTACCTGATATTGTGATAGTTGCTCATAGCATTGTGAAGTGTAATGGACATCAACGTGTCTAAATTTCTTGGACAGAGTGAACACAAAGAATGGTAGATGTTTAGATCTTAAGAAAATGAATTCCAGAGTAGTATGGATGACCTAGATTACCCAATTCATGTACCATGAATTTTCGAGGGGTGCTTTGAGGCTTTTTGAGTACCGTAGACAATAGTCTGTAATCATTCATCGAGTATAAGATTTGGTTGAGAATGTTAGATTTGTGTCCCAAACTTCGGAGTACTTTGGAGGCCTTAGAATAGCTCTGGATCAAAACTTCAACAGACTATGATGGGTAATAATACATTGCATGTCTAGGATCAGTGAAAACTATTTATGATTAGCAAAACGATGAAATTTCAGCAAAAACTTGTAGAATTAATAAAAAATACAAAAAAAAGCCACATATTTTCGCCTCCCCGCAAAAGGGGGGAGGGGGCTGCAAAGGGGGGACCATGCATACCATGCATTTCTTGGCACAACTATTCCCCTTGACTATAAAAATAAAATCCGGGGTAAAATGTTTAAAACAAAGAAGATATTGCATTTTTACCGAAAGTAGATCGTCCCGGGTGTTTACGGGTTAAGAAAAAAAAGAGATCTTTTACAGCCAACTAAATACTGTCGTGGACAAGAATCCGAAAGGTAATATCAAGACCCTCTTGGCCGACTTCAACGCGAAGGTTGATTCCGACAACCCGGCCTGTATGCACGTCATGGGACGCCATGGTCTCGGAGAAATGAGCGAGAACGGAGAGATGTTTGCAGAGTTTTGTGGCAACAATGACATAGTGATTGGGGGATCGCTCTGGATGGCGGGCATCATATTACTGTGTATTATTCTCAAAGTCCTCTGCAAAGTGATCCTTAACCGGATACAGGAGAAGTTTCCGCAAGTTTCCGACGGCAGCAAGCAGGATTCCATGCTAGACGATCCTGTGTGGATATTGTCTCGTTCCGTATCATCATGGAGCAATATAATAATTTCCAAGAGTTTCTCTACCTGGTGTTCATTGATTACGAAAAAGGTTTCGACCGTCTCAGTCACGAAAACATGTGGGGAGCTCTCAGGCGAAAATGTGTCCCTGAGAAAATCATCGGCCTCATTGAAGCACAGTACAGGGCATTTTCCTGCAGAGCACTGCACAACGGTGTCTTGTCCGATCCCATCTGCTGCTGTGATGCAAAGATGTATACTATCACCGATACTGTTCCTCATCGTGATCGACGAGATCCTGGTAGGTGCGATTAATCGAGAACCAAAGCGTGGGTTCATGTGGCAACCCTAAGCCCAGGGAGGGGGTGGGCTGACTTTAGACGACTTTTTAGCAGTGTTGCCAACCTTCCAGATTTATCTGGATTTAGCCAGACTTTTGAGGTCTCATTTTGCAAAAATATGGAAGTTCCAGACATTTGTTTTCGGGATTTGTAACGTTTTTTTTTTATCTAAATTGGTAAGGTTTTTCCCGGAATTTGTAGGGGTTTTCACACGATTCAGACTTTTCCAGACAAAACTTCCTAAATCATCCACCTTTTTCAAAAGTTGACCTGGCGCTTCTGCTTTCAAGCGGCATGGGCGCTCAATATGTGAGTATGCAAATCGGCATTGTAGTTTTGAGGAATCAAAATGACCCTTTTAGATTTTTCCTAGTTTCGTAAACTACATGACTATGAATATTTCCTCCAAGATTTTTTCCATAGCTAGTGCAGTAATTCCATCTTGGATTCCTTCCAGAATTTATCTAGGGCAGCGGTTTTCAGATCGTGCACCGCGGTGCACTTAGTGCACCGCGAAGCCATGACAAGTGCACCGCAGCACTTCAGAAAAGTCTTGCATGATTAAGTGTAAATTGAAATTCATTACCTATTTCATGAAAAATAATTCGACTTAATTAGAACAACTAAACTATTGTTAGGTGCTCAAAGGGATTGAGAGTAATATTCCCATTATTCTAGCCGGCGAGTTAACCTTGAATCTAACAAAAACCGTCTCAGATATTCGCGAAGAATCATGGAACAAGTCTGCCAATACTTTCCTTATAAATATCATATTTTTCAAGAACTCGTAATGGATGTTTACAAGTACTTACCCTACAAAGCATCTGCAATGTATCTTGAATGCGATAAAAAAAATCTTACAAATATTTCTGTGGCTTTGCTTAATACAAGAGAAGGACTCTATCACTGATCTCGAAATCAGGTGAACACACAACTCCTTCCGAATTGACAAGAGTGCCTGGAAGGAATTTATCAAAAATATTGTCAATAGGGTAATTCGCTAATTGTTGAACACTACCCAAATGTTGAACAGTTTCTGAAAATTTCATCATAAATCTTACCTAAGTAATTTTCGCTTAACGTAAACGTTTGATGTAGATGCATATACATGTGTGTTACGATATTGCTCCAATTAAGTTTCAAAATTATACATATTTTTCGTCAAAATTATTGATTGAAAATTTTGTACCGCTGATGATACGAAAACTGCACAATTCTTAAGATTAATTTTAAGAAATTGCTGTTACGAAATAAGCTTTGCGGGCAAATCGTCCACAAATATCAAAGGCACACCATAGTTACAAGAACTGGAAGGATGTCCTTAACAGTTTATCATTGTTTAAAATCACATTTTCATTAGGGGTATTCACTAAACAGATTAAATTGCTGCGTAAGCCATGATTTTCTGCTTATTTGAAATGTTTCATGATTTTGCGAATGAAATAATCAAAGATTGCCTTGGTGATCGCGACGTTTAATCAGTTTAATCAGTTTACGCTGTTAAGTGAATCCCCCTATTGTAAATTAATTTGAACAAAATATTTTTATTATCACACTATCATTATTCATACATGATCCAATTGTTGAACACTGGCATTACCTACGGTGTAAGCATGACTGCAAGATTTTGTTTTTTACTTTACCCAACCGTGAATTTCATGGGGTTTCAAGGGCGTTCCAGGGATGTTCCAGTGGTTGTCAATGGGTTTCGAGGGCGTTCCAGAGTGTTTCAGGGGCTTTTAAAGGCATACTTTTCTTCTGTCGTTTTTGCTTCTAATCAAATCTTTTCAGCCATTTTTGCATCTAGTCATGTTTAAAACGATTTCAGTCCACTAGAGCTCTCTTCAAATGAGCGATCCCTTGTCATTTGATTGAATTGTCACTAGCTGGGACTAGCTGGGCACAAAACTCGAAAAACCCGGAAAAAATCCGCCAGAGTGAAAAAATGTCGGATGTCGGGTCAAATTTTATCAAGTGTTGGACCACTGTTGGACCCACATCGGATAACTGTTGGGTCTATGTTGGGTTTGGTGCCCAAAATAAAAACAGGTGAATGATAGGTTTATGTCGGGTTATACGTCATCAATTACGAACAAAGCTTCAACCGTTCAACAATTAGCGAGAACCGTCCAACATTAGGATGAGCTGGCTTAAGCAAGCGCGCAACATTTGGGTTACAGACTTCCCATACAAAAGTTCAATTTTCTCTTTGAAAATGGAATTTAAGGGAATATAAATTCAATGGGCAGTATAAGGAATAAGTAGATCTAGACGTTCACTGGATATTTTTCAACTAAAGTGCAATTATGCACGGAAAAACAAACGAAAACCAAAAAGCCAGTACTAACCGTTCAACAATTGACGAATTACTCTATATGCCAAAGTGTGTTGCCAGAATTTTTTTTTCAGAAATCTCGAAATTCTTGGAAATAACGTCTATTAAACATTTTCTAGTGGTGATTTCCTAACCTCAAACCTACCTGTCCAACGAACGTAAATTCTTGATTTTTGTCATCAAATTAGCTCGTAGTTTGAAGAAAATCACGAGAATTGTCATTTTCGTCCATTTTCAATTTGATTCGGATCCTGAATTATCCGCAAATTCCAGTTTTAGAGTAGTTGAAGAGGTAAAAAGAGAGGTTACAAGACGCTACTGCTAGAAATGATTCAGTAGTCTTTGAAGGACTTCACCAAGAAACAAAACACCACTAATTCGGCTCAAGATTTCATTTAGCATTTAGAAAGATCTTTTCTGAAAGTTGCCAGAAACATGCTGAGCAAGAAATATTCTCTATGCTCCGATAAGTGATGCAAAAACGTAAGACAGTGTCATAATTGGTGGAAGAAAAACTAATGACGAATGTATGCACCTTGGAATTGCTATGAAAAATTCGACAGCTTTTTGACGAATTTGGAATTGTTTTTTTTTTTTAACAATAATGAACATGTGCACCGCGGAGCGATTTATTTCCAAAAAGTGCACCGTGAGCCGAAATGTCTGAAAACCCCTGCTCTAGAGATTCCCCTGGGAATTCCTCCAAAGATTCCTCCAGTTATCCCTCTAGAGATACCTCTAGGAATTTCTCTAGAGACTCCTCCAGGAATTCCTCTAGAGATTCCTCCAGGAATTCCTCCATTGATTCCTCCCGAGATTCCTCCTGGAAGTGCTCTAGTGATCTAGAATTTCTCCGGGGATTCCTCATAAAATTTATACAGGGATTTAACCAGAAATTCCTTTAGAGATTTGTAAAGGAATTTCTACTTGCGTTCGTCTATGCATTTTTTTCAGGAATCCTTTTAGGAATCTACAGGTATTCCTCCAGACATTCCTCCAAGAGTTCCACCAGGGATTTCTATAGGGGTTCCTCAAGGCATTCCTTCAGAAATTCATCTAGGAATTCTTTCAGAACTTACCACGTCAATTTTTGCAGAAAATCCCCCAAGGATTGCTTCACAAATTTCTCCAGGAATTCCTTCCCGAATTTATCCAGGAATTATTCCAGGTTTTCCTCCAGGAGCTTCTCCAGGTGTTCTTCCTGAAGTTCCTCCAGGAATTCCAACACAAATTCCTCCAAGAATTACCTCAGGTATTTCTTTGGAAATTCCTCCAGGAATTCTTCCAAGGATTCCTCCAGGAATTTATCCAGGAATTTTTCCTCCAGCAATTTCTTCTTCTTCCTGAGATTCCTCCAGGGGTTCATCCATCGAATCCTCCGGAAATTCCACCAGGAATTCTTTCAGGGACTCCTCTAATGATTCTTCCAGAGATTCCTCCAGGAATTCCTCCAAAGCTTCCTCCAGAAACTCTGCCTAGAATTCCTCATAGAATTCCTCCTAGAATTCCTCATAGGATTCCTCATAGAATTCCTCTTAGAATTCCTCAAAAAATCCTCCATAAATTCCTCTGGGAATTGATCTACATGGATTCCTCAAGAACTCCTCTAGAAATTCTTCCAGGAATTCATTCAGAAATAATAGTTCCTCTGATTTTTCCCAAAAATGCGTCTAGGGATTTCTCCAGAAATTCCTCCTGGGATATGATGTTTTTGAATTTAAAAAATAGTCATTTAAAAACAAAACATAGACATGAAACTATTCTTTTGACATCCCCAATGTGAAAATGATCGATGATACAAAAAATGTGATTTTATTATTCTACTATAAGCACAATCCTACTGATTTTTCAGTAAAGAAAATTCTAAGGCATTATTAATGAAGGTGTTATGGTGTGATATATACATTTGTTTTGAAAGAGTTACCCTACATTCACGAAAAACAATGTTTCTAAAAAGCGGCTGCATGATTGCACCGTTGCGCACCCGCTAATTCGTTTTTGAACTTGAACCTTACGCACCAAGTTTCAGTTCTTCAACAAACCCTCCGCACCATGCAAAGACTCGCGGCAGCTTTTATTTACATCGCATAAACGACCGCGTGTTTCCTGCATCTCTCGCTTGACCACGCTTACCTAGAGATCGGCCACCAGCAGTGAGCGCGCGATAGCCGACAAAAAAGCGCGGGATTCTCTCTCGCTCATTCGCTTACTATCGCTGATCGCGCGTATTGTATACAATAACTGCAAAGCAAGCTTCTCCGGAGAGTTGTTAAGGTGAGACCGGCTCTATACAATACAATCGATCGTTCTACCGGCCAGTGCGGAGCTACATCAACGGAGTCAACGATCGTTCATTTTCCGCGTACGTAACCTCGAACTCGCAAAAGATGGCCGCTGACATTTATTCAATGCTATTGGAGTCCGGTCGCACCACAGCACAGCAGCGTTCTTCTGTGCATGGGGATGATTGCGGTAACGATGAAGATTGTGGTGAGGTGACTCCAAAAAGCCAACGATCGCTCTCGCGGTTAGTCACGCTGTAGTGCTTGCTCGGGTTCGTTAAATCCACGGTTTGCTGGTAGGTAGGTAGGTAGGTGAGCGTGGCACTCGTTAAGACTCTTGAGACGGTGCGCGGTTCGAGTTGAATTGATCAGTCAGCGTTGATGCCGCGTGCTCTCTCGTGATTTCTTGTGGCGGCACCATGGCATTCTATGGTAATATCGCGCTCTGTCGGTACACAGAGGTGAATTTGACCTAAATTCAAGACCCTTTCGTTTGGTGCACAAAAAAGTTGCGCGACTTTATTTCCACTTTGTTCAGTGCTTTGACCTACTTTTTTGTGCCCATGCTGCAGGAATGTTTTCGATTTACCCGAGGGAAATATATGTACTACGCTGGCTGACATTGGAAGCCGCGTGAAATAACCCACCCACCTACCTATACGCAGTCGTTGGGGCACAAGTTTGTTATAGTGAGACGCAGATTGATCTATTTCCTGGAGATTTAGAAACTTTCTCTTCTGTGGGCTTGATTTAATGGGTTAATCCACCTACAATGACCGTTGCAACATTTGAAGGAGAGATTTATCGATAAATTATGATGAAATGTTATGATTTGGACATGTACATTGGTAGCAAACCCAGGCTTGTAGGAAAGTATAAAACTAACAAAGTTTCATTAATTCGTCCATTGGACTTCATGGCACGAATGATCTTTTGATCGTGACTTTCTAGAATAATGCTGTCTTCGAAAAAAATGTTTAATAGATCAGTATAGCCCAGTAGATACCGCTTAAATTAAGCTTGAATATCTTGATATCCTGAATGTATAGAATGTTTGTGTCTTTGGCAAAAGTGTTCAATACAGCAAGAAGTATTTGGAAATATAAATAATTTTAATGTAGCCCAGCATTATAGATACCAGAGAGACAAACTTCCTCAAACAAGTAAACTTATTTTGAGGTTTATGTTTTGATACAATATGTCTTGACACAATATATTTACACACTGTTAACAATACCACTGCTTCCTATTTGGTGGATAATTTACTCCTGAATTGACCCACTAGGTAGCGCAAATGTAGATGCAAAGATTACATATTAAAAAGACTTTCGAACCACTTCAAAAATGTAATATACATTTGTAACGTTGATGTCTCATTAGAAAAATATTCGAAATTGATGCCTTCGATTGAATTAATCATATGAACCTTTTTGAAGCGGCGACCCCCTTGAAGTATTGTCAAACATCTGGGGTCCATTGAAAATTTTTAGCAAAAATATGAATTAAATGAACGAAACCGAATTAATTGAGTACAGTGATTGAGTCGTAGCTTGAAACTAGCGGCGCAGCTGAAATTTTTTCTTCTGGGGTCGCTATTGTAGGTTTGGTAGGAAAAGGAAATAAATTTCTGTGTTTTCCGAACCAGTCCTAGTGAAAAACAATATTCATCATTCTCCTGGAATTGTACCAATAGTCTCTATAAACACACACAAAAATTGTTTCCATACAAGTACCAACTTTGAAATTCTGTAAAATTATGTAGATTTCTGAGAATCTTGAAGAAAAAAATCCTAGAAATATTAGGAAATGTAATCTTCATGAATGAAAAAAACGTCTGGGCATGTTTCTTGAAACTATCGAAAAAATCGTTGCTTTTACAGTATTTTCAACCCCCTTCATCCCGATTTCCGCCCACTCTGGAAATGACTGGTTTATACCCATCTCTGATTTTCACGTGTTACTGATTACCAGTATAGAAAAATACTCAAAATAAAGTTACAACATCAAAAATTGGTATAATTTGCATAAAATAGAATAAAAATTTAACATTTTTTGTAACACCGCGGCCCCCCTTTACTTGCTTGACGGCCCCCAGGAGGCCGTGGACTAGCGGTTGGGAACCCGTGGTCTAGCTAAACATTGCCCGATACTGTAGTGAGAAATTTTCCTACCGGATGACGATGGGGTGAATCTTGAAAAAAAAGCCTGGTTGATCCCTTCCAGAATTTCTGGAGGTATTTTTTCAGGTATTCCTTCAAGGATTCAGGAATTTCTTAAGGATTCCCTCATGATGACTTGAAGGATGTTTCAGTTATTGCTTCAGGAGTTCCACAGAGTTGACACAAATAATTCCATCGATAATTGCTCCAGGGATTCCCATACGATTCCAAGATTCCAACATTTCTGAAGAAACTCCTCCCGGGATTTTTTGCTGTAAATATTACAAGGATACATTCAATAATTCCTCTAAATATTCATCCATGAATTTATCTAGGCATTCTTGGAATTCCTTCGCATTTTTTTCATGAATTTCTCCCCGGATTGTTTCAGGAACTCCACCAGCGATTCAACAAGAAATGAACAGAAGGATTCCTCCGAAAATTCCTCCCGGGATTTATCCAGAAATTTCTCCTAGTATTTCTTTTTTTATCTTTTACTCGGGATTCCTTTAAAATATAAAATTTTAATGCTGACTAGCACTACACCCAGAAAAATAAATTGTTAACACAATCGAATTCTAGTTGAAATCAACCGATTTTCCAATTTACTATAGCGACAAACTGATTTCTACTTTAAACTGAACTGCTCCATTGTTTAATAATACAAATATTTTCATTTGTCTAATTTTTTGACAGTTTATTAGAACAAACAGAGATTTGGTAGTTTTAATATAAAATAACGGATTGATTTAAACGACTGCACTTTTGCCACTAACAAAGCCGAAATGTGATTGTGTTGGTGACGGCAGCTGCAGTGGCAGCTTGAAAATCTATTTTTAGACACTCGGCAAGCGGATGGAAGGAAGACCGAATAAAAAAGGCACAATTTTTGTGTATGCTGTCTTGAGTACCTGCGCGTTATCCATCACGGCCAAAATTGCACTTGGAATTTGGGTGATGGATCTGCTAGACTTTCCTCGTTGTGGCGATGTTGGGGTAAGAATTTTAAAGATGTTTGAGTGCTTCCGGGCCATATTTGTGGTCCACATTTTGTTAAAACAAATTAAGTTTTTAACGTAAGGCTGATACAAATTTTATTTTCACTTTTTGCGGCACCCCTTTGCATCCCACTCTTTCTCGTGTTTGTTTAAGAGAGTGAGCAAGAAAAAAGAAAAAGCTAGATTCGCCAATGGAAATGCCGGTAAATTCCTGGAACCAAACTCCTGGACGATTCCCAAAAGGAACTTCTGAAGGATTCCCACAAGGAACTCTAGGAGGATTCATACAAAGAACTACTGAAATTTGCCGAAGGTTTTCCAGGAGTAGCATTGGATATATCTGGTTATAACATCGATGTTATCGAACTGAATCAAATTTGACCAGCAGCATCGATTCACATATTTAATCGAATGCTTTGAATCTACGTTTTTACATCAATTTGGATACATACATTGAAGAAAAAGTAAGATAAAAGCGTTTGAAATTTATCATCGAGCTAAGAATTTGTGGATTCTTTATATAGATAATCCCAAAATTTTGATTTCAACATCGAATATTTTGAAACTGGTTAAAAGATTGAAACAAAGCAGTTGTGTCTATAAATCGCTATATAACAAAGATACATGTTTGAATCGAATAAAATTAATAAATTTTTTGATCAATTTTGTAAGCATCAAACATCGATTTGAAAAAATAGATTAATAGTAACAAAAATAACGATGTAAGAAACATTTGAAATCATCATTGAGAAGTGCTAACAGCAGAAACTTCCGCGGGATTTTCAGAAGCATATCTTGTAGGATTCCTAGAAGGAACTAATGAAGGAGTAACAGAAGAAAGTCCTGCAACATTCAAAGAAGGAACTCCAGGAGGATTGCTTGAAGAAATGCCTGAAGAGTTCCCGGAATAATTTCATCTGGAGAATTCACAGAAGAAGCTAATGAAGGAACCCCGTCAAAAATCCTGGAGAAATTCCTCAGACGATTCTAAAAGAAATCCAGCTGAAGCTCTTATAGAGATTCAAAAAAGAGGTTATGGATGATTTCTAGAAGGAGCTCCGACAGGGATCCCAAAAAATAAACCCTTGGAGAAGTCATGGACAAACTCCAAAAGGATGTTCTGGAAGAGTGTCAGAAAGCTCTTTGAAGAATCCCGGGAAAATAGAAGGATAATTTCAGAAGCTACCATTGGTATCTCAGACGGAATTTTTTGAGGAATTATGTTAAAAAAAATCTTGGAAGAATTTCCGTAGGAATTACTGAAGTAAATCCAGAAGATCTCCTGGAGGAAGTTTAGAAAAAAAATAGCATCTAGGAACTAGGTGAATCTCGGTATAGGCTCCTGATCGAAGATCTCCTGGTTAAAATCCAGAATGAACTTTTACAGGCATTCCAATTCCTGATCTATTTAACTTATGGGAAAACCCAGTCTTCAGGCACTTTTTTTATGTTCGATATTCGAACAAAAACATCTCACCAAATTCCAAAAGATAACCCAGCGGATTTATACGAGATTTCCTATGTGTATCCAGAATAATTTCAAGAGAAATCCCAAAAAGAATCCGTTGAGAAAACCTTGAAGTAGTTCTGAAGGAATGAAATGTTTTAATGGTATATCAGAAGAAACTCCCAAAGGAATCCATGAAGAAATTGATGGGGAAGTCACAGAAGAAAACCATGGTGAAATTCCTGGAGGAGCTTCTAGTGTAAATCCGAAAGGATTCGCTTGAGAATCTTCGGATAACCACCTGGTGTCATTTCCGGATAAACTCTTAGAAGGATTTCAACCAGAACTTTCGCTGAAACTTTAGAAGAATCTTCTTAGGGAATATAAAAAGATTATTAAAAGCCTTGAAGAGTTTTAAAGAGAGCATAAACCCTGTGATATTTCTTAAAAAAAATTGTGTAACTTTCTTGGAGGAATCTAAAGTAGAACCCTTCGAGGAATGCCAAAATAACTTCTGGAAAAAATATGAATGAATATTTTTGGCAGAATAATATATGATTACCTGAAGGAATCTTATAAAATCGTTTTGCAAGAATCAAAGAAGGAATCCCTGGTAAGGCAACCTCATTTTCTAGTAGCAAATAACGGCAGCCAATTAAACGCTCTATAACAAATTGAAAAATTTCCATAAATAATTCGAAAATGGCCAATAAATAAATAGGGGTGGAAGCAATAATAAACTACAAAAGTTCCATAAACAAATAAAAAAAAGTGCATAAATAAATCAAAATTTCCCATAAATAATTGATTTTCAAGCAATAAAAAATGCGGCCTTCCTCTATGCGGCAATGCGGCATCGCCGCATGGCTTGGTCGATACTTTTAGCAATTCAAGTTAATTACTCGTTGATTTGTATTTATTGCTAAATTGCTTTTTTGATAATTTTCAATTGGGAAAAATCGGATTTATTTATGAAAAATCAGACCTTTTTTGATGTAAAGAAATGTAGCTATTTGTTGCAATTATTTAATTATTCGTGGTAAATCCAACATTGCCTATTGCTCGAAAATCAATTATTTATGGGAAATTTTGATTTATTTATGCAGTTTTTGAATTGTTTATGGATAATTTGTAGTTTGTTATCACTCCCACCCCTACTTCTTTATTGGCAATATCTGATTTTGTTATGGAAAATTTTCACTTTTTCATGAGTCGTTTATATTTTAGCCGCAAATAACGTTGGTGTCGTCATTGACCTGATAAAATAAAATTCTCTAGGTTTCCCATTGGCAATAGTAAGCTAGTCTCAAGAATAATTTATTGATTCCTTCTTCTTCTTTTTATCATGAAGAAGGCCAAGACCCTAAAGTTCCAACTGGGTCCAAGCCTGCATCTCAGTTTAGTGTTCTAAGAGAAATTTAACAGTCATTAGCTGAGAGCTTCCTCTTCCAATGACCATTTTGCATGTGTATATCGTGTGGCAGGCCCAAGGAAGTCTAGGAAAATACCTTTGCTGAAAGTTCCTGGACCGACTGGGAATAGAACACTGGCATGGTCATGCTGATGATGATGAACCTGGGCGTGTTAGTGGAATTCCTGTAAGTAAAAAGAAAATCAGGCTAAGTATTGTTCCTTTTAATTCCACTAAGAATTTGCATCCTTTGACAGATACGACCTCAACTGTAAGATCGTCTTCAGTGTCTTGTACTTGACTCGACTCAAGTACAAGACATTGAAGACGATTTTACAGTTGAGGTCGTATCTGTCAAAGGATGCAAATTCTTAGTGGAATTAGCAGGAACAGCATTCAATCTGATTTTCTTTTCACGTATGGCCATGCTGAATATCCGTACGATTACTTCATTGATTATATGGACCCTCTATTGGTTCCTTTTGCAATTTGGACTGTTCTTGTCTATCACACAGTGACAACTACGAATTGTATGTACAATCATCCATGCTCATACCAAATTCATGCAAATGCTATGTCTAATTCAGCACAAGAAAACTGATATCATGATGGTTCTTTATTTGCACACATTATTCGTAAGGCCAAACTTGATGCGATAATTGATATTTTGTTTTTGTTTATATCTTCCATGAAACATTCCCCCAATTCCATTTTCTTAGAAAGGATAAAAACATACTTCGTAATTAAGATAATTGTTGCTCTTCGTTTCTTCGACTTCATATCTGTACCCTATGCCTACACACTGTTCATCTTCTTTTCGATTATCACACCTGTTATCGCAAAACGCCTTATTATTTCATTGTTATCCCACATGCGCTCACGTCATAACTTACCTCAAGATTATCGTATCATCGCGCCGCGTATCTTCCATCCTATAGAAAGCAGGCGGCACCAATATAGGCGAAAGAGAGAGTAACTCGAGATGGTACCCAAACCTGCTTCACAGTAGTGGACGATGCGATGCGATGGTTGGACGAAGGAAAGAAAGCCCATTATCCACTTCTCCTCCCCAGCCTTCCATGTCCCTTCATTCCAAATGGGGTTTGCGCTCGGTTGTTGGTGCGCATCTCTTCCAGCTTCAACCTTCACAAACCATCAACGCAACTCATGCTGCATTCCAAGTTTTCATTCGTTTAACCTACATTTGGGCTGCTTTCTAACTTGTTTTTGTTGTGTCTCACTTTTGTTGACGGGGTTCTTTCTTACTTGCGTGAGAAGGCTGATTCCAGAGGCTGAAAATAACCATTACAGGTTTGAGTTGATTATAAGATGTGAGCTAATGAGGTGACGGAATGATTTTTTTTAATAGGTTGGAACTATCTCCTTAAGGTGTGTTCTGGCAGCACGGACAACGACAAGCCGTCAGTGTCGACGACAGAATATGTTCGAAACTGATTGTCATCCAGACAATAGCCAGAGAAGCAGATGCATGGCGAATGAATTGCTAAAGCTGTTTCCATGAAATTGTGAATTGAAAAATACGAATATTTTGTGAGATTTATCAGATTATATATTCACTAGTTTACAGCATTTTTGAACTCGATAAGCTGATGATCATTTTTGGTGTAGAATCATGCCCTGAGTTCGAAAACGCGAAAGAAAAAAATTATAGTAGAGCGGAAATTTTTTCGACTTTCCATACAAGGTTGATGATTTGAAATCGATTTTTGTTCTATTTTTAAGCAAAGTCGCTCACTTCAAACATCTCATTCTCCGTAATCAATGTTCCGATTGAGCTGAAATTTTTACTGTAACTCGCCTACATATGATATGTCAAATAAACGTCGAAAAAGAATTTTTAAGTTAGTTTTTTCTTATTGAAAAAAATACATTTCCTCAAAAAATTTTGGAAATTTTGCTAAAATTTAAGAAGATCGTCCCTAAAACTCGCTAATATCTGGAATTTCGTCAATCTGACACAAAACCTGTATTCAGATGATCGAATGGTATTGTATTCAGCTTTTAGTTTATGGAAAAAGATTTAAAATCGGTTGAACAAAACGCAGTATAATTGAATTTTAGTAAATTACATATTTTGAAAAGTTGCAAAACTCGATATTGAGCTAAAACTCAAAAACTGTTCTACTTAAAATTTTTTGAAGGTCGGTTTCGAAATCAGCACTAAATTGTGCTTCAAAAATTTTGGTCGTTGACAGGAGTTCACGACTTTCGTTTTATTTTGTAAACTTGTGTTATTAGGAGTGTTTCGGACTAATGTGTGCTAGACACGGTTGCATATGGTGATTTTGTGAAATCGTAGCACAACCTATGTGAGTGGCAAGCAGACTTTCTAATTTGGGTATTGGGAGTAGGTTATGCTAATTACATGATCCATATTGTAGGTCCGATTACTAGATCAAGTCCCACTTCTGAACCCACTGTAGCATAATTCCCTCTGCGTCACCGTAGTAAATAGCACAGGTAAAGAGTATTACCCAGATGATTACATAATACTGTATTAAATAGGATTACCATTACTTGGTTGTTGTTTAGGTGGTGAATAGTAATTCCTCCGCGTCGGCTAGAGTCCTGAGCCGGTAAGGAAAGACAAAATGTATGTACGATATGAATTCCCTTAAAACATGAAAATAAAAGTTGCATTTCTTTTAGCTTTGAGCTGCGCAAATTGAAGCCTGCTGCGAGATTTTTTCCTCTACCAACAAACTCAAAGATTTTCTTCATGATGCCCGAAAACGAAGTCTACGATTGCGGCGCTTGCGAGCGACCGAATTCCGCCGATGTGGGTATGGTGGCGTGCGATAGTTGTGCCGTTTGGTACCACTACGTTTGTGCTGGAGTTTCGCCAGGAATCCGCGACCGAACGTGGAGATGTGGTAAGTGTCAGCCCGTGCTGCCTCCGGAAATCACCGGGACGAAGAAGAAGACGAGTAAGAAGCTTCCGGCGAGCTTGAGTGTCCTCGGTGCGACGAGTGAGATTACGAAGACAAGCAACGCCGAAATGAAGAAAACGTCCGACAAGTCCAAAAGTTCTGCGAAATCCAAGGCTATGGCTGTGTCCAACGCCGCCGCGGGCGGTGAACCCTCCGCCGGAAATGTAACTCCGATAAAGAATCCGGAAGTTGTTATTTCTACCAAACCGTCCGATAGGGAGATGCGATCTTCCAAGTCCAGTACTTCAACCACCAGGGCTCGAGCGCAATTAGCATTGCAGCGATTAGAGGATGAGCGACTGTTGGAGGAACGGAAATTGAAGCAGGAACGGGCGCGGCTGGAGGAAGAAAGCTTCCGGCTGGAGAAGGAGAAACTACTAAAGGAACGGGAGCACGCTATTCAGGCTAAGGAATTGGCGATACAAGAGAAGTACTTGCGGGAGAAGTTCGAGTTGGAAGATCAGATTGCTGACGAGGAAAGCAGCCAAAATTCTAGCGTTTCGGGTCGCAAGAGTAGGACCAAGGCCTGGTTGAAAAGTCAACACGAACTAAGCGAGCACAGCAGACATAACGATTTGGCAAGTTCAATTCGACCACCACAAGTCGACGCGGGAAGCGAACGCGGAGAAGCCCACAGACCAAACGTTTTGGACGGGGTTTCCAACTTTCGGACGGAGCGCGATGGTTCCGACAACCGACGTCGTTACTACGGAGTTGAACCGAATGCTTCCAGGTTGCCGCATGAGGACGAAGGATCCGTGATGAGCTCACACGGGGTGGGGCCAAACGCCGCACAGATAGCTGCGAGACAGATTTGGCCGAAGAAGCTTCCCACATTTTCGGGTGATCCGGAAGAATGGCGAATATTCGTCCACAGCTTCGAGTCGGCCAATGCAGCGTGCGGTTTTTCGGACGTAGAGAACGTCATTCGTTTACGCGAGTGTTTGCGAGGTCCAGCACGAGATGCCGTCGTCACGAAGCTCATGTTTCCCGAGAGCGTCAGAGCGATTATGGACACCCTGCGGCGATTGTACGGCAGACCGGAGATTTTGGTGAAAAACCTACTTGACAAGGTTCGTCGGGTGGAGGCACCAAAGCCTGAGAGACTGGATTCGTTGATCAACTTTGGGCTGACGGTGCAGCAGCTATGTGACCACTTGGCGGCTGCAAAACTAAAGGGTCATCTGTCGAATCCCACCTTGCTAGGGGAATTAGTGGAAAAATTGCCAGCCTCAATTAAGATGGAGTGGGCCAGGTTCAAAAGGGCGTATAGTGAACCAACGCTTCAGCACTTCGGCATGTTTATGGAGGAGATAGTTGAAGACGCCAGTGAAGTTACGATCGCCACTCAACAGAAACCATGCGGTGGGAGAGTCGACAAAGACAAACCGAAGGAAAGAGGTCATGTATATTCCCATGAAGACACGTCGGGAGTGCAGAACCACGTACCAGAGAGACAACCTTGCCCGATCTGCGGAAAACCAGATCATCGAGTAAGAAACTGTGAACGATTCCAGCAGCTAGGAGTCGAAGCTCGTCTAAAGGCCGTAGAACGATGCAAGTTGTGTGAAGTTTGCTTGTTCGATCACGGGCAATGGAGGTGTCGTTCGAGAATCCGATGTAACGTTGCCCAATGCCGGGCTCGTCATAACCCACTACTGCATCGCCCAACCCAAGAACCACGTCAGCGTCAGCTCCGAGCTTCGGAGTGTAATACGCACGAGCGAACGCAAAGATCGGTCCTTTTCAGGATCATTCCTGTTACACTTTTCAACGGAAATACGAAATGTGAAACATTCGCGTTTTTGGATGAGGGATCCTCGCTGACCCTTATCGAAACTAGCTTGGCGCGTCAGCTTGGTGTTACAGGTGTTCCAGAGCCCTTGGAATTGCGTTGGACTGCGAGCGTGATGCGAAACGAGAAGGATTCAAAGCGTGTGGACCTGGAGATAGCCGGAAAAGGTCTGCCGAGACGCTTCGTCTTGAAAAACGCTCACACTGTCGAAGAATTGAATCTACCCAACCAGAGCCTGATGCTTGGCGTACTATCGGAAAGGTTCGCACATCTCCGGAATCTCCCCATATCGTCGTACTCTGAAGCCACTCCGAGGATCCTTCTAGGACTAGAGAACCTCAGCCTTTTTGCGCCGCTGGATAGCTGCGTGGGCCGACCGGGAGAACCAATTGCCGTGAAGTCTCTGCTAGGTTGGTCTATCTATGGACCTGACGGAAATGGACACTCGAAAAAAGGCTTTCTAAACGTACACCAATGCAATTGCGACTCCGACCGAGAACTAAACGACCTTGTCCGGCAGCAGTTTATACTGGAGGAATCGCTAACCAGGCAAACACCGATACTTGAGTCCGCTGAAGAAAAGAGAGCCCGTGACATACTGGAAAGCACTACAAAGTTTGTGGATGGACGGTATGAAACTGCTCTGCTTTGGAAAACCGATGACGTCGAGGTGCCGGATAGCCTTCCCATGGCGATGAAGCGACTGAAAAGTTTCGAGGCTCAATTAGCCAAAAATTCGAGTCTACGGGACAGCGTGAACCAGCAAATCATCGATTATATACAGAAGGGCTATATTCACAAGGCCACGGAAGCAGAACTGGTCGAGATCAGCAGCAGACAAGTGTGGTACTTACCGCTGGGCTTGGTGACGCATCCAAAGAAGCAGAAAAAGCGACTGGTTTGGGACGGTAGGGCGCAGGTGAACGGAGTCTCATTAAACTCGCTGTTGCTAAAGGGCCCTGACCTTCTGGTGTCGCTCCCGTCTGTAATTTGCAAGTTCCGCGAGAAACGCATCGGATTTGGAGGCGATATCCGGGAAATGTTTTTACAACTACGAATGCGACAATCGGACAAGTATTTCCAGTGCTTCTTGTTCCAGTTCGATCCTCGTTATCCACCTGAAGTGTACATAGCGGACGTTGCGATGTTCGGAGCAACTTGTTCACCCTGCGTTGCGCAGTATGTGCTACGTGTCAATGCGGATAAATGGGCGAACGAATTCCCTTTGGCGGCGGAGGCGATCAAAAATAAAACCTACATGGACGATTACTACGACAGCGCCGATACTCCTGAAGAAGCGGCAGAATTAGCCGTGCAAGTACGTACCATCCATGCCCGCGGAGGATTCGAGATGAGGAACTGGGTTAGCAACAGTGATGAAGTGTTGGAAAAGCTCGGCGAAACTCCGGACAAGGAACCACGTTTGCTGCAATCTGTCCCGGAAGAAAGGTGGGAACGTGTTCTAGGGATGTTGTGGCACCCGGATTCTGATACTTTGACCTTTTCAACCGAACTGGCGTCAGAGTTACTTCCCTTTGTCTCCGATAATAGAAGGCCGACGAAACGCATCGCTCTTAGGATCATTATGAGTCTTTTTGATCCCCTTGGCTTGTTAGCACCGTACCTTGTTCACGGACGTACTTTGATCAAAGATCTGTGGAGAAGTGGAGTACAATGGGATGAGGAAATGAAGGACGAGGAGTTTGCCAAATGGACGCGCTGGGTGGAACTGCTACCCGCTATAAGTGAGCTTAGCGTTCCGCGTTGCTACTTCGCCCCGATGGATCCACTGTTTTATCGAACGCTACAGTGTCACGTTTTCACTGACGCCAGCGAAGCCGGCTATGGATGTGCTGTGTACTTCCGCATTAAGGACGATTCCGAACAAGCGCAATGTACATTGGTTATGGCGAAAAGCAAAGTGGCCCCCCTTAAGCACCTGTCGATACCACGGTTAGAATTGGAAGCGGCAGTGTTGGGGTCGAGAATGGTAAACACTGTTCTGTCGAACCATTCTGTACAACCTCGGGACGTGTATTTGTGGACCGATTCATCGACGGTACTCTCGTGGATTCGCTCGGACCATAGACGATACAAACAGTTTGTCGCTCATCGTATCGGAGAGATATTGTCGTTAACACAAGCTGAGAGCTGGCGATGGGTACCATCCAAGGACAACGTTGCCGACTGCCTGACAAAATGGGTACGCGACACCGAACCGGATTCAAATGGTAGATGGTTTAAAGGACCAGCGTTTCTCTACCTTTCTGAAGATGAGTGGCCGCAACAACGAGTGAAGACGAACACAGCCGAAGAGTTGCGGACGAGTTTCGTGTTAGCTCACATCTCGCTGCCCGCCACGATTATAGATGTTTCAAGGATCTCGAAGTGGAGCGTATTACTGCGAACTGTAGCCTGCCTATATCGCTTCATCAGCAACTGTCGATTGCGCGTTCTTGGGCGGCCAATAGAGACTATCCCAGCAACTATAAACCAAGTGAAATGTCTCAAACGGTCGGTTCCCTCGTGTGGTGTGCCACTGAAGCAAGAAGAGTTCCAGCGAGCAGAGTGCTTTCTATGGAGAACGGCACAAAGCGAATGCTATCCGGATGAAATGCGAACCCTGTTGAAGAACCGCGATCAGCCTGTCGCGGAACGGAAGTCCATCGAAAAGAGCAGCCCGCTGTATAAACTGTCACCGTTCGCCGACGAATACGGAATCGTTCGAATGGAAGGAAGGACAGCTGCCGCTGCCCACGCGAACTTTGACGTGAGGTTCCCTATAATACTCCCCAGGGACAATCAGATTACCCAGCTATTGTTGGAGTTCTACCATCATCAATGCGGCCACGCGAACACAGAAACGGTCGTTAACGAAGTTCGTCAACGCTTCGAGATATCGCGTCTACGCTCGGCTGTTGGAAACGTTAGCCGGAATTGTATCGCTTGCAAGGTACGCAAGTGTAAACCGTTTCCTCCTCGAATGGCACCTTTACCCGAACACCGATTGACTCCGAACGTCCGACCCTTTAGTTACGTTGGCATCGATTACATGGGCCCATTGGAAGTGCCCGTTGGTCGGCGCAGAGAAAAGCGATACACTACAAAAGCGAACTACAAAAGCAAATAGCTCTTGGTTGCGCCGGTACTTTCACCGATGCGCGAACCAAATGGTCCTTCAATCCCCCCTCCGCTCCACACATGGGCGGAGTGTGGGAACGAATGGTGCGGAGCGTAAAAGAAGGCATGACTACGTTGGACGATGGGCGCAAATTGACCGATGAAATATTGTGGACAACGCTTGTCGAAGTAGAGGGGTTGATTAACTCCCGACCGCTCACCTACATGCCGCAGGAGATGAATAATTCCGAAGCCTTGACTCCAAATCATTTTATATTCGGATGTTCGTCTGGTGCGCACGTGCCTATGGAACCGCCGGTCGATCTAGGATGTGTCCTGCGGAGTAGCTTCCTAAGATCTCAGCATCTAGCGAACGACGTCTGGGAGCGATGGTCGAAAGAGTATCTTCCAACTATCAACAGGAGGACTAAGTGGCTGGATGAAGTCAGGTCTCTGAAGGTCGGCGACCTCGTCTATGTGGCAGAAGGCAAGCGAAGATCGTGGACGAGAGGTATTGTAGATGAAATAATTTCTGGCAAGGATGGCAGAGTTCGACAAGCGATTGTGCGGACAACAACCGGTAAGTTGAAGCGTCCAGTTGTAAAGTTGGCGATGATGGAACTTGGTGGATCTACGGTGGACCCTCCCCTCGATCCACGGGGCGGGGGATGTTCTGGCAGCACGGACAACGACAAGCCGTCAGTGTCGACGACAGAATATGTTCGAAACTGATTGTCATCCAGACAATAGCCAGAGAAGCAGATGCATGGCGAATGAATTGCTAAAGCTGTTTCCATGAAATTGTGAATTGAAAAATACGAATATTTTGTGAGATTTATCAGATTATATATTATTAGGAGTGTTTCGGACTAATGTGTGCTAGACACGGTTGCATATGGTGATTTTGTGAAATCGTAGCACAACCTATGTGAGTGGCAAGCAGACTTTCTAATTTGGGTATTGGGAGTAGGTTATGCTAATTACATGATCCATATTGTAGGTCCGATTACTAGATCAAGTCCCACTTCTGAACCCACTGTAGCATAATTCCCTCTGCGTTACCGTAGTAAATAGCACAGGTAAAGAGTATTACCCAGATGATTACATAATACTGTATTAAATAGGATTACCATTACTTGGTTGTTGTTTAGGTGGTGAATAGTAATTCCTCCGCGTCGGCTAGAGTCCTGAGCCGGTAAGGAAAGACAAAATGTATGTACGATATGAATTCCCTTAAAACATGAAAATAAAAGTTGCATTTCTTTTAGCTTTGAGCTGCGCAAATTGAAGCCTGCTGCGAGATTTTTTCCTCTACCAACAAGGTGAATATATGACGAAGCCATACCTCGAATTTTCAAGAGCACAAATCTGAAGAACCGAATGTCGGTTTGAGCTGAAAAGTTGATCGATTGGTCACCACCAGCGGGTAACTAATCGATCAACATTTCAGCTCAAACCGACATTCGGTTCTTTAGATTTGTGCTCTTGAAAATTCGAGGTATGGCTTCGTCATATATTCCCCTTAACCTCTTTTTCTTCTTCCGCCTCTTGACGTGCTATACCAACTGAAACAAACTCTGTCACTATTTGTTAAAATGACGGGTTGGGTTCGATTCCAGTTCGGCCCAGGAACAATTTGTAAAGGTAATTTCATTGGGCATATGTAGGGCATCTTTTAAACGCTCAGGTAGGCCAGGAGGAGGAATTCAGACCGACGAATGGTAAGTTCAGCGCCCACCAGCAGACGAACGAAAACGGCCTACGATTCATTGATTTCGCCGCCTCCAAAAATATGGCCATACGCAGCACCTTTTTCCAACACAGCCTCACTTATCGTTACACCTGGAGATCACCGCAGCAGACGGAATCTCAAATCGACCACGTTCTGATTGACGGACGGCGCTTCTCCGACATTATCGACGTCAGGAGGACCTATCGTGGCGCCAATATCGACTCCGAGCACTATCTGGTGATGGTCAAACTGCGCCCAAAACTCCTCGTCATCAACAATGTATGGTACCGGCGACCACCACGGTACAACCTAGAGCGACTGAAACAGCCGGATGTCGCCTCAGCATACGCGCAGAATCTCGAGGCCGCGTTGCCAGACGAGGACGAGCTCGATGAGGCCCCTCTAGAGAATTGCTGGAGTACAGTGTAAGCAGCCATCAACGACGCAGTCGAGAACACCATCGGGTACGTGGAACGGAATCGACGGAACGAATGGTTCGACGAAAAGTGGAGAACGGTTTTTTAGGAGAAGAACGCAGCACGGGCGGTAATGCTGCAGCAAGGGACTCGACAGAACGTGGAACGTTATAAGCAGAAGCGGAAACAGCGGACCCGCCTCTTTCGGGCGAAAAAGCGCCACCTGGAAGAAGCGGAGTGTGAAGAAATGGAACTGCTGTGCCGTTCCCAAGAAACACGGATGTTCTATCAGAAGCTCAACACATCCCGCAACGGCTTCGTGCCGCGAGCCGAAATATGCAGGGATAAAGACGGAGGCCTCTTGATGGACGGACGTGAGGTGATCGAAAGGTGGAAGCAGCACTTCGACCAGCACCTGAACGGCGTGGAGAACGTAGGCACGGGAGACCACGGCAACGGAGGAAACGACGACGCCAGTACAACGGAGGACGGAAATGAACCAACTCGCAAGCCGAGGGAAGTTAAGGATGCCATTCACGAGCTCAAAGCCAACAAAGCAGCTGGTAAGGATGGTATCGCAGCTGAACTCATCAAGATGGGCCCAGAAACGTTGGACACCTGTCTGCATCGACTGATAGTCAGGGTCTGGGAAACCGAACAGCTACCGGAGGAGTGAAAGGAAGGGTTAATCTGCCCCATTCACAAGAAAGGCGACCATTTGGAATGTGAGAACTTCAGGGCGATCACCATTTTAAATGCTGCCTACAAAGTGCTATCCCAGATCATCTTCCGTTGTTTGTCACCTAAAACGAATGAGTCCGCGGGAAGTTATCAAGCCGGTTTCATCGACGGCCGGTCGACAACGGACCAGATCTTCACCGTACGGCAAATCCTCCAGAAATGCCGTGAATACCAGGTCCCAACGCATCCCCTATTCATCGACTTCAAAGCGGCATACGTCAGTATCGATCGCGCCGAGCTATGGAAAATCATGGACAAAAACGGCTTTCATGAGAAGCTGACTAGACTGATTAAAGCAACGATGGACGGTGTGCGAAACTGCGTAAGGGTTTCGAGTGAACTATCCAGTTCATTCGAATCTCGCCGGGGACTGAGACAAGGTGATGAACTCTCATGCCTACTCTTCAACATCGCTCTGGAAGGTGTGATGCGACGAGCAGGGCTCAACAGCCGGGGAACGATTTTCACTAAATCCGGTCAATTTGTGTGCTTTGCGGACGACATGGACATTATTGCAAGAACATTTGGAACGGTGGCAGAGCTGTACACCCGCCTGAAACGCGAAGCAGCAAAGGTTGGACTGGTGGTGAATGCCTCAAAAACAAAGTACATGCTGGTAGGCGGAACCGAACACGACCGGATCCGTCTGGGTAGTAATGTTACGATAGACGGGGATACTTTCGATGTGGTGGAGGAATTCGTCTACCTCGGATCCTTACTGACGGCTGACAACAACGTGAGCCGTGAAATTCGAAGGCGCACCATCAGCGAAAGTCGGGCCTACTATGGGTTCCAGAAGAAACTGCGGTCAAAAAAGATTCACCCATGCACCAAGTACACCATGTACAAAACGCTAATAAGAACGTTGGTGCTCTACGGGCACGAGACATGGACCATGCTCGAGGAGGACCTACAAGCAGTCGGAGTTTTCGAGCGACGCGTGCTAAGGACGATCTTCGGCGGTGCGCAGGAGAACGGTGTGGCGGAGAAGGATGAAGCACGAGCTTGCTACACTTTACGGCGAAACCCAGCTCCCAGAAGGTGGCCAAAGCCGGAAGGATACGGTGGGCAGGGCATGTTGCAATAATGCCGGACAACAACCCTGCAAAGCTGGTGTTTGCAACTAATCCGGTTGGCACAAGAAGGCGTGGAGCGCAGAGAGCACGATGGGCGGACCAGGTGGAGCGTGACCTGGCGAGCATCGGGCGCGACCGAGGATGGAGAGCGGCAGCCACAAACCGAGTATTGTGGCGTACTATTGTTGATTATGTCTTGTCTTAAATGTGATGTTGAACAAATAAATGTATGTATGTAGGGCATCTTCGTGCCTGCCAAACGATATGCATATACTGTATGATCATTCATAGAACACTGAGAAGCTGTGGTGAAGGCCTTGTCTCAGTTGGGACGCTAAGATAAGGAGAGAGGAGAGGCACAATTTTGTCAAAGATTCATAAAACAAGAATGTCGTTTCAAATGAGCCACCATTAAAATATCAGCAAAACAGCAAAAATCGACAAAATGGTCTCTTACACCCCTCTGTATCTGGGCCCCTCAATTCCGATTGATATTTGTATAGAGTTCTGCAGAAGTTCTACTGGATCCCAACGTTATTCAAGAAGATCAACCTAACCATCCTAAGATGTTAGGCTAGACGCACCACGATTGCGCAGTTTGCGTTCAGCGAGCCTGTCTGGGTTATATTAACCCGAACATCTTACTATGGTTAATCTGTTCAGGATTTATTTGAATAAATCCTCACTACCCCACATTATTTTTTTTTCAAAATGCTTAAAAAATCCTATAAGTATATTCTTA